>NC_132992.1:36035000-36635000 GCF_048564905.1 Vicugna pacos | reverse complement strand
TGGCCCATGGAATATTATTTTTTTAAATGACAGTAATCATCCAGAACTTTCTTTTTCTATCTGGAGAAGCACAAGTCAATGGCTCTCTTCCAGTCACAAAGAAAGGAACATAGAGAGATGTTGCCACATCAGCTTCTCCCCCAACATTGTAACTTCCAAAATAATTTTTAAGGTTTCTTTTTTCCCATTTTGATCCCTCAAGATGAGCACCTTTTCAATAAGGCAGGTTAAGAAGGGTCTTGATAGAAAACTATAAAATAGTGTAAACTCTTTTTCATATCATGAGACAGGATGCTTATCAGGAAAATCCATGAAATGCAAAGATTACACTGATCAGGATAAAAGTCTACTGTGAGAATAGAGAGGAGTATTGGCTTGCTGCCCTAAAGAGAGAGGCTTGATGTGTCAAAATGCCACTGTTGTGTACTAGTGTGAGATAAAGAAATTGGTCTAACAGATCGACTTAAATGTATACATGGATATACACAACGAGTCCAGCATTCAGCACCATAAGAGTCTATACCTTTAATTTACATTAACATGCTGAAGGCTCAAGATTAGCACTTTTGTCATGTCCACATTTTCAGATCTATATTATGTCATTCTTTTCAACATTTGGAGTTCTTAACGATTTTGCATTTATTCTTCGTTATAGAGATCAAAATACTTTCCCATTTTTCTCTCTTCTCTTTTTTCCAAATATTGCTTTCATACTTCCCCTCAACCATGGACCAGAGCCATATCACATGTGATGTATACCCTCTGCACCCTGAAAAATCCCACTGTCTATGGCAAATCAGATGTAGAGAAAATAACAGTAACAAACTAATTAAGAAATCAATGAAATGGATATTTACACTCTTGATCGTCACATGTCTTAGAAGTAAAGTGCGGCACAAGATGCTAGTGTTACTTTCTCAAAAGGAGCTGAAAACACTACAATAACCATCACAGACTTGGCTTTTACAGCTCACAGGGCTTAACTTGCCATTTACATAGGAATTTGCCTATAAGTTTATATCCTGATCATATTCATATAGATTCTATACCGCTCTAATTGGGTAGGACTTCATGTGTTTCTTCCATGGAATCAACATATTCGTATTCAGCTCATTCTGATCACATGAATTAGACCTTGAAATATATGTTCTATTTACCATATATGATACCCAGAATTTCAATTCCATAGAAACAAAATCTCAATACCAACCTCTACAGCAGAGACACCATTTTCTGCAAAAGAGATACAGTGCTTCAAACAAACTGCTCTGTCACTCAAGAGTTTGCACTGGGGGCAACGTATGTGTGAGCCAGTAATTTTTTTCTTTTTTTGCATTTCTCTATTTGACAGTTGCTACAAAACTTTAGGAGGTATGCCCTCAAATAATACAATAAAATAACCACAGCTATTTAAAAACCTTGAAATTTTAATCTTTTTTCTCCATGAGAGATAATTATCACCCTTTGCTATTTGATGGAAAAATCTTGACAACTGCTCATTCAAGAAAACTTTGGTTTTAGTTTCACTAAATGATGACAAGCCATGCTCGTCCTGGCACTTTATAAAATACTATCTACAGTAATTCTCAAAGATGCTGCTTTAGATAATAGTTTGCACAGCCCCGTGCTCCCCTCAAACATTTGTCTTTATCCTATCAGAGTGGCCCTGTGACCAAAAGCCTTGTTACCTTGTGTGTTATTTTTTTTTATCTTTTGTGAGTGTTAAGATCCTAATGCAGTTTTTAATTTAGTAGCATTTAGTTTCATTTTAATAATTACAGAATTTCCCCACTAAGCTAAGTAGAACAAGAAAACTTGTTAGCTGTGGATTTGGTTGGTAGTACAGGGTACCAATCAGAGAGCTTCTGGGACAAGCCAGATCTACCAGGGTGTGGCTACCCTTGCTGGGCTCCATGTAACCTGTAGATGTTGCAGTGTGCGCGCTCTCAGGCAAAGCACAGTTTAGGGAAATAGATAAGAGAAATTCACTCTAAACTGGCAGAAATTCAGAAACTGGATTCCATTTTTAGAAGAAGACAAGAGTCTGGGAAATAGAAGATAGATGAGAGATGGCATGACCTGCTTGAACTTAACTTTCATCAAAACTGAAAAACAACTCACCAAGCATCTAGGAAAACACATGTGTATACTGAAAACTATTTAGAAAATAGACTAGAATAATATTTGCATTTATGACAGGAAACAGAGCCAAATGATTGCTTTGTCTGTCTGTTAGTGTTTAAATATAAGAGCATGTATTTTAGAAATTGAGCCACTGTCCTTGACAATCGAGCAAAATGTCACTTAGACATTTTACTCAAATTATGTTGTATTAACAACTAAAAACAACTAATTATCCCTGTACAAATTATTTTAGATCCTCAAGAATGTTCATTGAAACATGGATATTAAGGAAAGCAACACATAAAAAATTGGACATTTTTAGAAAGTTGGACTGAGTATGATTAATTTTTGGTTTTGTGACAAAGGATGGCAACTATTTTTGTAATAGACAATTAATGGAATTAATTTAGAGAGATTTAGATTCATAAAAATGGATCAGCATTTCTTACGAACAGTTAATTGAGCAAATGATGTGTAATTGGTAAGTAAACTATTAGAACTGTGTTTCATATTGTTATATGAAACAATCTAAGTAGGTTACACTGAAAATCTGATTACTGGATTTAATAAAATATTTTGAAGTAAAGTAGGCTTAATGTTGACCAGAAAATAAAATTAAAATGCTCTTTGAATCATACTGTGGTTTCAAACCAGCTTGAGTAAATTGTACAGTAGAACTCACCCCTACCATAGTTCCACACCATTTAACCCTGTGGTCTACAGAGAATGCCACTGAAATTGGTTTGGTAAATGCTTCCACAATAGGCCTATCAACTGGTTATTAATTAGCTAATGAAGGGAAGAGGATGGAATTATACTGGGATTCTATTAGGATTTGTACTTCATTGGGAGGCCATCTTTAGACTGCTAGAGTTAAGATTTTTGTTGCTGCTAAGAGGATATGCTCTCTTTTCAAATCTGGAGTTGGTCATTTCAATATCTGATTTATATAAGTCGGGTTACACTATCCCTTCCCACTTTGAAGTGCATAGTTTCTGCGAGTCTCGGGTAAACCTGGATGCTCAGCATTTGCACACTAAGCTTCCTGCTCTTGAACTAATGCATCCCTTGTATCCTCTTTAAGAAGCTCATCATTTGAAAACACTGAATATTCATGGTTAAAATATTTACTTCAGAAAAACAATTTGATTTCATGAATATTGAGACTTAATCTGATGCTCTGTTTTCTTTCATCCTTCCCAATACGGCAGGCATGAACATTTCTAGTGTTGCTTCTTTGTTTTCAACTTTAAAGGTGGCTTAAACACTTGCATTAAAAATATCAAGCAAGCCAAAGTCACTGAATAGATTAAATCTTTTTTTCTGTTAAACTATAAAAAGGTCTTTGTTTTTGCTACAGTGGGCAGATTCTTTCAAAGATATTCAAATGGAATTCACTGTCTTTCCCAGAACATTCAATAGAAGATTGTATTAGTCTTACCTCATGGGATATATCTTCTCAGTAAAGATTGTGTCATACTGGACAGGTCATCACTCTCTTCATTTTCCGAGATGTTTTTCCCTCTGGTTTATTGAGTGAATTGAGGTCAACAGGCAAGAGCTTCCTGATTCCTTTCTCTTAAAGCTTTTTGCCTTCCTAGCTCATACTTAATTTCATTTTGTCACAGCTTTAGAATATGATGAGCCTGTACTTCTGTTCAAGGCCAAGTCTCTAACTCAGCTCCCTGCGTCTCCTCCTTTATCCCCTCTAGGATGACACTGGCACTCAGCCCCTCTCTCTCCTTACCTTAGACCTCTTTACTGGTTCTCTGAACAAGCACATGACCCATCACTTTAGACCAAAGAACAAACAAAACCCAGCAAAAGCCACACTCCCAAAGCCTCTGTATCCTTTCGCCATTTAGGGTTTTTTTAATTTTCATATGTACACACATACACACACACATTTATATACACACATTGATGCAACAAAAGATGGTTTAATCCAGCAAACTGAGTGAACCAAAAACACGTTGAAAAATACATGCATTGCCGTGATCACTGCAGTAATATTTACAATAGGCAAAACATGGAAGCAAACTAAGCGCCCACTGATGGATGAATGGATGAAGAAAACATGGTATCTATGTATGTGTGTATATAATATATAGTATACACATATACATACACATGTATACAATAGAATTTTTTTTGCCTTTAGAAAAGAAAGAAATCTTGCCATTTATGACAGCATAGATGGAACTTGAGGACATTTTGACAGGTGAAATAAATTAGATAAAGATAAATCTTGTATGATTTCATTTACATGTGGAATATAAAAGGTACAAACAAAAGCAAAGCTCACATATTCGGAGAACAGACTGGTGGTTGCCAGAGGTGGGGGGGTGATGGGTGGGTGGGCGAAATAGGTAAAGGTGGTCAAAAGGTACAAACTTTCAGTTATAAAATAAATAGGTCCTGTGGATGTAATGTACAGCATGGTGACTATAATTAATATTATATTGTACATTTGAAAGTTGCTAAGAGAATAGATCTTAAAAGTTCTCATCACAAGAAAAAAATGTATAACTATGTGTGGTGATGGAGGTTAACTAGGCTTATTGTGGTGATCATTTCATAATATATACAAATACCAATTCATTATATTGGACACCTGAAACTAATATAACATGTCAATTATATCTCAATTAAAATAGGTAAGAGAAAAAAGTAAATTTCTTTTACTTAAAAATAGGCATCAACTTCCACCTAAAAACTCAAGTTTAATATTTTTCTTTTGATGTAAATTTTATACACAGTGAAAAATAAAAACTCAAGCGTAAACTTTGTCTTGACAAATATGTATCTGCGTACCCAACCCCTGTAAAGATACAGAAGATTACTGTCACCCCAGAAAGACTTTCCTTATTAAAAAAAAGATTTATATCTTATGCAGGAAAATGGAGACTGAGGCAAATAATTTTACAACTGGAAATGGGCATGCCACTTCTTTTGCTAGGCCTTTAGTGTGGATGATTAGAGTCCATCAATTAGGAGTTCGAGGTTTGTTGTTACTCTGTCTATCCTCAGTATACCGTAAGTTTTAAATTCCTTTAGCTGTACGTGGCATGGTAGGGGCTGGTTTGCTTGCGTGTTTTACTTTCCCTTCCAATGTCTGCTCTACCCTCAGCTTTAGTTCTCTCCTTCATGCTACTGTAATAGAAAAGAATAAATCTGACTCAATATTAGATCTGTTCCTTTGGCTTTAACCCTGTGCTGTCTTAGTCTTGCTGGTTCTGCATGTTTTGTAAAAGAATGCTGCATATAGTCTGAAATGTACAGGGTAGCCTATTCTCAAGGCTCTGACCTTTAACGGTACTAACACTTTTTCATTCACATAAAGATAACAAGTTGCAGAACAGAAAATAATGTTTGTTTTGTTGGAGGTTTACAGGGACACTGTAACATGACCCACATGGATAGCTGCAAGAACAAAGCATTCCAAGAACAAAGAATTCCTACACCAAGAAGTCTGAAACAACCCAGCATACCACCTCCCCTTTTTAGTATAAAAGTAGCCTAATTCTGACTTGTGGGAAGATGGTTCCACGACTTAGTCTGCCATCTTCTTGGTCTGCTAGCTTTCCAAATAAAGTCGTTATTCCTTGCCCCAACACCTTGTGTCCCGATTTCTTGGCCTGTCATACGGTGAGCAGAATGACTCCGGACTCAGTAACACTACATATCAGAGAAGTGTCTTGCAGGGAATTTGGTAGAAGGCGATATTTTAGATGAGGATGTGGTTAGGTGGTGTGTTTTCTCTTGTTTTTATCACATCTCTGCTTTAGGTAAAAACCAGATCCCACAGTTCAGGAAGCTGGTATTCTTAGTGTTGCTACCACTTCTGAGCCCAGGACGGGAGTGAAGTTTCACTTTCTGTTCCCTTTGGCCAGTGGGCTTTCATAAGTGTCCTAGAGGCAACAATGTCTGTTGCCCTTTCTTCCACATATTAAGGATTGTGTTCCATAAGTTAGGAGAGAAAGTTTCTAAGTGGAATTTCCTGACACTCTCCCCACTCCTTCCCCAGCAACTGTTCCCTCATCCAATTCTGCAGCAGAAAAAAAACCCTTATCAGTATTTTCCTATCATTCACCTTTCCATCCATCCATTTCCCTCTACCTACTTATATATGTGTTGTATTCATTCGTTCATTCACTCATTCATATGTATTAGAACTGTTATTTGGGAGCACCTGTTAGGGTTCAGAGTGCAGAGTGAAGAGTGTCTCCTTATTGCCATCACCAGGAACTTCACCTGCCCTCATCATCATACACTTGACTACCCTGCACTGATTTAACTGAAATCTTTACCAATGTGTGGTTGCATCTTGCCCAGGTAAGCCAGGGCTCACGTCTTATGTCTCCCTGTGAGAACTTGTGTCTTAGATTTGGGGCTACTTCATTATCCTGTGACCCTAGAGCTCTACAATGGGTTTGAGAAAGTTGTGAACAGGGTTTTGGCTGACATTATTATTAAGGCTATGAGCAAATATTTTTCAAGTTTTATTCTCCAAGCTGAAACCAATTCCATAATTTTAACACATGTTTAAATACATACTTTTCCCTAATCTGAGGATACCATAACAGAACCAGTATCTCTTGTTAAGCATTGGCTTTGCATCTAGTCTGCTGGGGATCTAGCAAGACTCCATTATTTACCAGCTGTGAGGTCTTAGGTCACTTCAGGTCTTGGGGAATCAATTTCCTTAAGTGAAAAATTAGGCTTATAGTAGTTCTTCTGACATAGAATTTTTAAGAGCTTTGGATAAACTAATATGTGTAAAGCACTTCTAATATTAAAGACTGTATAAATGTAAGCTATTATTATTTACCCTATTACAGCATAATTACTTGTGCATATATGCCCAGGTAGAATGCATAGTTTTTAAGAACAGATAATTCATTTGTGTTACCAATGTCCAGCACGGCACAAGAATATAGGAAATGACTGACAAATATTTCATCAATATATTCATATATCATGTTATTTCAAACTACTATTTTGTTGTGATGATATATTGAGATTACAGAAGCTATAAACTGACTGTATATCTGTCTTGGCTCTATCTCTTACTACGTGATCTTAGGAAAATTATGTAACTTCTTTGCATCTCAATTTTTCATCATTACAATGAGAATAATTATAGTTCCTATCAAACAAGCTTGGTTGAGGATTAGATGAGTTCATGTGTAGCATACTACTAGTATATATTGAATGTCCCACAGATATTAGACACAATAATTATTGTTAATACTAATATTACTAGGCACATAACTATAATTTAAATATCTTAACCATTTATTAATAATACATTGATATTAATTAATAATAATAATTAGTAAGAGAATTTTCTCTTGTTCACTTTGGTTCAAATGTTTCCCAACTTCATTTAGGTTAGCCGAAACACTTTACACCCTTTCAATATCAAATTAGTATCATTTCCTCCCATTTTTTTCCAAGGAAAAATTAATTACTTTTGGTCCTACAAAAATCTTCACCTAATTTTAAAACATCCACTTAATCACATTCATCAGCTACAGGTTTTTATGTCTTTTCTATTACACTGAGTAGACCTGAGGGATGGGCTGGTCTTTGTATTCTAACTATCTATTGCTTTTTTAGAATAATGTGATACTCAATTATTCCTTCGTCTATTAGCTAAAGTACCTTACAGTGGTGTCTTTCAACTATTTTTTTTTTAACAGAACACATTTAAATAGTTTTGTATACACCTTCCTTCTTATTCAATAGAGTTTAACTGCGGCAGAGGGGTCAGATCCACACCTAATCCTCATTGGACCTTGCAACAGTTTTTTAAATAATTCTGCAGACCCCACAAAGCTGTGTACAACCATTTAATAGAAAAGCCTTTTCCATTAGAGATGCATTGTACCATTCTTCACATTTAAGGGATCAAAATTTACATTACTATCCATAGAAAGTCATTTCCTCAATGGATATGAAAAAGCCAGGGAAAACTAGCTCAGCAAATGTGAAAATGATTATCTGCAAGCCTTGTGATCCAATGTTTTTTGAGTCTGGATCTACCTGAGGTAAAACAATGTATTTAAAAAGATATTAACATCTTGATTTTTATTTATTGTATTGGTGGTTGGTTCTTTTAGTAAATCCCACATCAACTGTACTGACTACTTTGAAAATATTTTAAAATTCTGAACAATCAAATCTGAAAACATTTATAGAATCTATAAAAATCTTTTATCTATGACGCCTCATGGTACATGCCACAGCTACCATGTGATCTTTGAACTGCAGAAGATATAATATCATTTTGAATACTTTTATGACTAGGTCCAGGCCTTAAGGTCCATGATACTATTTCACAGTGTTACTTTGGATATGTGTATGTTTAACAGAATAGAATGTGTGTTATCATCAAGCCTAAAAATCTTAAGTTTTTCCATGGTTATACACCCCCTCCCACGTGCTAATCTCTCGAGAAGTTGAACGTGGCATTAGTAAGTAGAGTTATCAGAGCCTAAAAAACATTACATGGTCATGGTAATTATTCTAAAACACATCCGTATTCACAAAATCATTCAAGGGCTTGTTAATGTATTTATTATTATTTCTTTAGTCCCTGAATTAAGATTAAACTAGAGATATCTTTATGTCTGTACCTGGCTGTATTTTGAATGTAGAAATTCAGCTACAACCATAATGGAAATATTCATCACTTCAAACAATTGCTCTTTGCTGCTATTTTATTTATGCTTGAACCTTGGAACTTTATTCTCCCTATCTTTCCACAACAGCTTTAGTTTTTTAGGGTGATTCTTGCATTATAAAACATAATGTTAAATTAATTATACCACAATTTAAATATGTTAATCCTTTGGTGTTATCAGAGGAGAAACACAGAATCTAAAAGTATCGAACTCCTTAGACTAATGTTCTGTCAAGTATTTGAACAAACAACTGAGCAAAGCAACAATAAACCATGTCAAAAATAAACATATAAAATCGTTTCACACTGCTGTACCATGCAGAATTACAAACATTACAAACCACCTATTTTATCACCATTCTTTGCAGATGCTTGTATCTTTATGATTGTTAAAACTTCTTCAATTTCTTTAAAATTGTGTGCTGTTCATATCCTACCTCAATCAAAAAATGACTTGTGACAACTATATCTCTCTTCACCAATCTCTGTAGCCACATACATTCATCTTTATATTCTAAGATAAGTTGCTATAATACTCTAGATATTTTACCTTGGGGCAACTTTGTTTTTCAGCATTCCTCTTAGTCTCTGCACAGAAACAGGGCTGGAGATGATGGTATTATACAATTGCAAAATAATAATTCCATCATTCTGCTCCATCAGTACTTACAGCACGGCCGTGTAGATGCTAACCACTGCCATGCAGAAAAATGCCATTGGATGACCAATTTTTGCATCATATTATCCTATTAAATATAGGTTGGCTATAACTATGGAATTGCAGAATGAGTGGCGCACAGCTCTGAATCTGAGATGCTGAAAAGGACAACTAATACCCATGAGCTGCTACTTGAGGGTTAAAGTTTTGGGGGTAAAAATGGAGCCACAGGAAAGAAATGAAGAGTTTTCATAGACAAGAGTTACAAATGCCTTCCAGGAATAATATTAAACGTTTTCTCACGCTGTCAGATGTCAACATTTTGACAGCACTGGAGAAAGCATTAAACATTTTCCATCTCGTCAAAGTTTTGACATATTTTCAAGACACATTCATTTTGCCTATGGAAGGAAGCTGTGTATATTATATACTAAGGGAAGATTTAGTCAGAAAGAATGAAAATAAGAGAAACAGATGACATCAGGTGTCATCACAGAGTGATAGAGAGTATAAGTAATACATAGACTGTGACAATTTAGAGATAATGTCACAATTTTATGTGAGTGTCTTAAGGGAAAGGTATATGATTAACTCTCAATCATCTGTGGTAACGAGAAAAAGTCAAAGCAGAAAAAATGCTCACAAATTTAAATCCTACCCTTTTCCTTTTATAGAGAGTTTTAATTGCATCAATTATTGTATCAAGAAAAACAAAAGGAAAACATTACTTTTGAAGGATTCAAAAGATTTTTCCTGTTTTCTCTTATAATAAATTATAAAACAAAAAGTAAGTGATAGGAAGAGTATGGATATTAATAAACAGTCATTAAATCATCAAATGTATCTCTGTTTTGTTTTTTTAATTTAGAGTGTATGAACCCTTTAATACCAAACTAATATTTTCAAGTGGTAATATCCAACCCTTCTTCATTGTTAAATATTCTGTAGCTTTCTGAGAAAGTAATACTAAAAAATCTCTGACTAAAAAAAACTTTTCAAAAGTTTTCTATTGTTTGTGAGTTTTTATGCCCAGAAGAATCATTTGAAAGTAAATAGTTTTCTAATGCAGAGATATTAACGGCGCCTAAAGCTATTTACAGATCTCCATGAGGAGACTAAATTAAAAGTGTCATTTTAGGCTCCAAATGACTCATCACAATAGTTTATTATGGGCAAAGTATGTTTTATTCAGCCTCCTAATACAGAACAAGACATAAGAATATAAATATTAAAGTAAATCTATGTAAATTTAAATTTTAATTTTAAGTAAACATCTAACTGATGCAGTTCTCTTGTACACAGTCTGACTCATGTGATCCTAAGTTGCTTTACTACAATATGGCATGTTTTACCATAACTTAGTGTTTCTGTTCTGCATATAAAAACATGCCTTGATATATTTATTTTTGCATTCACCAAGGCAAGCATATTTCATATTAGTTTTGAATTACAATTGAAACTGTCAAGTAAATAATTCAAATTTAAACAACCACTTAGATTTGTACAGGAAACTGAAAGTAAGGATTAATAACTAAAATTTCATTTTGAAGAGGTATTTTAAAACTTTGGTAATGAAGAAACAAAAGGTAATACTTTAATTCATATTTTTCTTTGTAGAGAGGAAAAAGAAAAAGGTTATTCAGATTTGTGCATTTTAAGATAGATTTTGTAAATGGAATAATTTAAATGAAGGATAACCTTGTGAGTAGAGAATGCATTATTTGAAAGCAGGAAGAAAATACAATGCAAAGATACTTAGGAGATTCCAAGTAATAGCCAATTTAGACTAATTATAGAGGAAAACTTTCTAAACAATTCCTGAGGAAAAGTATAGAAAACTCTTCCTTAGGAACCCTTAAAGCAGAATGCTGATTTAATTTGCATGGTTGAGATAACTCACAGATTAGAGATTTGAACAAAAGATCCCTCCTTTGATCTACAGTAGAGTTGTCTGGTTTGCACATAGGTGTAACAGGAAACATAGTGTCAGATACTTCTGTAGTAGGGAAGAACAAATCTGACTTCGTATTAGATCTGTCCCTTTGGCTTTAACCCTGTGCTCTGTTTCTGGTGCTTAGTCATGCTTGTTCTACATCTTTTGTAAAAGAATGTTGCCTACAGGCCTGAAATAGACAGAGCAGCCCATTCGCAAGGGTTTGACTACTAAGGTTATAACACTTTCCCATTCACATAAAGATTAAAAAGTTGCAGAACAGAAAACAACATTTGTCTTGTTAGAGGGTCACGGGGACATCATGACCTGATCTACCGGGGCAACTAAGAACAAAGGATTCCAACACCAAGAAGCTTGCAACACCTCCTCCCCTTTTTAGTACAAATGAAGCCTAAATTCTAACTTGGGAAAGACGGTTCTCTAGGATGTAAGACCCCCATCTTGTCAGTCTGCTGGTTTTCCAAATAAAGTTGCTATTCCTTGCCCCAACACCTCAATCTCTTGATTTATTGGCCTGTCATGCAGCAAGTAGAGTGAGTTTAGACTCGGTAACACTTCCTAGTGGGCAATTTTATTCTGACCACACACATAGTAATAATGATGCAAATGGTGCTTGTGCCATGCAACCTCCAAGACTATCTTCTGTATTTTCTAACTCCCTGTGCAGATATGTACTGAACATGACAATCTATTGCCTCTTAAAAACATGTAACATAGTTTCCTGAAATCCCCTAAGACTTAAATCTATTCATATACGGTCTAAACAAGGTGTGTGTGAGTATATATACACATACATACATAGGTGTGTATATACATACACATGTATACACGTGCATGTACATGCATATATGTGTATTTACACTGTATAAAATCTATATCCAAAAGGAAAGATTCGCCAAAGCTGAAAACAAAGCATATGGTCTATAAAGGACAAAACTCTCTCCTATGGCTGGATGGATAGATAGATTTCCTTACATTATGAATGATATCATCATCAATAACAACAGGAGATGTCACATCCCCTTCATGGTTTTTAAAAGAAAAGAGAATCAGTAGAAGGATTTTCAGATAGAGAAGGATAACTGCAGAAATGGATTAAATTCATTCCACATTTGTCCTTAGTTTCTCTAACAGTGATGATTATCACGCTTAGTCAAAAGAAATACATTGCCCATTAACTTTCATATTAAAATCATGTCCTGCTTAGGGTAATAAAATCTAAAAGTTTCCGAGAGGTTAGTTGGCAAAGTAGACCAAATGTCTTATATGACGCCTTTTGACATTGTAATTCTATTTTCAGGAATTCATCCTAATGAAATTATCTGAGGCCTATGAAAGTAATAAACTATGTGTTCATCATAGTATTCATTACGGCAAAATTAATTAGAAAAATATAAATGTCCAACAGTAGATGTATCTATGTCATGCATAAAACAAAATAGTGTGCAACCTTGAAAATTACTAAGTCACAGAACACTTTGAACAAACAGAAGACAGAAGAATTACATTCATGAGTATTTTCAAATGTTAGCATAAGAAAAATACATTTAAATCCCCCTTATTATGTCTCTTCCCACCTACATGAATAAAATAATTTACATTTGAATTATTCTACTCTTTTTTCTACTTCTGTAATTCCTAGAAGCAACTCTGAAACTTAACAGGAATTTGGGTCTAAGAAATTACTTGGCATTCCCATAACATACCTTTGGCTTCTGTTTCAACAGGTGTCTTCTCATAAATACGAAGAGATGACTTTAACTGACTTGGAGAATATTTAAAAGGGATTCCGAGGCTCACTGCCTTGCATGATTCCTAGAAAACAAAATACCCTTAATGAAAATGATCCAACAACCAACTTCTTTTCAAAAAATCTATAAATACAAAAATGTTTTCAGTATTTCTAGGCAAATAATCAAAGGAGGAAATAAAATGACATCTTGATCTCCTATATTTGTCAATATCTGCGTAGTATTTCTGGAAGGATATTGATCAAGATACTAAAAGTAGCTCTCTGCTAGTAGAGATACAGGTGACTTATTTTTTTAAATAAACATGTATAAATAAACATACAAATTTAAAAACCTATTCAACTATGGATTTTAAAAAATGTTCCCTTAGTTCTCAGTTTTATTGATACAAGCTATCACTTTTGAAATAAACTGAGTATTAATGAATAAGAGATCAGCAAAGAAAATTAAAACTAAGAAAACAGTCCAACTTATGAAATAAGACTATTACATAAGAATTGATACAGAGAAAAACAAGAATCTGGAATTGTCAGAGAGGACCTTGGAGCTCTAATTCTGATGAAAGGATGATGATAACGCATTTTTCTGGTTACCAAAGAGGAAGATACAGAAATAAAGAAAAACAAGGTGGTGACTACCATTAAATGAACAGGATTTCCAATACTGCTGAAGAAATCAGGATCTTTGAGCTTACAGAGGTAGCAACCGCTAACTGGCATATGCATGCCAAGAAGGTAGAAATAAAACATGTCTCAGTACACAGTTAGGACGCAGGAACAGAGACAGCACCAAGGGGTGTAGATGACAACCCAGTGGGAACAAGACTGTTTTCCTGACTGATAAATGCTTTGAGGAAGGGTTTTCAGAGAAATAAGGATGAACTACACAGATCACTGATGCTACCTCAAGGAGAGTGTAAAGACAGATGGTGAGCTGTGCATGAAAATGATGGCCAGGACAAGCTGCAGGTATATGTCCCCTACCCCGAGGCAGGGGTCAAATCTTCTTTGCTGCAGGTGAGTGTGAGGGACATGGTATTCAGGACATGACGGACGATATTCAGAAATCTACAGTGCTATGGGCTGTCTAATCACTGATATGTTATGCCAATTGTTCCAATTGTTTTGAGCTACTGAAAACATTCAAACTACTGAAAGTTAATGCATTGGCTTGCTGCATTGAACAGAAATCTATTTCATGTATAGAAAATTTGGGAACTTTGACAGTTTTGAATATAAAAATCATCATTATCATGGAACCCTTCCCCCAGACATTTTGGATTCCATGCTTCATTTCAGCCACAACCTGCAAAATTTATACCGTCTGTTGTGCCTTTGTCCTTTCAGCACACCTGCCTGGTAAAACTGTGAGCTGGATGAATCCAATTATCTGCCTTCTCTAAGCCTGCACCTGCATAGTTAAACCCAGCTGCCAGTATACATTTATGGCTCAGTATCAACCAGATCTTCTAACTTTCTGGCAACCGTTCCATTTCTCCTAGTCAGGTGCTTCTGTCGTTCTTCAAAAGGACTATTTCAAATCTTTTCTACTTTGGTCATCCCTCCATTCTCTCTTCTATTCAGAAGATGACATTGCCTTCACTTTAGAAAGGAAACAACTCAGAACAAGACGAGGACACAATTCCATTTCCATATTTGCAAAGCTTTCTACCTCTGCCTGCACCCTGTCCTCTTTTATCTTTTTCTTGCAATGCCTGCACCTGGGCTGTCCCTCCACCTAACACGCCTTCCTCTGCATTTATAAATACTTAATCTCAACTCATAAAAAGCACATACATACTGTTTCCTCAAGCCCACACCCATTCCCTCTATTCTTTTCTTGCTTTTACAAGGAAATGCGACTTGATACAATGAAATGTATGTAAAAAGAAGCCTTTTCCATTCACT
Organism: Vicugna pacos; assembly: GCF_048564905.1. Taxonomy (NCBI): domain Eukaryota; kingdom Metazoa; phylum Chordata; class Mammalia; order Artiodactyla; family Camelidae; genus Vicugna; species Vicugna pacos. The sequence continues at coordinate 36,619,918 of NC_132992.1, read as the reverse complement.
TACTTCCCCCTGCCCTCCTTCAGAAACAAATTGCAACATAATATGTATCATCACCATTCAACTGAAATCTGTTGCTAAGATATCACAGATTCTAAGGTACACTTTCTATCTTTGTTATTCCATTCACTTCTTTACATCTGAATATCCTTTGGCATGCTGATCACTTCTTTCTCAACTCACTATCTTTGGTTTCTGTGGAACCCACTGTCCTGGCTTTCTTCTACTCCATGTATTCTCTCTCAGTTTCTTTTGTTGACCTGTCTACTAATAAATTTTGCACTGTTGGAGTTTCTTAAGAATGTTTCTGATGCTCCCTTTTTATGCATGGCTTACAATGCTATATGCACATTTATAAATGCAAATCTTTCAAGCTCTCCTTTGAATTCCAATTCTAAATAGTTCTCTATTAAGAAACAGTAAGATTGTTCTATTTTCCTAACTAAAAAGGATGATCACTCCCTTTTTCTTCCCTTAGATGTGGAAATGATGGTTGGAGTTATAGTGACCATCCTGAGACTATGACGCATTCAAAAGAGCACAAAAAACAAACATTAATAATGGCAAAGCCAAAAAGGCAGAAATAGCTTAACATATTTATACATATATGAGCAGATAAACCAATGAGAATAATTTCTTTTGATGTGAGAAAATTGAGCTTCTTTTCATAAAAAGACTTTGAAAGTTACTTGCTACAAACACATTCCCAATAATAAATACATTTTCAGACTTCATGGCACTTTCTCCTCAGCTTTCAGCTTCAGACATATAGTACTTTATTAAAAATATACATATTGATAGGTAAATTTAATTTAAAAATTAAAATACAATACCTTTTCTCACCTGTTATTCCTGAATGGAGACTCTCCTCACCTCATTACTTACGCATTTGCTAATTGTATAAAGTAACTGCTTAAATAAATTACTGCAGATTTTCTTGACCCTAAAACCAGGATAGGCCTACCTGAACATGATCCCATACTATACATTCTGTTCTACTGATGTTTCTATTCTGTCTTATGCTAGTACTGCTTTTTTATTTATAACTTTATAATTACTGCACTAAAAAAATTTTTTTTCTAATGGAGGCAAGATTTAACAGAGGTAAATGCAGATTCCTGGCCACACTGGCCTCCCCGGACTCTCACCTGTTAGGTTCTCACTCATTTCACTGTGGCCTAGACAGTGTCCCCAGACAGCAAGCTCATTTTGTTTCCTTGTCTCAGGAATCACTGTTCTTCACTACCTGATGCCCCGTGTCTGAAATCTGGTGCAGTTTTTTGTTTGGTTAAGTTGGTTTTTTTGTTTTGCTTTGTTTTGTTTTTCTAAATACAGTCTAGCTGTTTCAGGTGGGAGGGTAAATTCAGGGCCTACTGTGTCATACTGCCTAGAAGTAGAGGTCACATTTAATACGATTTGAGTCTACTATCCTATTTAATTTCAAATTATCTCATTTACTTTTTATTTCCTGTCTAAGTGTGATGGGGATAGTGAGAGTTTCCCTAATCCTAGGTTGGACAGTTGACAAGCGTATGTGTACAGTGAAAGAACAAACTTTGACTAGGTGTGTCTTGGGCCCATGCTAGAATTGGAACGCTCTTGTATATTGTGGAAAGGTGCAGAATATTAAAGTCCACTGACTATTTCTTACCTTCTAAATCAAGGTACCACAAGATAGGCAAGCTCAAATCCACAGGGTCTCATGCATAAGAATAGGGAGAAAATAGCAAGATAATTTTTAACTTTGTTAAAGACATGCTTTCTTTTGTGGTGTAGGATTTGAAACCTATTGATGACAAACAGAGTATCATGTGTGAGGCCAGATTTTCTTGCAAGCACCAATTAGTGTGCTGATAATGACAGGGTACGCCCAATGCCATTTGAGTGGAGATAGAATAGCTAACAATTTCAGTGAAATCTGATAACCCCACATATCATCGCTGTTCTCTTGGAGTGATGTATCCCTTTGTAAAGCAAAATCAAATCTAATGAATCCACTAGGTCTGAGCTAACATTACAGAGTATATGAGTTTGAAAATGCTGGACCTTCCCAGATACAGATTCCCAATTATGCCCAGAGAGGGCAACCACTGGAAAGTTAGATTAGCCTCAGATCCTGCGGTTAAAAAAAAAAAAAAAAAAAGATTCCAGAGGATTTCTAGTTTTGCTTTTCACACAAAATTTTCAGAAATGAAAATCATAGACAACTGACAGAAGCTTTATACCGTCAAAAAAAAAAAATCAGTTATGGTAAAAAAACTACATTCCCTTACAACAAAGCCTTTAAGTACCCAACCCCTAGGGAGAAGCTTAATGACCTGAAGGTCTTTGTTTAGTTTGTATTGATGTTCGACTTTCCTCTGTCCTTTCAAAATCTTGTTTGTTTTGTAATTTTCTTTGATATACTTACTCCAATATTAGCAATTGAATTTTACCTATTTCCCTCTTAAGAAGTTGGAGATGGATTTCAGCCTCTTTCTACTAAAAAGACTTGGTATTTTCCATTTTGAATTTTTGTGTTGTTCTGTTAAATAAATTTACTTTTTTTTTTAGATTTGACTAATGTAGCCTGGCAGACAGAATTATCAATTCTAATTTTTCCCCTCTATTTTCTTCTGCATTATAATTTTTCTTCCTCAAAGTTGCATTTTATTTTCTTGTATTTCATTCTGTAATTACCACAACTGAAAGTAGTTTTTCTTTTTCCTTAAATAAGTGAAGCATGTAAGACAGTGATTTTACTTCTAAGCATAGCTTTAGTTGTTCCATTTTGACATTAGTTTGTTTTCCAAAATATCTTATTGCTTATGTGATGTTTCAGAAAAGCATTTTTCTACTTTGAAGTTTTTGTTTGTATATTTTAAAAATATGTTGACACCATATTTTGTAGATTTTATGCATTCTTTTTTTTATTGGTACTTTAAGAATATGTGTATGTTTGGCAAAGCTTGATTCTTTTTTTTCTTCACTTTTTCTTCCATTGAAGTATAGTTGACATACAATGTTGTATTACTTTCAGGTGTACCAAAGTGATTCATGTGTACACACAGTATATATACAATGTGTCTATATTTTCAGATCCTTTTCCATTATAAGTTATTACAAGATACTGAATGTAGTTCCCTACTGCTATACAGTAGGTCCTTGTTGTTTATCTACTTCATATATACAACAATGTGTATCTGTTTATCTCAAACTCTTATCTCTCCCCTTTTCCCACTTTGACAACCATAAGACTGCTATCTGTTTGTTATAAATTCATTTATATCATTGTCTTAGACTCAACATAGTATGATAAAAACGTATCATAATATTACTTAAGTGAAGTCAGTCTCTAGATCCATTCACGTTGCTGCAAATGGTATTTCATTCTTTTTTGTGGCTGAGTAATATTTTATTGTGTACATATTTTATGCTTCTTTAGTTTCTTCCTGTTTTTTAAATGTGGATTTTTATCCTTTTCCCTAGATAGAATATATCCAGACTCCCATGGTTTTGATTTCTTTTATTTGCCCCATAATTTTAGTCTCTCTTTTCTCCCCAATTTCCACAATTTTCTTTGGTATTTTGTTGAACAAATACTTTAAAAAGTTTAAAGCTTAGTCTCATTCAGATAGTAATGAATTTATCATTTCCTCCTAATTTTATAACACTCTTACTATGGCAAAGGATTTTTTTTTAAACCATAAGTTCTTTTTTCTTCCTCATCCTTTAATCAGCCTTGATTGAAAAGAGATGTTTCTAAGCCTAATTTTTGCACCAGACTATAGAAGGATTTTTTTCTTTCCTCCTCACTGCCCTACTTCCTACTGATAAATTTCTTCTCAGAAGTGGAACATGAGGCTAAGTGGATATACACAATATCAAACCAAATTTCTGGTTTCCCAACAGACAATGGCAATTCGAGTTCTATGTAGCCTGAAGCTTATATAATTGTAGGGATCTTCCTTAAGAAAAATCATACAAAACTGCAAATACCAAATGACTTACAAAATTGATATAGAATGTTTAGAATGAGTAGATGAAGAAAAAGCAAAACAATTTGCTGGCACCTTGGAAATCTGAGTATCTTTCTCTTCTGTTACCCTACCAGAAATGTTACATAGAAACACCTGATTCCAAGTTGCTATCCCTTCTGTCCCCCCTTCTTTCACCACCCTCAGCACCCTGCCCCACGAGAACACTCCTCTTTACTCAAAGTGTGAGCCATGGACCAGAAGCAAGAAATCTCCATAACCTTAGGCCACAGTTCAGACCTGCTCAATCAGAATCTGCATTTTGACAACATTCCCAGGTAATTCACGTGCACGTTGAAAGTTGAGAAACAACTGCATAACCCAACCAACTCAGCATCTAACCCGCCTTTGAGAGCGAAGGGCCCGGAACTTAAGTAGGCTTCTGAGGAAATCAGCTTTGCAGTTAGAAAACGTCAGCTCACTTCCATTGCTCAGCCATCTTGCTGTCAGGGGAGTTTATTTCTAAGCAACACAGAAAGTTGTAGTTCTGCAAGGGCTCTACGCAGTACAGGAGAGCTTACTTGCACACGCACACCCTTCACTGAGGGCCCTTCCAGCTTCTGTCCTAACAGCTGCTTCTTTCTCATTCTGGGATGCAAAAATAATGACAAACTAAACTGAGTTTTCTGAGCAGCAGATTCCCCCTAGGCAGTTAGAGGAGTTCATTAGATGAATGATTTGATAAACCTGCTCTGAATTGGGCCTGCAGGGCCTGTAAGTCCTCAAATAGGTCTAGTTAGAAAAATAAAAGCTAAGGCTATTGTCTTGTGGGGAATACTCTGGAAGGAAAGAGGGGGGCCTAGTGGTGACTCATAAAAGAGAAATGTGGGGGAAAATATAAATCTCGAATGAGATGTTTTGCTAGGTTGTTTGCTTTCGTGTGTGTGGCATAAATTCTTTTCTGTGTCCCCAAGAACCTTGTGTAGAATCAACTTTGCATCCTAGTGATTTTGGGGAGTAGATTTTCTTTTTCAGGAAAAAAAAATTGCTGGGCCATGCTGTGAAGTTGGCATAAAGCAAAACCACGGGCTGCGCGCCTGTGGGTTACTTGTGCCCTGTGGCCTCTCCCCTCCGTCCCTGCCTTTGTTAGAGGACTGAGTACCATGTAGATTGGATGCAGAGAGACCTCCGATGACTCTGGGAACCAAGGAGCTCTCACTGTGTCAGAAGGTGCTGCCCTGTGGGAGGAGCTAGACACGCTGAGGGTTTCTGAGGGTTTCAGTCACAGAAGCCTCTTCCTATTTATCTTATTTACCTTAAATTTGGTATTTTGCGAAAGATAAGCAGGTGCCATTTACTTGCTAAAGCATCTTTCATAAAACACTTTGAAGTAATCCTATAGTAGGAAAACTCATCTACTAAATTGCAAGAAAATTTTCCGGAATTTTTGTAAAGAGGAATCTGTCAATTTGGAATGTTTTCTGAAACTAGGGAAATTCCATATGGAAAAATCAGCTCTGATAGAAATGGTTTTTTAAAATGAAGAAACAGATTTCACTTGTCAGCTGTCTGTGGGGTCACAAATGGTGTTTCATAGTCTAGCTGAAGAATCTATCTCACTCATCTGTTCTTTTAATGAGTTGGACTATTTCTTTTCCCTTTTTTTCCTTAATTTATCTTGCTGTCCCAGCAGTGCCAACTTTCCAAAGAAAAATGGATGGTGGACAAAATTGATGGCCATTTTCAAACTCTTTTACACTTTCCAGCGTGCCTCTCAACAGCCAAGAGAAGATTCATGATGCAGAAAGTCTTCTCTGTCCCGTGTCAGGGAGAAGTTTCCCAGCCATTTCTTTACTGGGTGGTAGCAGAAGTTAACGTGAATTCACTGATTAGACAAAGAACTCAAATCATGGAAACACAAACTTCTGCAGTTGTTTCTCAGAAGGTGGTTTATTTCAGCACAGAAGCTAGATGTGCTTTTTCTCCTGGGCATGATAATCTAAATTATATTTCTATATAAGAGTAAATTAAATACTGACTATATTTCTATACATGTAAAGCTTTACTTTTTCTTGTCTTTACTGTTTTCAGATGGAAGTTATCTACTACAAGGAAAGCATAATATTTAGGTACTATCTTGTATCTCCTTTTTTGAAAAATAAGAAATAAACGTTTTATAGCTGCGCTAACACTAATGGGGAGAAAACAACTCTCCAATTGTTATGTCTTCTCTTTCTCCTTAGTCCATAATTTTACAAAATTGCATTTTATAATCAAGAGTCCTGAGTGAGGTGAAGTATTTTGGATGTTGTTTTAATAATGTCTACATAGTGTCTTTTCAAAGATTATTTTCAGATGGTACATAACCATTGATTCTAAATAGCATAGCATGCGTCTTAGCACCAGGTTACAAAAGGTGTTCATTTATATCAACAATATTTTGAACACTATGCGGAAACAGTTCCTTATCTTTGAGATTAGAGGTTTATCTTTGCTGCGGGTCTTTTATTATTTTTAAAAATTTTATCATGGAAAAACTAAAACAAATAATCTAAACAATGAGAGAGAACAGTCTAATGAATCTGGATGTAGTCATTGTATGGTTCCAATATTCTGTTTTGCCAATTTATCAGCTCTATATCATTTTTGTGATTTAATATTTTAAAGCAAATCCCACACAACCATTCTCTGACCTTAATTTTTCAGTAAATATTTCTAAAGCTACAATTACAAAATGTAACCATAATGCTATCACACTTGCCAACATTAATTTATTAAAACATCTGGTATAAGACTGTATTCAAATTTCCAAGATTGCCTCACAAATGTCTCTTTATAGTTGATTTGTTTAAATTAGAATCAAAGAAGGTGTGCACACTGCATTTTGTTTGCCTGTTTTTTTTTTGCCTTCTTTGGTCCATAACAATCTAATTTTTTTTTCCTTTTTAAAATTTATTTTTAAACAATTTTAATTGAGTTAATCTAATCTTTTTTATGCCATGTATTTTCTTTCCCCAGTTTTATTAAGCAATAATTGATATAATAACTGTATAAAGTTAAAGTCTAATGATTTGATGTACATGTATTGTGAAATGATAACCACAACAGGTTCAGCTAACATCCATCATCTCATAGATACAATCAAAAGGAAAAAGAAAAAAGACTTTTTCCTTGTGATAACTCTTAGGATCTAGTCTTTTTACAAGTTTCTTAGTCATCATATTGTACATTACAACCCTAGTTCTTATAAGTGTAAGTTTGTGCTTTGGACTCCCTTCCTCTAGCCTTTTTTCTTTAATGTCACATTTCTTAAGAACCCAATTTTAAGACCATCTGAACTCAAGCATGCCCACATTCTAGACTTGACAGACTGATCGCTTGTTTTCTTGTTCAAATTGTCCTTTATCCTCCATTCAACCTATTGTTATGGGGCTAGTGAGAATGAAGTTCAGTTTGTCCTTTTTTGTTTTAACTAAGAATAGTATACAGATAGTGCTATGTACTTTCTATTCCATCATATCAAGAGGCAGGTGACGTCTGGCCATCCCACTGACTGACTGGTCAATGGATTTGTATGTTGCCCACCTTATCTCCCCCTTTCTCTTTCAGATTGATCTTTAAAAACACTGTCAAGTCATCAGGACTTTAAATTGTATTTGACTTTACATGTGTTTTTTCACAATGTAAGTTCATTGAAGTCAAGAGTAATGCTATATTATACTGTGTTTCTGATGCCTTGCCTTATCCTGAAATATTTTATGAGTAATTAAACATAAGAATAAATTAATGGAAAAACAAGTTAGCCCTGTTAGTTTGTGAATTGTTTTACACATCCAAGGAATAATAGAAAAGAATCGGGATATGTAAACAGTTCAAAGTATAGAAAAGTAGTATTATGCTACTAAATAATTCCCCAAATAACAAACTGATACTCCAAACAGATAAAATATACACACATTAAGTAAAAGACAACTGATAACCATGTATGCATAAATAAAAATACGCATGTATTTTAAAAATATATAAAATACTAGTAATTTTAAATTGGAAAAAAATGAGAAAACTAAACCATTGTTAAGTTTTATTTACCCTAATAATGAAAGAATGGTTCAATATAAAAAATCTATTGACATAGAACAGCACACCAGAACACCACACCAATCAAATAGAAAAAAATACTAGATCATCTTTCATTAGATAAGAAAAAAAGACATTTGATAAAATTTACTTATACACAGTATTTAGAGACCCTTTCAAGGATAGTCTCTCAATAAATGGTGCTGGGAAAACTGGACAGTCATTTGCAAAAGAATGAAACTGAACCACTATCTTCCACACCATACACAACTATCAACACAAGTGGATCAGGACTTGAACATAAAACCTGAAACCATAAAATTCCTAGGACAAAACATAGAAACTGACCTCTTTGATACTGGTCTCAGTGGTGATTTTTTTGATTTGAAACCAAAAGCAAAAGCAACGAAAGCAAAAATAAACAAGAGAGACTAGATCAAAACAAAAAGCTTCTGTACAGTGAAGGAAATCATCTGTGGTGATAGATGTTAACTAGAATCGTTGTAGTGGTCATTTCACAATATACACGTATATTGAATCATTATGTTGTACACCCGAAACTAACATAATGTTATATACCAATTATATCTCAAAAATACAGAAATCACATTTTGAAAAGCCTCAACATGTGATCATTGATTTTCTTTGTCATAAAGGGATTGAAAACACTTGGAGTTTTCATTATCTTGAGACCTGGCAATTTCAATAGTTTTAAAACATGCTAAACGCAGAGTGATTTAACTTAAGGTTAAACTTTTTGAGATTCATCCATCACTAAGGAGACTTAAAGATATGTCCCAAATAGTTTCTCATGCCACAGATTTTTCTAAACATACCGAGTAATTCAAAAACTAAATGTCAATCTTAAAAGCAGTATGAATTTTTGCATTTTAACTAAGAACATATCATAATAGTGAGTCAAAGATTTATGCTTTAATTTCTTAACAAAGTCACTATATTTTTTAAATAACAGACTCCCTGAAAAGTTTTACTTATGATAATCAACTAGACACTGACTGGTTATAATTCTGTAAGTGTTATTTATTGTGAGCTCAGAATACATTTAAATATATAAGATGCTTAACCTATGTAATCATAGGGCATACACAAATTAAAACTACAACTGGAATTCCATTTCTTACTATCAAATTGGTAAAAATCCTAAATTTGGCAACATACACTGAAGAACCCTGATTAATGTAGTTATGAAACAAAATTGTGAATAACTCATTATAAATTGAATATAAGCAAAAAAATTCATGTCTATCACACCCTTTCTTTTTTTGCAGTCCTAGATTTATAGCCTTAAGCCTGGTCTTTCTGCCCCTTGTAATGGAAATTAACCTAACTTTTCTGACTACTTCTGCATCTCCTGTGTTGAGACAAATTCTGTTGTACACAAGAATAAAGACAGAAATTATGCTGCACCATTTCTGTTACCTACCAGGCAATGTGTCTAGCCATTTCCACCACATGACAATTTCAGCAACTCTGTCATTCAATGTAATTAAAATCTGATAGATCAAATCCGTATTTCCCATCAGTGTTGGTCTTAACTTCTTTTTTTACACAGAACTTCAATTAATGAAAAAGTGGACTGATTATTTCTCCTTTTCTTTTTCTTTTTTATCCTTTTAAAGGAATCAAATGAGTTTTATTTGGTTGGGATGACAGTGAGAATCTGGCCAGTCCACAAACTAAAAAGTCATTTGCCCAACCTCCCAACTACTTAAATGACAGAACATCACAAACTTTAAGACAGTCATTTGTTCTCTCCTGATATCTGATAAGAAGCCTCATATCCCTACATAACAGAACTGTGGTCCCTAGGAGGCATCATTAGCCATCAGGAACGTTCCTTCTTACATCTGCCTAACTTGACTTCAGGACTCCTGCGGTTGTCAGACATTATTTGAGGCACTACAGGTGCCAGGGCAGAGAAGAGAGATATTTTAGTATCACCAGAGAAAGTTTTCAACATAAACAAAAGAGTAAGTCATTCTAGATATGTTTTTTTTTTAAATGATGCAAACTGCAATTCTGATTACTGGTTATGAGGATCTGCAAAGTGAAAGCGCATTATGCTATGTATGGTTTTTCATTATGCAAATTTCCTTGTCTGATCTCACTCTTATTTTGGTGTGAAATAGATATATCCTTATGTCCCTGTTCTTCCTACCCTCTTCTCTGTGTACTGCCATGACTTAAAGGATACTCTGAATGATGAGAAGTGTGAATATAAATTAACAGAAAATATTGGCTTGCGCAGTAAACAGAGGAAAAAAGCTGGTACCATATTAAAGACTGAAGGTTTTTATATGGGAGATATTTCCTGATTTATCAAATGACCCAAGTAGTGCTATTAATAGAAAGTATATAATTAAAAGGCAGGAAGTTAGAGTATGTATAGCCATCTATACCCTCTTTATATCTTACATGTAGACAGGACTCAATGTAAACATTTAGTTTTCTACAGACTTCTCTCTTTAAGAATTTCATTACAGCTATCATCCTGATAGTAAAATAAATATGAAGGAAAACTCTCATTTCCTATCACATAATCTGTAAATTTAATTATTGATATATCATGCAAAGCATGTGTGTCTAGCACATAGCTCACTGTGGCATAAAGATAAAATGATTTGAAACTGTTCTGCACACCCAATAGCTGTCTGGTTGGGGCTAACACCTCTCAGCCTCAGTAAACACAAAGGAGGAGAATAACACCTGCCTTCAGAGGATGTAGATGCAACAGATAAACCACGGGGTTTGGCAAAGAGTAGATCTTAAATTTCAGCAACTTTTCCCTTCTTTTTTTCCTTTTTCTGTCTACTCTGAATTGTTCTGAGCTGCTGCTGAGGGTGTGGTATATGATATTACTTTGTTAACTGCCAGTTCTGAATAAACTTCAACAGAGTTGTACTTTGGCAAACAGGAAGCCTGAAATAGAGCTAGTGTCCAATAAACAAATTCACTTCCTCCACTGACCACCACTTTAACCTCAGATCAATTTGGTCAAAACACATAAAAAATTAATTGATGTCTTTGATTAAGAACAAACCAAATAGAATTTATTATCAAGAATTGCCTTTTTTCATTTAAAAAAGACATAGAATTAACAAATCTTCATTTACCCATTTCTAATCAATTTGCGTATTTGTATGAACATCTAACTTCTATAGTTTTTTAATGTATAGCATACTCTTTTTATACTTTATCTGAAATAGAAACTGTATGTAGGTTGGAGTTTATTAGTTTAGAAATTAATACCATGAATTCCTTTAATAATTTGCCTTCACATTTTACTTGGATAAAATTAATACCCCCAGTACAAAATTTAGCATGATATGCTTCAGATTGTTCATAAAAAATTTTTAGAAAGAAACCATTTGCTTTCATGATTTCTCTTTTTCTTTAACATCTTTACCCATAAATGACTTTCAGTAGGGTGAATGCAGAAACGACTTGGCTGAATTTGGACTACAATTCTATTTCTGAAACCTCCCCTGTTAAAAAAAGGCATAGCTAAAAATGAATAAAACAGCTTTGGTTTAGATTGCTTGGAAAGGAAATCCTCCCCTCCGCTGCAATTACCGGATGAAATAGACATTAAGCTCAGAGGAGTTCTTCACTCAGTCTCTTTCGCTTCTTGCCTCTGAGAGGGACTGTTTTTCTGATGCCATTATTGGCAGATCGCCACATTGCACCTGCTGATCCACCTGCCTCTCACTGGCGTGCAGTATTTAAAATGTTACACAATTAAAGTAAATGAGTTTAAAGGGCTGGATTTGCACTACACCTCCCGGGGAGCTGTTGTTCATCCTTAAAAGTGCCTGATGATGGTTTGGGAAGAGCTGCTGCTGGCCTGGCCCTGGGGTGCTGAATTGCTCCCCTTTGAAGAACTCTGTGGTGAATCCCCTCATAAGGATGTTAAATGGTAAGGAAGCACAAAGAGAGACATTTTTGTACCCTAGGAATCCAGTCTTTATAAAATGAGACTAGGCAGCCAAAGAAACATTGCAAACTAACTAGAACCATCTAAACTGTTTCTTGATAAAATACAACTCTTTATCTCCACCTATTTTAATTTGTACTTATTAATTTAGCTTTACTTATTTCCTGCAAAGCTGTGTACAAAATGCTAAGATGTAGAGATATCTCAAAATGGAAAAGTTATCTGCCTATCAGGACACCCTTTAATGTCTCATCATTTTCATTGTGGTCATTAATTAGTCTCTGGTGCCTGTCTTTCTAGTAGGTATGATTTGAAGTAAATTAAAATGAGGTGGTTTATCTTAGTGCATTCTGTTCTTTTGCATAAGAGGTTTGAGCATATCTAGGGCCATTGGTTCAGACCACACAGCCATGCTTTTAAAGCAAGTTAAGTGATTTATTCACTGAAAATGCCTTTAGATGCTGGGCACTGACATATGGGAGATACAAAAAAAAAATACTCTAGATCTTAAGGAATCTAATTTGACATTAGTGATAAGTGGGTAGAGAGAATTGATTCTTTCACTCTACATACATTTTATGACTTTCTGGTCCCTCAAAGGGTTCCAGGCACTAGTTACAAGAGAAGCACGTAAAAGATACATACAGGTTTCCCACCTGGCATATAAGGAACTTGGAAATCACCACTCTGATTCCCATGAGAAATAAACTGAACTGAAAATCAGCAACTCTCCTTATTTCCACCTGAAGATTAAGGTCACAAGGCAAAAAACTACCCCCAAAGTTGGACAAGCAGTCAGATAGAAAGACTTAAAACTTAGCAGAGCACAAATCTCCACAGGAACCTGCACTGCGCTAGACAAACCTACTTGTAATTGACTAATGGCTGGAGGCAGGTTTGGGAGTTAAAAGTTCCAGAGGGTGGGAGATAGCCTTCGGGCAGTCCTGAACTTATGGATGAGTTTTACCTCCAGGTTCCCATAGTGAAGATCAGAAAAAAATAAATCTATGCTTTCAGCAGGGGATGAAAAAAGTAGCCATTCTAAAATACTCCCAGAATAGTCTATTGTTCTTAACAAGGACTGCCCTCAAGATAAATTGTTTTACCAGAGCCTAACTGACCTTGGTGAGGGAAAAAACCCAACTCCAGCTACCTCCTGCTTCCAAGTAGGGAAAGAAAATAGTCAACTGTACCACCAGATCAGTAGAGCTCCTATATGGTAACAGGGGAGTACAACGGAGAGAACCACACATCTCAGACTTCATGTAAAAACACCCCAGGGAAACTCACACACAACAGGGAGACAAAAATAAGGACATCAGAGGAAACTTTAGCCTCTAATACAGCTACAGTAAACATGGCTTAACCCCTAGCCAGATAAACATAAAACCTCACACTAAAGGCATATTTACCTCAGTTCCTTTTATCTAGTACATGACCCACTTTCAACAAAAATTTGCAAGGCACACTAAAATACACAAAACAAAGTCTGAAGAGACAGAACAAGCAACAGAACCAGACTCATATGGCCGACACATTGAAATTATCATATCAGAAAATTACAATAATTTTAACTAATATGCTAAGGACTCTAATGGAAAAGTGGACAGCATGTGAGAATATATAGGTAATGTAAGCAGAGAGATGGAAACTCTCAAAAAGAATCAAAGGAAATGCTAGAAATTGAAAACACTGTAACCAAAAAGAATGCAGGTGATGGGCTCATTAATATACTGAACACAGCCTGGAAAAGAATCCATGAGCTTGAAGAAAAGTCAACAGAAACTCCCAAAATGTAAATGCAAAGAGAAATATAAAGACAGAATAGAATATACAGAAACTGGGATATTCACAGAAGTTGTAATGTACACATATTGGTAATATCATAAGGAAAAGAGAGTTAAAGGAACAAAGGAAATATTTGAAGCAATAATAAATGAACTTTTTCCAAAATTAAAGATAAACAACAAAACACAGACCAAGAAATTAAAGAACAAGCAAAAAAAAATTCCCTAAAAATCTACATAGTCATATCATATTCAAACTGCCAAAAACCAAAGATAAAGAGAAAATCTTTAAGAAGCTGGGGATGGGGAGTTTGGGATAGACCTTGGCTATAAAGGTCCAAGGGTAAAAATAACACTGGACTTCTTTTAGGAACTATACAATCAAGAAGTGGAGTAGAGTGAAATGTTTATAAAGTGTTGAAAGAAAGAAAGGAAAAAAAACTAGAAATCAACAGAAAGATAGATGGAAAACACCAAAATATCTGGAGATTAAACAGCACACTTCTAAATAACACATGGGTCAAAGTACCATGAAAGATTTTTAAATAGTTTAAATAAAACATAGAATTTGCAGGGTACATTAAAAAATCAATGCTTAAAGAAAAATTTATAGGAACAAATACTTGTATTAGAAAAGAAGATCTAAAAATTAAGATTATACATTTAAAAACTAGAAAAAGAGAAAATAAATTCAAAATAAGCAGAAGAAAAGAAATAATAACAACCAGAACAAAGAAAAAAGAGAAGACACAAATTAGTAACATCAGAAATGAAAGACTGACCATGTCTTCTGATACCATGGACATTAAAAGAATAATAAAGAAATATTATGAACTCTATGCCTGCAAGTTTGGTAACGTAGATGAAACAGACTAAGTCCTTAAAAGACACTATTTACCAAAACTCACACAAGGAAAAATAGAACATCTAAATAAAGATATATCTACAAAACCAATTGAATAAATAATTAATAACCTTTCTAAACAGAAAGCATTGGGCCCAGGTGGATTCACTGGTGAATTCTACCAAACATTTAAAGAAGAAATTATACCTAATCTCTACAATCACTTCCCGAAAACAGAAGCAGAGGAAATATTTATAATTCATTCTATGCAACCAGAATTACCTTATTACCAAAACCAGATAAAAATGTTACAAGAAAGAAAACTATAAACTAATATCTCTCACTAACACAGGTGCAAAAATCCTCCACAATTAGCAATTTGAATCCAACAATGTATAAAGAATTACACATCAAATTAAGTGGTATTTATTCTAGATATGATAGGCTAGTTCAACATTCAAAAATCAATTAATGTATCCCATTACATCAACTGACTAAAGAAGAAAAATCATATGATCTTAGGAATAGATGCAAAAAAGCATTTGAAAAAATTCAACATTCATTTATAATAAAAACTCTGGAAACTAAGAATAGAGGGGACTTCATCAATTCATTAAAAACATCTACAAAAAAACCTAAAGCAAATATCAAACTGAACGGTGAGAAACTAAATGTTTTCCTGCTAAGGTCAAGAACAAGATACACACCTCTCAACACTTTTTCAACATTGTCCCAGAAGCCCTAGCAAATGCAATGAGACAAGAAATGAAAATAAATGGAAGAAATATATCTATTTCATTTGCAGATATGATTGCGCAGAAACGATTGTGCAGAAACCCCAAAGATTTCGTAGCCAAAAAAAAAAAAAATCAACTTGAACTAATAAGCAATTATAGCAAGGTGGAAGAATATATGTTTAACACAAAATCCATTGCTTTCTTATATACTAGCAATGAACTATTGGAATTTAAAATTAAAAACATAAATGCATTTACAGTAGCACAAAAAAAGGAAATGTTAAAAGAAAATGTTTAGGTATAAAACCAACAAAATGTGTTCAAAATCTCTATGAGGAAATTTATCAAAACAAACAAAAACCTCTGATGAAAGAAAACAAGGAAAATCTAAAGAAATGGAAGCTATTCTATGTATATGGATAGGCAGATTCAATATTATTAAGATAGTAATTCTTCCAAATTTGGTCTAAAGATTCAGTGCAATTCTAATCCAAATCCCAGCAAGTAATTTTGTGGATATTGACAAACTAATTCTAAAGTCTCAATGAAAGGCAAAAGACTCAGAAGAGCCAAAACCATATTGAAGAACAAAGCTGGAGCACTAACACTACTCAACTTCAAGACTCAGTTTAAAATTACATTAATCAGGACAATGTGGTATTGGTAAAAGAACAAATAAATTAATGGAACATAAAATGACCTGGAAATAGACCAGTACAAATGTAGTCAACTGATATTTGACAAAGGAGCAAAAGTCATTCAATGGAGAAAGGATAATCTTTCCAACAAATGATGCTGGTACAACTGGATACCCACAGGCAAAAAAAAAAAAGAAAGAATCTATGCAAAGACCTTATACCTTAACATACATTAAATCAAAATGAACCCTAGATCTCAATGTAAAATGCACAACCATAGAAATCCTAGACAATAATGGGAGAAAATCTAGTTGGCCTTGTGTACAGTGACGACTTTTAAGTTCAACACTTAAAGCATAACCCATGGAAAAAAAAACTGGTAAGTTGCATTTTATTAAAAATAAAAAGTTCAGCTCTAGGAAAGACAATATTAAAAGGCCATAGACTGGAAGAAAATTTGCAAAAACTCCTATTTGATAAAGGACTGGTATGAAGAAATATATGAAGAACTCATATATTATAAAACTCATCAATAAGAAAACCACCAACCTAATTAAAAAAGAGGCAAAATACCTGAACAGATACCTCAACAACAACAAAAAACACAAATGACAATTAAGTGTATGAAAGGATGATCATCATCATACATCATTTGGAAACTGCAAATTGAAACTACAGTGAGATACCAATATACATCCATTAGAAA
Organism: Vicugna pacos; assembly: GCF_048564905.1. NCBI lineage: Eukaryota > Metazoa > Chordata > Mammalia > Artiodactyla > Camelidae > Vicugna > Vicugna pacos. The sequence goes on along the minus strand of NC_132992.1, from coordinate 36,603,221 downwards.
AGCTACAATCGAAAACACTGAGAACACCAAATGCTGGTGGAGATGTGGAGCAACAGGAAGTCTCATTCATTGTTGATGAAAATGCAAAATGGTATAACCACTTTGGGAGAGTTTGGCAATTTCTTACAAAACTTAAACTCTTACCATATGACCCAACAATTACATTCCTTCGTTTTTATTCAAATGAAGTGAAAACCATGACACAAAACCTGGACATGAATGTTTATACTTTATTCATAATTGCCAAAACTTGGAAGCAATCAAAACATCCTTCAATAGACAAATGGAAAAACACAAAACATTCTCTGACATAAATCTTAGCAATGTTCTCCTAGGGCAGTCTACCCAGGCAATAGAAATAAAAGCAAAATGAAACAAATGGGACCTAATGCAACTTATAGGCATTTGGACAGCAAAGGAAACCTTAAGCAAAACAAAAAGACAACCTATGGAATGGGAAAAAATATTTGCAAATGATGTGACTGTCAAGGGCTGAATTTCCAGAATACATAAACAGCTCATACAACTTAATAATAATTTAAAAAACCCAATCCAGAAAATGGACAGAAGACCTAAACAAACAGCTCTCCAATGAATATATACAAATAGCCAACAGGCACATGAAAATACACTCAAGATCGCTATTATCAGAGAAACTCAAATCAAAACTACAATGAGGTACTACCTCACACCAGTCAGAATGTCCATCATTCAAAAGTCCACAAATGATAAATGCTGGAGAAGGTGTGGAGAAAAGGGAACCCTCCTACATTGTTGATGGGAATGTAGTTTAGTGCAGCCGTTATGGAAAACACTATGGAGATTCCACAAAAAACTAAAAAAATGATCCAGCAATCCCATTCCTGGGCATATATCCAGAGGGAACTCTAATTCAAAAAGATACATGTACCCCAATGTTCATAGCAACACTATTTACAATAGCCAAGACATGGAAGCAATGTAAATATCCATTGACAGATGAATGCATAAAAAAGTTGTGGTATATATATACAATGGGATACTACTGATCCATAAAAAATAATAAAATAATGCCATTTATAGCAACATGGATGGAACTTGAGATCATCATTTTAAGTGAAGTAAGCCAGAAAGAGAAAAAAAAATACCATATAATATCACTCGCATGTGAACCATTAAAAAAAAAGACAAATGAACTTATTTACAAAACAGAAACACACTCACAGACGTAGAAAACAAATTTATGGTTACCAGGGAGGAAAGAGGGTGAGAAGGGATAAACTGGGAGTTTGAGATTTGCAGATACTAACTACTATATATGAAATAAACAACAAGGTCCTACTGTATAGCACAGGGAACTATATTCAATACATCTTCTAGTAACCTATAATGAAGAAGAATATGAAAAGGAATATGTATGTATATGTAAAACTGAAGTATTATGCTGTATACCAGAAATTGACACAATGTTGTAAACTGACTATACTTCAATTAAAAAAAAAGAAATGAGTTATTAAGCTGTGAAAAGACATGGAAGAATCTTAAATGCATACTAGAGTGAAAGAAGCCAATATGAAAAGACAGCACACTGTATGACTCCAAATATTTGACATTCTGGAAAAGATACAACTATAGAGACAGTGAAAAGAGCACTGGTTGCCAGGGGCTTATTTGAAGGGAGGGAGAGATGATTGGTAGAGCACAGGGAATTTTTAGGCCAATTCTATTATTCTATTTATCCTGTGGATACAGATAATTATATATGTTTGTCAAAACTCATAGAATGTACAACACAAAAAGTGATGAAATTCAGGATGAAATTCCTGGCAGAGGGAACCGGATGAATAACAATAGAAACATGAATCATCTCAATGGTTGGTTTTCCTATGGTGTGCTATGGTACAGAGTGGTGGGGAACTACAGTTGGAATTGTTGGCAGAGACCACTCTGCTCAGAGTGTTAAAACTGTCTTGCAAAGAAGTCTGGTACTCCTATTGATAATAGAGGCAATGTCTGAGTTTATTCAGGGAAATGGCGTGGTATATTGAAAGCATTCAAGTTGTGTGGGCTCTCTACCAGGATTCCAGGAGGTATCTTGGATTAATGATTTTTTAGGAGTAAGGATAGGTATAAGGAACAGAATGATGAAGTTAAGTTTCTAGAGCTTTCTGCAATCAAATATAAAGAATGGAATCTTTTAAAGGCCACCATATTGAGTTTTGCTTAATGCATTTTCTGCAGTGCTTTTGCTTTTTAGCATTTTAAAGTAGTGTTGTAAATGATACTTTGACATGGACTGAGTTTTCTTAAATAAAGGCTTCTAATAGAAATAATACATGTAGAAAGACACTTTCTAAGATCCTTTTGCATAATAGCATGAATATCTATATATGTTGACAAACATATGCCTACATGTATTATATGTACATCTACATAGAAAAATTCTATCTACACATAGCTATGAAAGGTTTACCCCCTTCTGGATTTTGTTACTCTAAGCTAGTTGTAAAGTACATAATGCACAATTTATTTCACAGCTTGTAGAACAACAGAACAAATATCAATTAGCATTTCACTCTTTATTCTTACTGGAAAAATAATATAGACTATGTAAAATTTCCTCCTGGGTTTGTCTGGATGCATTCTAATGAGCTGGCACAAAAAAGTTTGAACTGATATTACAAAAATACACACTATATACATAAAGTAATACCCTTGGGAGGTGAGTATAAAGATACTTTTAGCTGATTAAAAAGTATTAAAAATGTCAATAAAAGGTCTACATAGTTTATAATTTTAAGTTAAAACTTTATTTTTATGCAAATGTAAAAAACTGATTTATATTTTAAGTTTTAGTATATATGAATGGAAAAGTCTTCATTAAGAAAAAAATCTAGTTTTATCTGCTTTTTAAACCATGCAACTGTAGCAAAATATTAAATGATCACTCACGTAATAGTTGATGATTACAAGTTCAAGAGATTTAAAACTGGTTTTAATTCAGAGGACAGAGAAAATAATATTTACCTATTTTTATAGTAAACATGCTTATTATTGATTTGTATATTTGTTCAGAGGTGAATGTTTATCATTTATATGAGACCTGTATTTGCTCATGCCCTTGGAAATAATTTAAATGCATTCAAAAATGTTTGTCTATGTACTAACTTTAAAGTAGCCATTTCAACTTATTAAATACCTTTTGGGGGTACAGTATATAGCAAAATTTTATTATTTTGAATAATTACTTGCAGACTAAGCTAATACAACTTCACTTTTAAAGTATTCTTTTTTGTAGGCTTTTATTAATGCAGATCAGTCTTCTCTAAGTCACATTAAAGGAAATTTATTATATTATTAAAATTTTAGTTACATACCCAACCATGTTGCAAAAGTATATACTTTGCCTTCAAGCCACAATTTTTAGTGTTTTAGAAAAAAAATTTCTCTTAAAGTTCACTGAAGTGTTGTTTGACCATTTATTGATACAGAAATCACCTGTACAAATTCCCAAGTCCTAATCAGAGAGTAAATCACAGCTGTTAATCCTGAATCTTTCACAGACTTGCTCAGGATATGTGATTTCTTTCCACCAACACACAGGGAAAGACTAAATTTATCATTTGGTTCAGAAACTAAATCTGTCTAGTGCTTGATGAGGTGTATCTCCTTATTTATCCTCTCTTAAGATTAAGGAAACAGACAGTTTGCTGAAGGGGAATGACTTTCCAAAGGTGAAACTTGCGAAATGACTAGATAAACCATTAATCCTCTGAGTAAATGATTGGGAAGAAATTATTGGTAACTTTCTCTGGAACTCCTTATTGAGACGTTCCTCTAAAAGCTACTCTTTTCACAGAATTACTGCTTTTATCCCGCTTTGATCCAAGTCCACATTCCCAAATATGTTTGCTGTAAAAACTTTAAGTTTTTCTGAATACTCCCTTCTTTCAATATCCTACATACTACCTTCAGTAACATCTTTTATGTTGTGTGTGTGTATGTATTTACTTTAAAATCTCTTAAAAGATCTAGAATTGTCCAAAAATATTCATCACATTATATCTCCTCCTTTCCAGTAAATGTTAACACACAACAGACACCCAGGTACTAAGCTGAAAAACCTGCGAATTATTCTTGATGATTTCTTCCCCTTCACTCTCCATCCAAATCACTGAGCTCTGTTGATTTACCTAAAACATCTGTTACCAATCTATCCACTATTTTTATTACATGTTGTTAGGGCTCCTGATCAGCCAATTTGCATCTTTTTCCAGGACTATAGCACTGGACTTCAAGTTGACCCCATTTTCACTCTTTCACACTTGGATCAATTCTTCATTCAGTGTATGGAGTAAACTCTTTAGAATGTAAGTTGGATCATGTTACGGCCTTGTATAATACTCTTTAATGCCTACATATTCCACTCAAGGTAGGATCCCAAGTTTTATCATGCCTATTGCCCTGTTCAATTTCACCCTTGATTTTTCTCTCCAAACCTTTCTTATACTCCCAACTCCTCCCTCCTCCCTCTTCTCTGGTTGTGATGTTATGTCACTAAACACTTCCAAGCTCTTTCCTTTGGCAGGATATTTTTGGACCATCTCCTTCATTCTTCAAGAAAATTCAATCAGGACCATTTAAAGAAGTGATATCTTGGACACCATTAATTTATAGTCAAATTCTCAAAGTGAGTAAATGAACCCAGGTGTTTTATTCCAAGTAAAAAAATAGGTGTATTTTGTTTGCTCCGTGGTGACATACATTAGGTCAAATATCAGTAACCTCAGTGAGATCTGACTTCTCATTCTCCTCTCTGTATGCCACGCTCACTCAGACCCCATGCTCTTTCTTTAGCTCATGTATTCAGTCACCCTTGCCTCTCACCTTTGCATATCAAACCTTCCTTTTAAACCTGTCTCCTACTTTTCTTTTCTACCCTTTAGGCTCTTCTACGTATCCCTGATCTCTAATTCTATAAACTCTATTTCCTCTTCTAGTCAATTCTACACAAAGTAGCATTTAAATATTTTAAGTGAATTTATGTGTATTAGTTTTCTTTCTCCAAATAAGTTCTTTGATGGCAGTGATTTATTTTCATCTCTTACACAATCCAAGAAACCTAGTCATCCCTATCCTTTGTCAAATCTAAATATTAATCAATTCTTAACACACGCATGCATTTTCAAGATGCTTTGCAACTATTTCCCCTTATTTCCTTTAATTAATAACATCAATCACAGACTTAAAATTTTCCTGAGATTTTTGCATTCATCCTCTCATCTTTCCTTAATATTTAATACTGTATTCTAAAACTGAGTTTTTTATCTTTAAATGAAGAGCTATTAATTTTTAAACTTAGAATAATCTTGCTTATCATATAAAGTTTGAAAAGTATGGAAAAATACATTGAACGAAATTAGTATATACGTGCTTATCATGTAGAGAAAAACAAAACAATGCAACTTTTAAGTGATTGATCCAAGAAGGTACATCTAATTGTGTAAGGCTCCTCAGAATAACAATCCTTAGGTAGGTACAAATATGAAAGCGTCACATCCAATCCCCAACTCCTCAATAACCTTACTTATTTTTACAAAGGGATAAAATATAAAGTATTCGGCTTAAATTCAAGGCTACAAATGAGTAGGCTATAAACTAGTCCCCCAGTCCTGATGCCACTCAATTTTTCATCACCCCTCACACTAACCAAATGTTTCCCCAAGTACACCCCTTGAGACCGTTCATGAAATAAAAGAGCTGTGGTCAAATTAGATCTTGGATATTCAAAAAGCCTTAATCATTTTTCAATGTAATTTAATAAAGAGGACTCTTATAGAGTAGAACTTAGCATTTGTCAAGCTTCAGTACTCATTTGACCCTTTTCTCATGTTATATCCAAGAAATAAATTTTGAAAAACATACATTGCTTCTACTTTCCCATATGTATGTTGTAAATATGTGAAAGAAATGTCTTATTTAAAATTATGCTCAGATATGAAAATACTATGATTAGCATTGCAGTAGTCTGCATACTGTGCCTGTTTCCTGAATTAGGGTTAGTAAGATCATATCCCAACAGGAGCCACAGTCAGTATGGGACGCAGAAAGGTAGAGTCCACATATAGTGAATCTACCACTTTACAGGCTTGGTCCTTAAAACATCGTTTAGAAACTTGTTCTTGTTGAAAGATCAATAGGAACTTGTTCTTGTCAATAGATCAATAGAAAGTTCTCTCCCAATGGTATATAATCATAAATCTTGCTCACAGGAGTAATAAAAATAGAATTCAAATGTATTAATTGGAATTCACTTATTAACTTTCTATGATCGTTCTCCTGGGTATGTGATATCATAGCTGACATAGCCCCTGCCTTGGATAGACTGACTCAGAAAATCACTACAGAAGTAGTATGCTAATTTAATAATTTACAGAGATAATACAACACAGAAAATATCTGTAAGAAGTATTAATGATCAATCCTAACACATAGAAGGAAATCCAAACCATAATAGGAACAGGGAATAGATCAGGACCAGAAAAAATATGAATTCAGTTGAATGTCTAATAATATGTTGGTGAGTTCACTCTAAATAGAAATGGTACATTATTCAAGTCTTTTTGTTACAAAGAAAAACAGTCTCAATCTAGTTTAACTGTTTTTGTTGTTGTTGTACTTTAAAGAATATATTGGCTCATGTAAATTTGAAATCCAAGGGACAGAACAAGCTTCAGGAACAGCTTGATCTAGAAATTCAAACAATTTTATCAAGCTGAGAGAAATCACACAGTCAGTCAGTTTAACACAGGTGGTCAGCAGGAAGGATGAGAGGCATCTCCAGGTTGTTAGATTTCTTGCCTTGTCCTTTCTTTGCAATATTTCCCTGCCTTTTATTTTTGAGGGACTTCACATTAAGAAAAGCAAATTTACATATATGATTTTATTAGAAGACCATACTATGCAACTACTGCAATGTTAATTATAATATTTTTATAATATCTGCTATTTATAGAATACCATATACCAGTAAACTATTTTATCCATTTCTTTCAGAAATGCCACTAAATTTGCAGAGGTTATTTTAAGAGGATGAGGCTGATATTTCTGGCACCACAACATTTTAAACTTTTTCTATCTCTGCACTGTGTAAACCAAAAAGTTGTCTCAAGTCCTGTTTCAAGAGTCATGAATTACTGAACAGAGAGCACAACACGAATTGTCAAAATAAAGGTGTAGGTGTCTCAGAAAATTCAAAGCCAATTAATATGTGAATTTTTTTTCTGTATTGCCCACAGTAAGATACACAAAAAACAGATTGCCCTGTTTATATCCCGAGTCTTTCCAAAACGCCATCTCTTCTTTCAAGGAAAAATATGTATGATTTGGAGGAGGGGGAAGCGGGACATAGTCAATATTCTTAGAGCTCAGTTTAACCTGCCAAACCTGCTCAATCTGCATGTTTTGAGTCCAATGGGACCAAACAAAATGTAGCAAGATACATAGACATTAAAAGAATTCTGACCACCGTCATCAAGAGCCCTTTTAGAAAAAGCAATTCTTTTATGGTTTGTTCTATTTTTTTGAGTAAATAATACATAAATTACAATCTGAGCTACAAAGAGAACAATCTCAATGCTGATTTGAAATTCACCGAACACACCAGACCAGGCTTTCAGATGGCAAAAAGCTCCAGGGCTCCTTGGCTGCTTTTGTGTTCCTGGGCTTGGAGAGGGCTAGGAGCTGACAGACGCTTATCAAACATTCATGTAAACACTGCTATCAAAGCCGTGCTCTCCAGCTCTGCCTTCACACAAGAGGGTCAGCAGGGAACATCATTAATGCTGAGCCAAAGATAGAAATGTCAGGCCACGAAGTGTGTAAAGCCAGAGACCGCCTACACTGCTGTCCTAAGACGCAGCACTCAAACTGTTAACTTTGCTGACATGAAAGACGAACACGGAGAAGGCAACGCTTAAAACATTGCTGAGTGTTGATTTAAGCATGAATCCTGTTAGGCATTTTTATCTTTGTTTTCTCAAGTTAAGATAGAGTTTGGGGCTTTTGTTTTGATCTGAGAGGACGAGGAAACGAGGTTCAAGTCTGAGAACTACGCAACAATACCTTCATAAACCATGAAACTATCGCAGTGACTTAACTACGGTGCTAGCACTAATACAAGAGGCAAAAAGTTGAAGGTCTGGGATTACTTACTGCATCTTGAAGGACCCCTTTCCTTCTTCACTTTCTCCAGGACTACGGGCCTGTCGCTTTCTTCATGTGCCTGAGTCACACCGCTTTGGGGGATGACTCCTTACCAAGTGACAGAAAGACCATAAAGACATAATCTGGAAAGAAACCTGGCCCTCTCACCACCAAGACCTAGGAAGCAGGCGTCCTCCATTTTTAATGCGTCCTAATTTTCACCTGAGAAAAGTTTTTATAATGACTTACCAGGTTCACATACTTAACAGCTACCCTTTGGCTTACTAGTGCGAACCAGTATTCTCCCAACTGCCTATAATTACATTAGGGTGGCAGTTTCCAAAGCATGGCCCCCAGGGCAGCAGCACAAGCATCTTCCAGGGAGTTGTTAGAAATGTACAACCCGGGGCCCGTCAAAGACAAAAAGAAAGGAAGGAGCCATTGCAGTAGCGCCACCGCGAAAGCCAAAGGTCTGAGCATCTCAGCAGGTTGGGTTTGCCCTAGACTTTTGTAGTGAGAGGAAAACAAGCTGCAGGAGGAGTTAATTTACATTTATGATGGCTTTGCAATCAGGGGATAGCTCATTCAGCTGACAGGGAGTTTCTCTCTGCAGATAGCTGATTTCAGGGGAACAAACAGTTCTACTCTCAGCTAATCGTTCAGGAGGCTAAGAACAGAAGGTTGGAGGGTCTGTGTGTGGCCTTGTCGCAAGTAAACAGGAGTCGTCTGCAAGTCTGTGTGAGTTATGAGAAAGTGTGGACAGTAACTCTAAGTCACAGGGGAAGAGCAATTCTTGGCGAGAAAGCATTTCTCAAAACAGAAGGGTGGGGAGATTTAGGGAAACAAAAGTTTTGGAGTTTTTCTTAACCATCACTGTTTTCCGGGAGCACAGGGCTCACCTAATATTCGGTATTTTCAGACTCTATCCTGGACCCACTGAATGTGCAGCTCCAGGACTGTGACGCAGCAACGGAGGGGGTGGGGGTGGGGGTGGGGGTGGGGGTAACAAACCATCCAGGTGATTCTCATGCACAATCAAGTTTGAGACTCTTTTAGGCTTTGCCTCCCAAACCTGCCTATCCCTCTATCTGGCCTGTTTCAACACTTTGCAGATGATTTTTTTCATTTGCTCCTTTACCTTTGTGGACAAAGAATGTTACCTGTCATATCAGAAAAAACAAAGGATATTGCAACCAACAAACCATCAGCCACCGCAGCCGCCCCTCCCCGCTATAGTGTACCTTGAGGGGAATTCAGGATGGTGAAAACCAAGGATATTTACTGGCCCTAGATAGTTAAGATGCATATCTAAGGAATAATTTCAGTGAGTCCAAACTCTTGCATGTTCCCATATGTAGAAAAGTACTAAAATCGTTAACTTGAGATGTCTATTTTTTTTTGTGGTTAGCAGTCATCTTTTGATGCTCCACTACATGTTTTGTTTTTTTCAGCAAAAACTCCTATACCTCTTGTCTCCTCACTAACCTCTTTGGAACAGTTCCTCAGAGCTGTCTGAGAGGCTGTCTCCTGGGTTTTAGTTGTCAGAGAGGTCCCTGAATAAAACAACTTGCAACTTTTAGGTTATGTGTTTTTCTTCAGTGGACACCTTCTACTTGCAGTCCTGCCTTAACTCTAAGTGGGTCCTAGTCCTCTGTAATCCACTGGGTAGATCCTAAGACCTCACCATAATTGTTCAGAGAACCTTTTTCCTGACACTGCTTGTTCTGTCTTCCTCTTCAGTTGCAACTGTGATCACTTGGTTATGGATTATCCCAACTTTCTCTCCATCCAAGTCAGATTAATTAAAAAAAAAAAAAACTCCCAATAGATTTAGTAAATGATATTGCCCATGACTTCAAACATTGCTGCATACAACATCTGAAAATAAATGGTTGAATTGTGTTCCAAAATTGCTACATACCACTTACAGATATTTGAACTTATATATTATATATAGTATATATATATATATATACACACATATATGTATATGCTACAATTAGCTTTTGTTTTATGAACATACCATGAAATAGGCATCTCAGCCTTGATGATCTGTTTTAACTTACTGGCTAAAAATAAAACGAATAATACACTAAGAATGATTTTAGTCCATGTTTTTAGTGTCTTTTTTTTCCTCTCTCTCTCTTTACATTTTTCTTTTTTTTTTTTTTTTTTGCAAAAGGCAATGGACTATTTCCAATCATGATATAGCATATTTCTGTTTGCTTCAAATACATTCATTTCCTCTGGGCCTCTGAATCCATGGCCAAAACACAATTTCAATATTTCAACTAAGCACAAATGTCTTATTTCTTTGTAATGGAAAAAGTTAGCCTTGTGCTCACCTCTAGGGACTGGTACAGCAAGAAGGTGGGCATTTCTAAAACTTCTGTGCCGGTTTGTAATCCTTTGTTCCGTTGTGATTCCTAAGCCTAATGCAGATGGTTTTGCTCAATGGACCAAATCTACTTCTATTACTTAAACTGATATGGGAAAGCAATCTTTAGGATTTATTTTGCTTCATAACAAGAAAGTATATTTATTTCCTCTTTATTCAGAAAATAGAAATATGAAACACAGATACTAATTCAAAATTGCCTATCTCCTCCAGATAGTCCAATTTGATCAGACACCAGCTTAGTAGATCATGTATAGACTTATGTTTTCACTTTGGGGAAATTCAGGCATGACTATAGTGTCTGTAACAAAAAGGATGAAATAAAACTAAATATGGAAAAAAGACAAACATAAGCCAGTTATGACTTTAAATAGTGACTTGGCTACTGCTTCCTAAGTAAGTTGCCATTTTACTGAAAGTTAAAATGCTTTGTTATTTTAAGTTTGAACCAACTCTTGGAGCCAAACATTCTCAATTTTTTCAGTTGTTTCTTCTGATGATTGTCTCCTTAGCTCTATATAATGGTTTGTAGAATGCTGTTTCTTGGTTCATCAAATTCTCTACTGAATTTCTTTTACTGTGTTTGAGGTCTCTGTTCTTATACCCCTGTTTTTCCTTCCTTCCACTTTCCTATTGTAGTTATAACTTTTGGCTATTAAATAGCCAGTGTTATATTAATCTTTATATGTGAATATAGTTGCAACTGAATCAAGAACTTTAATTTGACTTTTTCTTAGATATTTTTTCTCAATTATTGTTTCATTTCTTTCATTTGCTTCACTTTTTACCTCTTCTTCTTCCTGCTCCAAAAAGATCTGTCAATAAACTATCAATATATTTTCCCAATACTGTATCATATCATTGCACCTCTCTTCCCTGTCCCAGGAACTGTCCTCCCATAACTCCTGGTCCTTCTCCCATCTTTACAAGTTGCTCTCTATCTAATTTTGTATATGTTACTTCATGCTTCTCTCCACCAGTCTCCTGGGTTAGACCCCACTTTTCCAGGACCCTCAGTCTGTCTTGGTCTTACTCATTGTGTGACACATATCCTGTACTCATTCCTAAGGTAGAGAGCACACAAGTAAAGTTTATGAGATTACCTACTGCTTTAAAAGATTTAAAGATTCTTTTGATGGCAGGATACAACATAATCACACTTAAATAGAGGAAAGACAAAACTCTCTGTCACAGCCCTGAGAGAAGTCTACCAGGCAGGGCCATACCGAAAGGGCTGCATCTGGTGACAGATACCATCAAGTTGCAGCTTTCAGGGTTCAGTTAATATATGGCAATCAGGGTGAGATCAACTAAATTTTACAGGTCCCCTGTGAATTGGATAATTTGAAAAATCTCTCAGGCTCTGGGGCAAAGGAGCTGTGGCTAGTTGTCTGGTACCTGGCCCCGGGGCAATTAGGATAGATGCATAGTTGCCCCAGGGTGTGAGAGCTAGATAAGGGAAGTGATTGGGGTGTGGAGTCAATCTGCTGCCCCCCAAAAGTAACTGACCAATCTCTAGCAAGGAAAACACACAATACAAACATGTTGATGAATTATTATATAGTGAACACCCTTTATATACCTATTTCTCATTCACAGCCTTTCTCCAGAAGTATCTACTCTCTTGACTATTTTAGTAATTATTTCCTTGTATTTCTTAGATTTTACTACACAAATGTGCATTCTTTGTCATTATAGTTTAGTCTCACCCAATCTTAAATTCAGTATGTATTTAAGTTTCTTATCTACAAGATCTCCCTCCATTCTTTCCTTTCTCTGTGAATTCATGTGCTAAAAACCAGGCCATCTGACCTGTAGAGTTCCACAGTCTACATTTTGCTGATCTCATTATCACAGTGCAGTTTGATGTGTTTTTCTGTTCTGTCACCTGCAAACAATCAGCCAGATCCAGTGCTTTGATCACACTCAGGTTTAATTACTTTGGCAAGATTATAGATGGTATTGCACGCTATCATCAGGAGGTGCATGAGACTTGATTTTTTGCTATATTGAGCCATCCTGATTCTTTTCACAGATCGCTTTTCCATTCTACCAGCATTCCACATCTTGTTTTGTCTTTTATCTTTATTTTAATTCTTCCTAATGCTGGACTCCTTTCTTTAGTACAAGAGGCCATGGGATTAATTATGAAATAGAAAATTGTTTTTCAAGAATGAGTGATTCATAGAAGAGGTATTATTTGAGATGAGAGTTGGGCAATAAATACAAATTAACCAGGCAGAGAAGGGGAGATTAGACTTCAAGCAGCAGAAACAGCACTGTCAAGGATACAGAAGTCTGAGAAAATGAGGCAAGAAGTCTCAGGAGAATTAGAGCATGTAAGCATAGGCGGCTGAAGATGACACTGGACACATGTGCAAGGGCCTAATAAAGACCTTTGCATGTCATGAAATGAAGTAGACAGTGCTTTTCAAATGCCCCATGCACAATACTGTAAAGGCAGGGGAGAGTGAAAGCAGGTGAAGGTAGGGGGAGGTAAACTCAAAATAGGAGGAGGGAGAGGGAGGTGCACATAAAGGAGGGGGGGGGGGACTTTCAGTACTCCCCCTCAAGAATAACATTTCCATGAGGCAATGTGTCTTTGGTTAAGAGTTAGGCTCCTGAGTGCATAGTTTGCCAAAAGTGTGTCCTTGTGGAATTTTATTTCTGCATCATGAAGTTCACCTACAGCCCAGAGAAGGGAGTGCTTCGAATGTTGTTTAAATGACTATAAACAAGTAAACAAAAGACACAAGCCCCTCTCCCAGCAGCTCCTCTCCCATTTTCCCTCTTTGTTTTCTCCCTTTAGCTGCTCCCTTCCCCCTCCTCAGCTGCCCCCTGCCATGGCCACCGGCCACAGCTGATCTCTATCATCTTGTTTACATGAGCACAATAGTAATAGCTAGCAGGAAGAAAATTTTTAGTAATAGGAATATGCAAAATCCATCATCTATACAGTAAGCCCTGTGTAAATCTTGAATTTGTTACCACCTTAAAATAAATTGTACATTGTACTTCATATATATTGGAGTAATTTCAATATTATAACAATATATTCCTCCACAGTTACTAAGTAGCAATCAAACAATAACAAAGCCCCTGACACGCAATAGCTGTGTATCCTTTGGTTTTGTGCCTCTTGGTCCATTTTTGGGTATATGGTAACCCAGTTTGAGAAACATAGATACAAAGAGGGATTAACATATTTTAAGAACCAGGTAAATCTGATAATAAGTATGCAAGAAAGAGAACAAATTATTAAAGTGTGTGGAAGATACGGGTAGGAATGGGAAGAAGAAACTATTGAGTAATCCACAAATGGAATGACTTGTGACTTGTACTAAAGCAGTGGCAGTAGGGCTAGTGATGAAGGAATGGAAACAAGAGGTCTGGAAATCACCATGAGGTAGTCAGGAAGTATGTATGCAAATACAGAGAAAGTTCCAGGGGTCTTTGTAGTAAGCATATTTTTATATATAACCAAAGAAATTGGCTGTCTTGTGTATTCATCTTGGTATTCTAACATAAATTAAAAGAAGATGCCCAAGAAAAGGATAAGGATTTCACTAACCTCCTTTGGCTACACATTTTCACCAACCCCTATTGTGAAAGTTTGGTAGAGAAGCAAGCATTGTGCTCGTATTAATTTAATGCAATTAAATCTGTAGTTCTCCAGAGTTAAGTCTTGGTGCCATGGGCTTCCTTATTTCTTTGACTCTAAGGTTCCACATTAAAAAACTCACTGCAGGTGCTATAAATTAAAAATACTTTACTCATTCAGCCATAAAGTCATGACTGAAAATGGCTGACCCACTGCCTTTCTAGTCCTCCAAAAACATATTTAATCTGGTAAACATACAATGCAGGAAAGAGTTGAATATGAAAGCAGAGTATATAGAAATTTACTCTAAAAGGGGACATAAAAATCCTATGTGTTAACTTAGAAACTGTAAATATCCTGACAATCTTAAAGTGCAATGTCATTACAAAAAAAAGGAAATACATACATACTTGTTGACATTTGTAAATTATCCCAACTAACATCCCGTCTTAGCCTCAACACATACGGTGTATGATGAGACAGAGGATAGCATAAAGAGGTAGTATTTCTAAGAAGAATCTCTGACTCTTCCCCACTTGAAAGAAGAATGTATTGTTCCTCTTGACATCCATGCCCTGTACACAGGGCTTATAGCTTTCCAAGTAGGATAAATATATTTGTGGTGAAGGATGAAGGTTGTAATATGTTAAGTGCTGAAACACTGAAGGTAATTATTTTTTCCTCTTACAAGTAGAATTAAATTGAGAACTAATAAAAAATGCTATCAGTAAAATTATGGGCAATAAGGCTCATGTGACACTGGAAACTTCTTCATTCAAACATACAAAGTTTCATGTTTTCCATCTGCAAAGAGTTGTTACTTTTATTCTTAAAAAAATGAAAATTATTTATAATTTTGTAAGTTAGGAAAATCACACTCATTTGCCATCAAAATTCTATAGTTTACCATCTGCTACTTGCATTGTACAATATTAGACAACTTTGCCCTGTACAGATTTTTGCTCTTGCCAGGGCTTCACAAAAATAATATATTTTTATGCTTAATCAGGTGTGCCAATTAGATGTTTTGCTTTAGTTTCCATGTAAAAATCTCTAGACTTCTGCAGTGTATGACAAACCATGATATTTTACAATATTGATGTTTTTATAATTACTTCATGTTGTCTTTTTTCCCTAAAAAAGTCTGGATTTCATAGAAATCATAACCAACCATTTATTTTCCAGTAAAAGCCGCTTTGTGCATCCCTTTAAAACAATAAAACTTTGTGTTTCCAAGATAAAGTTATTTAACTGGCCAAACAGCCTAAGATCTATCCTTTAGACTAGATGTAAACCAAATGTTTTGTGTCCTCTTTCCCCAGTTTTTTCCTCTCTGTACTAGCTCGTCCCAAGGAAAGAGACAGTTTGGAGATGGGTTTAATATTTTCTTCCCCACCCCCCAGCTCTACAATCAATGTAGGTTTTATAAGTAGGGCTGACTCTGCAAATCTGTCCAATGTGAATTCCAAAAGATGGAAGGTGAAATCTCTTCTAGGTAAAAAGTTTGCTAGATTCTTAAATTCAGATTTTTTTCCAGAAAATTGAAAAAAAAAAAAAAGCACAAATTTTATTATAAAAAGTAAAATCAATTGAGCCGCAGGCTAAAGGCCAAATAATAAAAGATACAATAGAACATTAAAAAATACTGTTTGTTCCCTCATTTATTCATGTGTTCAACAAATATTAGTTCGGTACTACTGTGCATTAGACATTGTGTGAGGCTATAGATACAATGACTAGATGATCCCTGCCTTCAAAGAGCTTATAGTGTTGTGATAGAGACAGAAAATAGAGAGATAAACATGTAAACAAGTAAAAAATAGCAAACTTAGAAACACAGGGGAAGATTTTTAAAAATCTGAATTAACTATATTTTTGTATTTTCTCTATTCTTGTTTTGAGGTGACATCTGGGACCCAGATGCTGACTCAGGGACTACCCCTCTGGGGATCTGCTAATTGCTGGAGATAGTAAAAGATAAGGCTCCCAGGCAAGTCATTAACATGTAAACCAACCAATTCAGAGCCCTCATCCCCAGCCACCTCCTTTACTGGGGCTCTCACAATCTGGGAACTGTTCTCCTCCCGTACTCACTCCAGGGCCAGGTACCAGACATTTGGAGACCACTCTTACATTCCCAAGCCCAACAAAATCACTCCAATTATCATCCAATCCTAAACCTACTTAGCTGTATTACCTTGCCTAGCCTACTCCTTCCCATGAAAACCACAATAAAGGTAGCAGGCAGTGGTACCTTTCTCTTTCTCTGCCTGCTCTCAAGTCTCTGTGCTTCCCCGTGTGGCCTTGCACAGTGTCCTGTGCCTCCTGTTTCTAGGGGGTGTAAATATAATAATACTCCCTTCAGTGACAATCATTTCTTTGTCTACATGTCCTACTATACCTGAAAAAAAAAAAACCTTGGGTATCATTAAAATGAAATCACATGCGAATATTTAAAATCAGTGTTATCTACTTTATCTAAGAAAATAATTTCCTTGAAAAACAATTTTAAAATATATTTGCAAGAAAACAGAAATCTAGGAAAGACGTGTGACCAACAAAGAAAATAAGCCCTTAGTCAAAAATCTTCTACAAAACCTAGTGTCCCACTCCCATCGGCATTCCCAGATGTTTCTACGAGTTATTCCTACCAAACTTGCAAGAAAAATAACCCACACAGAATAAGATTGAAAAAGAGCCTCAACTTATTTTATGAGACTTGTATAGCAATTTGTATAAGAGGTATTTAAGAAAGAAAAATATCACTTAATAATGTGGATGTAAAAATCCTAAATTAAATAATAGCAAATATAATTTAGCTATATAAAGATTATATATGTATACATATATATAGTCATTAGCAAGTTTTCTAGCTATACACCAGCTCTAAGAAAATCAGAAACTGTAAGTTTTACAATATGCCCTAAACAATAGCAAAAATTACATAAGTTATTTACAATAAACCTTGAAAAATGTGAAATAATTATGTAAGGAAAATCTTAACATTGAATCAAACATCAACATAAGACAAAAGGAGACCTAAATCAATCAAAATAATTCTTCAACAACATAAGGATGGAAATTTCCCCCAAATTAATCTATAAATACCTTGCAATTCTATGGTATTTGAATCACTGACCTTAAACTTCATAGATAAAAGGAAAGGGTAAAAATGATAAAGACAATTTTCAATAATAATTTCAAGCAGAGATTCTCATTGCCAGATAGAAACATTTAGTAAGAGCTAAGAAGGGGAAGCAAAAATGTATTTAATATAAGATTAAGTGTCAGAATTTTGCTTCCTGTCTTGACCAACATTAATTAAGAAGAATAAATTGAACTCCATTAATTTTTTAAAAAATCCATATTCTAAAAGTAACCACAATTAAAGTGAAATGAAAAGCAACTGATATTTGAGACCCATATAATTGACAAAGACTTAGTATATAGGTTATATTAAAAACATTCTACAAAATATTATGAACTAGTAAACACTTAGACCAGAAAATTTATGGGTAAAATGCTTGAAAAAGTAATTCACAAAAAAGAAATACCCAAATGGACAGCCAAAACATTAGTAGTCAGAGAAACAGATTCAAACAACCATGAAATTCCATTTCACATCCAACAGAGGGGCAAAAAGTCTAATAAATCTACAGAGTGGACAGGATGCGGGAAGTGGGAACTGTCATATGTTACTAATAGTCATATATTACTAAAAAGAAGCTAAATTAGTACAATCATTTCATAGAATAATTGCTAAAGCCTACTAAAGCTGACAAAGTGATCCAAAAATTGGTCAATTATATATTTAGCTTCAGTCTAGAGAAATTCTTGCACGTATGCAAAAAGAGTCATCTGCACACCTGCAAGGATCTTTACTCCTCAGCTATGAGAGTGAGGAAGGAGAAACCACTTGGCCTCAGTAGGTGAACTGATACAGAAGTGTTTTTTCTACAAATATCATACAACAGTTAAAATTAATCTATATATATAAAGATTGCCAGTTAAAAAAAACATAATGTAAAGTGAAAAAAAATTACATCTATGTGTCATTTGCCCAAAACAAAAGTGTATTTTTACGGATAAACATGGAGTCATAAAAGAGTCTTCACATAGGGAGGCTGGAAAGGATAAGGAGATGTAGACTTGACCAGTGAAGAGAGGTTACCTATCATATATATTTTATCTATCATCTGTCTGTCCTCAAGTCATAATCCTTCAGGCTGTTCTTGATATTTTTCTCTCCTTTATTTTTTACATCCAATATGCAGAAGGTGGCCAGGAATGTGTGGAGACCTTACAGAAGGCCATTTTATTTTCAAAATTTCCTTGTTAAAATTCTTGCTGCTTCACTGGTTCCTTGCTTGCTTTAACCAGAACTGTGACCTCAGGCCATCAAAGCTGCTGATCTTCATTTACTTGCCTCTAAGATTGCTACTTTAACCAAGGAAAGCGTGGGTTTTCTACCTTCTACTCCAAACTGAGTCACTTCTGGTATTGAAGTCGAGGGTTTTGTGTCTTTCTTCATCCTGGTAGAACTACAGCCCTCCCGAGCTGGATGAATGGGAGCAGCCTCAGGCAGGTATGCCACAGACTGCCATTTTTCTTATGCAAAGTTCAACCATTTTTCAAGAATGCATTTGTTTGTATCTGGCCAATTTCTAAAGCCCATAAATGTTAGTTCTGGGCAATTTTGTCTAGTATTTATAGTTAATTTAGGGGAAGGGGATTTGCCAACCTTCTCACTTATAACCACATTGAGAGTTCTACTTCTCCCACATTAAAATCAGATCAAACAACTGAAGAAATATCTAAAAATTAGTGTTCCAATAATGAAAAATAATATTGCAACGTTTTTATCTATTATATTTTTGAATTGAATTAAAATAACATTGTGAAGTATTTTCTCTTATTTTACATTAAAGAAAACTCCATAGGTAATTTAAGCTAGGAAGTGGGCCAGAACTGGACATAGAAATCCAGTCCTCTTTTTTCAAAGTTCATCTCTGTCCAATGAAACATCCAGTTATAGTACAGCTGTAGAATTCTTAGCCCACTAGTCTGACATTAGCCATCAAACTATTGTGCTTAAATTTGGACTATCCCAGTAGAACTGGGCATTCAATCATTTATTCAGTGGCCATATAGTAATGCTATTATTCCTAATAAAAGTAGAAAATCTTGAAGTGTAGCCTCTGAGTTTCAATGGTACTTTTAATAATTGATGGTAGATTTTCAGCATTTTTCCATAAACATATTAATAACAGATTTCTTTGTTCATGGGTAGATTATCTTTAGTGATTCTTGTATTTTAAAAATGACAATAGAGATATAAGTTAGGGAATTCTAGAAATCAAAATTAAAATTAGTTTACATGTTACTGAGTATAAGCAAGTTATAATCAAGTGTCTGTTGACTAAAGATAAGCTCAAAAGTTTGCCCAAATGATCAGAGGTTTAAAAAACCAATAGAAACTTTTACTTTGAAGCATATTTATAAACTTGTTCTTAGATTTTCATGATTAACAAGAAAAAATAGTTCAGTTCATTTAATCTAAATTCTTGATTCATCAGCAACTGATCAAATTTCTGCAAAAGAGAAAAGCCACATTTGGATGGCATTGAATTAAGTGTATTAACCGATAATTTAAAATCTAAACTAAATACATAACAAGATACAAAAAGGCATATTACTCATTCACCCACCAATAATTATATATGAAAATATTATGCTGATATGGCTTTAGCAAAATGTCTTAGCATTTTAGGAGTACATAAAAATTTGCTGACATGGTCAAATTAAAAATTTGCTAACTTTTGCATTAGTTATCCACCCAAAGTCTTTTCATTTTCTGTCATACACATGTATTTTAATATAAAACAATTGATAAAAAAGTACAGAGATGCACTTTATACTAAATGGAGTTTAGCTATAATAAGTTTCCATGTTGCTGAAAATCAATAAAATTATTATCTCTTTGTAACTAAACTTGCAAGCAGAGGAATGTACTTTAAATCAAATAACACGATCTAATAATTTTATCTGCTTAGGGGTGCAGTTCCTTCTTTATTTTTTAAGTGGGATAATGCATGAAAATGTCTTTGTGGGGTGCTGCAAGCAAGAAAACCTTAACAAAACTTGTCCTTATTAGAAATCCACTGATCATTGACAGAAACATACTACATAATACTAAATGCATTGTTCAAACTGATAAAATAATAATATAATAGTAGACACTGAAAGAGTATATTCCATGGGTCAAGCACTCTATTAAGTGTCTACCTCTACTCACTCATTTAAGCCTTTCATTAATATCATGATTAATACTGCAATTACTATTTTTATTCATGCTTTAATGATGACAAAATGGAGACACAGATGGGTCACACAACTAGCAACTGTCAGAAAGAGGATTCAAACCCAGGAAATTTACCACTAATGTCTATGGTCCAGTACAGTGTATAGTATTTATATACATTTTATTAGCCCTTCAAATAATAAGATAAATTATGTTATCAAGAAATAAATTTCTATTAATAGTGCACAATTTCTTCCTATTTCTCTTGAGATTGATATCAGGAGAGTCCATTTCACAGTTGAAGCTCCTGGGGAAATACATGGAGTGAAGGGGGAATGGGGTAAATACTAATTAATTTTTGATTCCATGGAATTAAATGATAAATACATCAAATTCTCTAGGTTGGGAGGTGGAGGAGCAAGAAAAGATGGAAGTAATTAAAGCTTTTTCACTGGCAGGTAAATTGGTCCTCTCTCTCTATCTTGCATCAAATAATTAAGTTCTTGCATATATAAAAAATGTAAGACTAAAATTCATGGAGAAAGACCAGGAGGGAGGAAATATTCTCTCATGTAATAAGGTATCCATGATCTTTTATTCCTATATATATATTGGATAGTGTCTTTCTCAATAAAGAAATGTGTCTTGATGTTTGATACATAAGGCAATTCCCTGGGTTCAGAATCAATCATCTTTTTTTACCTAAGAATCTGATAAAGACAAAAAATGTTTAATTATAATTGCAAGAAATCCTCTATGGATTTTTGCAATGAATTAATCATGATCTGCATTGAAGCAGAACATAGGAGTAAATGAACATCAACATAAACAGCAAGAAATATTTTAAACCTTTTTATTTTTGACCACTTAAAAAATTATAAACTTCCTATTTTAATACATGCATTTCAGAATGTCAATACATAATTATACACTTTCCTCTAGAAAGCTGTAAAATTGATGTGTATAAACATCTTTTAAGAAAAATCAATGGATCTAATGTCAAAGGGAATGAAATTTCAATGCATGAGACCTTTCTTCTTTCCAATAGAATTGGCCCTAATGATATCTGCTTAACAACACAAAAATTCTGTGATTAATTAAAAGTATTAGTAATGCCAGGTAATCTTCCATTAAATACAATCAAAGTATTAAAATCAGAGTGAAAATTAGAGACTTAAAAATGAAACTAGGTTGGAATGTTATTTATTATACTGACTTCTCATTTGTGTTTGGTTTAAACTTTTGATAGTATTTCTAAGAAATAAGCACTATTAATCTCATTACAGTTTATCTCCTACATCTTTGTTTTCTCTCAACATTTAAGCTAACTTTGGGTTTCTTTTTCTCCTTTCCTTCCTTCCTTCCTCCCTTCCTATCTGTATCTCTCTTTCCCTCTCCCTCTTTCTCCCTTTTTTTCTCTCCAAGAGTTACATTTATGTATCAGCTTGACTGGGCCACAAGGTGTTCAGCTATTTGGTCAAACATTATCTTGGGTGTTTCTGTGAAGGTGTTTCTGAATGAGGGCAGATTGCCCTCCCTAATATGGGTGGACTCATCCCATCAACTGAAGACTTGACTGGAACAAAAGGCTGATCCCCCCCTGAATAAGAGGGAATTCCTCCTGCCTGACTGCCTTCTAGCTGTGCCATTGGTTTTTTCCCTGAATCCAGACTCAAACTGAAACATTGGCTTTTCCTTGGTCTCAGGCTTGCTGGCTTCTGGACTGGAACTAGGCCACTGGCTCTTCTGGTTCTCTAGCTGGTGGACTGTAGATCTTGGGGCTTGTCAGCCTCCATAATTGCTTAAGCCAATTCCATATATATATATAAAATCTCATTGGTTCTGATTCTCTGGACAAGCCTGACTCATGTCCCTCCTTTACTTGTATCTATATATATATACATGTGTGTGTATGTGTTGGTTTCAGGTAAGAATCACTGGGCATGTAACAGCACTATGTAAAGAGATTAACCTTTCTTGGCCTTTTTAAGTACAATTGAAAAGAGGAGTTTGAAAACATCCAAGAAAACCATCTTTCCCTAAGTAAGAATAAACTTTCAGTTTGTCCATCACATGTTGTTAATTTCATTTTAAAATGCCTTTCCTGGAGATTTAGACCCAAACCATCTGGATTAAGAATGTTAGCTCTGAAGTCTGACAAACCAGCTTTCAATTCAGGTCCTGAGATCTAGGTCCTAACACTTAATGTCCTTGGGTAAATTATCTACCCTACTAAGACTCAGTTTTCTCATCTATGAAATTTGGGCCAAAAAACAAACAAACAAAAAACTTCTAAGGTAGTGGATACAGTGCCTTGCACATGTTAAGATCTCAAGAAATAGTATTTTTATTTATCAATTGTCTCTATCTTATGCATATGTGGTTATTTTGTGTAAGACCACAACATCATAACAGAAAGTGTTCTGTTAGATATTTCATCCAGTGAGTTGTCAGATAACTTATTACATTATTTTTTGCTCCTGATTCACTGTTACAATTGTATCAGAATTTTATTTTAAATCTCATTGTTTTAAGCTATCGTAACTTATAAAAAATGATTTACTACACATTAGTGGCAATGTATTGACAAGCAAACCAATGTATTATCACTTTCTTCCTTTGTGCTCAAAATCCACATATAGTTTGAGAAATTCCTCCTTAGATAAGTCATCTTTCTTGGCTGTACCTAAACTCCTCTTTCCAGTTGCACTAACAAGGGCCAAAAGAGGTGAGTCTCTCTAAATAGTCCTGTATCCTAGAGTTAAAGATACATTGCCTGAGGTAGTAATAGTTCATTGCTGTTGGCTTCTGTCTCAGAGACCTATGTAACTCTTTGAAAGACCAACTGCTGTTCATTGGTTCAGATTGTAAGGCTCTCAAATGTCTTATCCTTCTGAAGAGTCCCTTCTGATCATACAATAACTAAGTGGTAGGCAGAAATGGATCTACCTTTAAATTAACATTATATCATGCATAATGTATTTGATCTTATTTTTTTAGAGACTTTAACACAGTACAATAGACACTAAAGAATTATCCTTTATTTTTTTAAAAATAAAGCAAAGTAAGTATTTTTAGAAAACTGTTATTGTTTATTGTACTTTCCTTTGTCTTTTCACAAGAAAAAGTCACCCTTCATTGGCATGTTTCATGGTTTCACTGGACACAGCATTGTATTGTTGAAAATTAGGAAAAATTGTTGTGAACTGAAGAGTTTTTGTGTGATTACAATCATTCATATGCTTTCAATTATTTATTGGGTATGATATACAACTCTTTTTTTCCCTTTCTTTCTTTCTTTTTTTTTTTTTAATGATTCCACATTAGTAAGTGGGCAACATACAGCAAGCACTGTGTAGGCCTAAAACTGATTTATTAAACAGATTCCAATTTTCAGGTTATAGGATATTATTATCCCAGTTAGCACAGGCCCAATTTAAATTTCACTGTCATATAATTTGCAAATTCTTGTAGCTGGGAAAATCTGAGCATATGGTTGTAATGTTACACATATGTTATGCCTGTGTTAAGTATTGGCTTCTTGGATTTAATTTATTTTAAACTAATAAATAATTGATTTCTTTCAAGATATTTTATTGATGGTTTTCTTTAGGTTAAATGATGAGTATATATTCAAATATTTCTCATCTTCATATTTCACACTTGAATTTATATTGATACTAGATATGACGTCAGATCAGTCATCTGTTGTATGGTTTATTTCCTTCTTTTGTAACAAAACTTAAGTTTCCATTATCTCTCTAGTAGAAAACAGAAATGCATTCTGGAACAAAAATATATTAGTTTTAGGCTTTGACTTAAAAAAAAAATGTTATGATCTAAATGAGTCCATCCTAAATTCATATGTTGAAATCCAAACCCCCAAAGATGATAGAATTAGGAGGGAGGGCCTTTGGGATTGCTTCCACCATGAGGGTGAGCCTTCGTCAATGGGATTAGAGCTCTTATCTGTCAGCTGATTATTTTACAATTTGTTGAGAACTTGAAGAGTTGATTTTGATGGAATTAAACATAGAATTTTATTAGTACCCCTCTTGACTTTTCTATCCTGTAATCCAGCTTATTTTTCTAGCTGAAAATCCTTTCAGACTTATAATTCTCGTTCATTATCTCTTTGAATTTCATGCCACTTGGCCATCATTAGGAATATTAATAAATATTCTAGTTCATCTTACATTCCTGCATTCTGGAAGTTAAGTGCATTTTTGTGATTTGCTTTGTCCAAAAAATTTTAGCCAGCATGTCTTACATCATATCTGGAAAAACACAAAAACCATTTTTCCCTCTGTCACTGTGACTGGCAACCTTAAATATGATGGCTGTTCCTCAGTCCGGGTCCCAGAGTGGGGATGATGCAAAACAAAGACCCCTCACAGACCTGAGATTAACATGTAAAATAGCAATGAATAAACCCTTCTTGATTTAATCCACAGAGATGGTGTGTTTTGGGGGGAGGGTGCACCTATGTGCTGAGATTTTTTTGTTGTTATGTATTCATTAGAATAGTCAGGTTTCATAACAAAATGTCAGTGGCTTACTATGACAGAATTTAATTTCTTCCTCATACATGTCCAATGTGAGTTTTCAGGGCAGCTTTGTTCACTGGAATCAATCAGAGACCAGGCTGATGGTCGTCCATTTTGACACATGCTTTCAGGTTCTCATGGCAGGGAAAGTGAGTGTGGGAGAAGCCTCACCCACTCTCAGACTCTTAGAATAATTGTTACTGAGACGTGACACAACACATTTTGTATTTCATTGGCCAAAAGAAATCATACACCTAGATCTAACTTCAAGTTGTTGGGATGTCTGAATTATCTGTTAGCAATTCAGTATAATCACCATATTCTTTTTTTTAAATTTTTTTGTTTTTTTAGGGGGAAAGGTCATTAGGTTTATTTCATTATTATTATTATTATTTTTAATTATTATTATTATTTAATGGAGGTACTGAGGATCAAACCCATGACTTCGTGCATGCTAAGCATGTGCCCTACCGCTGAGCTATACCTTCCCAATCACCATATTCTTTTAAAATCTCTATCTAATAGTGGAGAAGACTGGAACTATATTTCCTAGAATCCTCTTTGAGAAAGCAGGAGAGAAGTAGAGGTCATTATTACCTGGAAATGGTGACAAGCACACTAGTGAGGGGATGTGAGATTCACAGCTGCTTCTTGGTGAGAATTGAGAACAAGCACTACATTGCTGCCAACTGAGATAAGTGGAGGGAAATTTTCTAGAAATTTCTGAAAAAAGGAAATAATTTCCAGCTAGCTTTTGACAAACATCTTCTTCAATATGTCATGCGAGGTATTCAGCTCTACTTCCCTAACCACATGGCGGCAGCTTCTCTGCTTTCTCACAAGGACTTTTCTGTACTTTGCTTTCCCATCTCCTTCATATGGATAATCAACTTCAATTCCTATATTAATTTGCAAAATAATGCTTAGATTGACTCTCTTCCTGACAACACACACACACAGATACAGCAGAAACATGCAAACTTATCTCAGAAAAAGGATAACCAGAATATTTACTGTCAGCCCTTAGGACTACCACATATACTGTGCACCTACAGATAAATGATATTCTTTTATTAAAAAAAAATCCAAATGATTTTTGACAAGGTACCAGGACCATTCAATGGAGAAAGGACACTTTTGTCAGCAAATGGCACTGGGAAAACTAGATATCCACGTACATAAGAATGTTCACTCACTTAACATCATATACAAAAATTAACTCAAAAAAGATCAGACCTAAAACTGATGTAAGACCTAAAACTATAAAACTTTTAGGAAAAAACATGGGACAGAAGCTTCATGACATTGCATTGGGCAATGATTTCTTGGATATAACACCAAAGGCACAGGAAAAATTGAATAAATTTGACTTCATAATTTTTTTTAAA
Source organism: Vicugna pacos (assembly GCF_048564905.1). Classification (NCBI taxonomy): domain Eukaryota; kingdom Metazoa; phylum Chordata; class Mammalia; order Artiodactyla; family Camelidae; genus Vicugna; species Vicugna pacos. Next base: position 36,576,802 of record NC_132992.1, on the reverse strand, counting down.
ATCATACACCAAAAGATAACATCAACAGAATAAAACGGCAGCTCACGGAATAGAAGATAATATTTGCAAATCAGATATCTGATAAGGAATAGTATGCAGAATACATAGAGAACTTCTAAAACTCAACAACGAAAAACTAAACAACCCAATTCAAAAATGGACAAAGGACTTAAATCAATATTTCTCCAAAGCAGTTACACAAATAACCAAAAAACATATGAAAAGGTGCTCAGCATCACTAATCATTAGGTAAAAGCAATTCAAAACTACAATGATAGGCTACCTCAGATCCGTTAGGATGGTTAGGATGGCTACTATCCGAAAAAAAAAAAAAGTTTTAATGAGGATGTGGAGAAATTGAAGCCTTTGTTCACTGTTGGTGGAAATGTAAGATAGTATACCTTCTATGAAAAACAGTATGGTGGTTCCTCAAAAAATTAAAAATAGAATTAGCATATGGCCCAGCAATTTCACTTCTGGATATATACCCAAAAGAATTGAAAGCAGAGTCTAAAAATTAAATTTGTATACCTATATCATAGCAGCATTATTCACAATAGCTAAACATGAAAGAAATCAAGTATCCATCAACAGATGAAGGGATAATCAAAATGTGGTGTATATACATACACACACACACACACACACACACACAGACACACACACACACATACATTAGGATATTATTTAGACTTAAAAGGAGGGAAGTTCTGACATAGGATGCAACATGAATGAACTTTGAGGACAATATGCTAAGTGACATAAGCCAGTCACACACACACACACACAAATGTACTATATGATTCCACTTGTATGAGGCAGTTAGAATTGTCAGTAAAAATCATACAAACAGAAAACAGAATGGTTATTGCTAGGGATTGGAGTAAGGGGGAAGTACTGTTTAATGAGTATCGAGTTTCAGTTTAACCAGATAAAAAGTGTTCTGGTGATGGATGATGGTATTGATAACATAACATTATGAATAGAATGAATGCCACTGAACTGTACACTTAAAACTGGTTAAAATGGTAAATTTTACATTATGTATATTTTACCACAATAAAAAAAAATGAGAAAATAAACACCAAACCCTTTGCAGTCTAACAATAGGCTCACAGACTTGAGTTCTTTGAATTATGCCCAATAGGAACTTGAACCAAGGATAAATAATGCATATATTTTTACATCAGATCCAGATGTCCCTACCGTTGATCTATACATCCATGCACTAAAAAATAAAATGAAAGCAGTATACAGCAAAAAAATGTAAGTGATTTCCCCCATGCTCAACTATATACAATTGTGAAATAGGGACAGCGATACCATGATTTTTTCTCCTTTGTCCTTGTTTGTTGGTCTCCATAGTCTATGGTTTTCCTCCAAACACCATCTCAGCCCACTGACCCTGTGGTCATATGATTTCCACTGACTGGAAGTTCTTTCTTCTTTTTTGGAAGTTTTTGGGACCAATAAGTAAATCATCACGCGCTCTTTTCCTCTGCTATAGTAAACAGTAACATTCTAGATGGTATACTCGTCATCATTCTGGATCCTAGAGAGAGGAATAAGGAAGCAGGGTTCCCAGATCCAAGCATGGGATGGGCATGTACCTTTTTACTGTAAGCCATTAAGGTATGTAGGGGATTATTTATTACTGCAGTGTAACAAAGATTATCTTATCAAACACAATTTAAAAAATACTTTGCAATGGGCTAAATGTTCATGTTCCCCTCAAATTCGTAATGTTGAGACTCTAACTCTCAATGTGATGGGGCTTGGAGGTGGGACCTTAGGAGATAATTAGGTCATGAGAATGGAACCCTCATGAATGAGATTAATGATCATACCAGAAAAGGCTAGCTAGCTCTTGTTCCACCACGTGAGGGTACAGCAAGAAGATGGCCTTCTGTCAACCAGGAAGAGGACACTCACCAAGAACTCATCAGTGTCAGCACCCTGATCTTGAATTTTTGCTTCCAGAACTGTGAGAAATACATGCTTATTGCTTAAGCCATCCAGTCTATAGTAATTTGTTGTAGTAACCCAAACAGATTGAGGCAGAAATTGGTACTACAAAGTTGGGTGCTGCTATAAAAAACACTTTAAAAATGTGGAAGAGGCTTTTGAACTCTGTGATGGATGGAGGCTGGAATTCATGCTAGAAAAAGTGGAGATTGTTGTGAAGGGACTTTCAAAGGTGATTCTGGTGAGGGCCCAGGAAGGAAAGAGGGAAGCTATAGAGGAAGCTTCCATCTTCTTGGAGAGACTACATAATCATGTATAGAATTTGGGTAGAACTATGGACAGTAAAGGCCTCTCTGATGATGTTCCATATCCAAATGAAGAACAGGTTATTGACAATGGAGAAAAGGCCGTCCTTGGTATAAAGTGGCAAAGAATTTGCCTGTGTTTTTGGTTTAGCCCTTTTGAAAGCTAGAACTTGAAATCAATGAAACTGGATATTTACATGTATATTAAGACCTTTTGACCATGGGTGAAATCAAGAATTCAATAAATGTATTTAGTTTGATAATACTGTTTCTGGGATTTCAAAATATATATAGAAATACATTTTAAAACAATAATAGTATAAAGAGGAAGACTAGAAAAAAGTTTAAACTGTTTTAAGGGTTTTGCAGTATCTGGAAGTGGTAGTCATAATTTAAGTTAGATCCTAATGCAAGTTGTAAATCCTACAGGAACCATTTAACTGATATAATTTTAAAAAATCATTTTAAGACATAAATCCATTGGATACCACATTATGTTCAATTAGAAGTCTCTATGTAGTTAAGGTGAAATTTGTCCCAACTGATCTATAGATTTTATGCAGTTCTAATCAAAATCCCCGCAGCTTTTTAATGGAAATTGACCAGCTAATTCTAAAATATATACAGCAATAGAAAGGGGAAAGAAAAAGAATCAAAGGTACATTTGAGGAAGAACAAAGGGGGAGGACATACATCACCAAATATTAAGACTTATTTTAAAGCAAATTAAACAGTGAGATGGTGCAAGGAGAGGCGAATAGACTGATAACAACAGATTAGAGTCCAAAAACAGATCCTTGCATATATCAATCACCAGAATTATCAAAAAGATATTACTATAGTACAGGAGAAAAGCATGATCTTTTCAATAAGCTTACCAGATCAACTAGTTTTCTATACAAAAGTAACTTTGACTCTAATACCATACACATAAAAATTCATACAGATTGTAAAATTAATTTGAAGAGTAAGACAGTTAAGTCCCCAGAAAACAGTTGGATTATTTTCCTAATGCTGTGGTAGGTAAAGTTTTTTTACGCAGACTAGAAGAACACTGAGAACAGTCATCATAACTGACTGTTGTAGTATACTTTGTCAAAATGAAATTTCTATTTCTCAAAGACACTATTAAGAAAGTGAGAACATAAAGCAACAAATAGGAGAAAATATTTTCAGCATATATGTAAAAGAAAGGACTTATAGCTAGAACATATATAAAGGATGCCTACAATCAATAAAAATGTCCACAACCTAATTTTTGAAATGGACAAAAGGTTTAAATAGGCACTTAGCGAGGAAGGATATTCAACTTGCCAATAAGCATATGAAATGGTGTTCCATATCACCAGTCATCAGGAGACATAGATATGCTTATTTTAAATGCAGGTATTATTTATTTACTACTTAGTTCTATAATCTGTTTATATGTAAAGTATGATCTAAACCTGAAAAATTTAATAAAAATAAAAGTATCTAAAATAAACAAATGAATTTTATTTTATCTCTTTAAATATTTTAGTATAATTTATATATTTTAACATTTTGTGATTATATATTTAGATTCTTTCAAATATTTGAGTATGAATGAATTACTTCTCTAAAGTTATAGCCTAATTGTTAAAGTTGATAACATGTATACTAGTTAAGAGCTAAGTATCTGGAAAGTTTAGGACAGAACTTTTTTATGAGGATGCATTTGGCAAACACGTATTGTTTTTAGGTATCTTCTGAATGTATTTTTTGTTTTGTTTTGGGGTTTTTTGTTTGTTTCTTTCAGGTGTACAACATAGTGAATTGATATTTTTATACATTAGGAAATGAACACCAGGATAAGGCTAGTTACCATCTGTCTCCATACAGAGTTATTACAATATTATTGACTATATTTTCTACACAGAACATTATGTCCCCGTTACTTATGTCTTTTATAGCTGGAAATATGTACCTCTTAATCTCCTTCTCCTATTTCTCCTGTCTCCTAAGGCGTCTACCCTCTGGCAACCACTGGTTCTCTGTATCTATGAGTCTGTTTCTGTTTTGTTTAGAACAATAATCACTCAAAGTTCAAATTAAACAAATGGAGATAATGTTGGGTTTTTACTTTAAAACGTGGACTAAGATTATGTTTTAATGCTATCCTAAATATTAAAATTGTACTTATGTGTTGGATTCCTTATTTTTAAGACAAGGAAAATGCATTACAACAACCTTAAAACAGCCAGGTCCACACAAGTTTTCTTTCATCTTAACAACTATGCAAAGTAGGTGAGGGAAGTGCCAAAGGTAATTGTAAGAAGGGATGTGTTTCCTGCTGAAAATGTTAAACAGTAATAAAACCAACAGAAGACAGTCTGCTTGGCAATTTCAAACAGTCATTGATAAAATACTGTTCTTCTGTGTGGTGGCAGACTGTGTGCACTGCCCTTCCTCTGGGATGCCACTGCTGGGTAGATTTCATTTTGCAGGGAAAATAAATATATGACATATATGTGATCATAAATGTATGATAAATCCATGCCAACTAAACTATTCCATCAAAAGTAAAGTATTTGTCTTCTTTGTATGAAATAATAAAAGTGGTTACTTTGAAAAAGCCTACTATAACCCTGATTTGATTATTTTTTCTTGAAAAAATTCATATACACCATAAATACAGACTTTCCAACTGAAATCATCAAAATCCACGTGTGCAACAGCTGAGTAACTAAAAATTCAATTTAGAATTATTTCATAGTGGTTTGTTAACTCTTCACTGGAAATATTTTTAATTGTGAGGAGACTTTATGAGAATGACTGTGCTGAACGCATGGTTGTTTAGAATGAATTTATATTTATTTATGTTCAAAATGTTTTTCAGCATACAGTCCACCCACCCCCTTAGAAGAAAAAGTTAAACTTGAAAGAGTTGTTATAAAAATGTAATTCATCAACCATATATGTGTATGTATTAATCTGACAAATTCATAGTATTAGTCAGCCTTCTGAAACTTTAATAGTGAAAATTCTAAAACTCTGCATGCATGAATTACAAATCTGTAGGGATTTTTTTTGCTATGCTGAAAGAGATGACTTGAAGGTTTGATATTATAAAGAATTTTAGTCATCTATTAGAAATATACTTCATGATAAGACTCAGTTTTTAATATATGTATTAAATTGTTAAATCTACTCATTTGCCATTAATATCTACTGCTGGCTTATCTGTAATCCTTGTTAATATTTTGCCTGATGGAAAATGCATTTTATATCAGGTCAGTGTATAACCCATAAGGAATTTATGTATTTGATTCAGAAACTACCCACTGAGGCTTCACTTTTTAAAAATACTCTTTTGTTGCCAAGGAATATATTAAATTACACTATCACTGAAGAGAAAAAATAATCAAATCAGTTCATTAGACAATTTCATAAGAAGTCATTTTTTTCTTAGAAACTTTTTTTAGTAAGAATTTTTTGGTTTTAATTTAATTGAAGAAGCATTATACTTGTTTCATGAAGGCAATAGTTAAGGTAAATACATAATTCATTTGTAAATATTATAATATGACATTTTCAAATGGTTTTATATCATAACTTTTTACTTTTTTCCTTTTTATTATTAGTTTTGTTCACTGAAGTAAATGTCAATAATGTATTAAACTCATTAACATGAAAAACATTATATTTCCTAACAGTGGAAAATGCCAGGATTATCTTGCCCTGTATTTCATTCACATGCTGAAAGATACAATTACACTGCAGATAGGTCGAATATCTCCATCAAATGAAAAGTTCTCCAGTTGAATTCACAGGAATGATTATATAATGTTGACATCTAGTCCAGATCTTGAATAGAACCAGTTAAAAAGATATGAACCTAGAAGTTTCCGAAGACCGAAAAGCATTTATAACCCACAAGACCTGAAGAATCAACCATAGAAACTACTTTCACCAGCTCCTGATACAAATTTCTCCTGACACAAATTTAAAAGCCTCAAAAGTCAAACTTAGGGGGAAAAAAAAGGTAAACCAAGGCTATCCAATTCTAAGAATTGGAAAGAGAAAGTCTATTATTAGCTTAGTTACCTGCTGAAATACACTAATCACTATGCGAGAGATGCTGTTTTAACTAAGAGTAGGTCAGTGTATTCATGACCTGAATTTATTTCAAGGATTAATATTTAAACATGAAAATCTAAAGTTGGGGAAGGGATGAAAAATGTGAGCTCCTGAGTGATGGACGCAAAGACCCACAACAGAGCAAGACAGAAAAGAGTAGACACCAAATCTACTTAATTTTATCCATTTATGTTATTTCTTTTTCTGAATCTGTTATTTCTATTTTTAAGCCCCACTTTTAACAAAAATTGTCATCTTTTTGGACAAGTTTTGTTCTACTTTTTCTAATCTCTTTTAGTTCCATTTTTCTCACCTGGCCTTTGCTTCCCCCACCTCCCTGTAAGTGTTCCAACAACAATCAATGTCTGTTAGAGACATTGTGAGGAAACTCATGAATCAGAAGAATAGCTGGCTTCTCAGGTGCCCCCAAACTCTGACATATGAAATACAGATTATAGTATGTCTATAATACTGATTTTCTTGGATAAGTGTTTATTAGTAAAAATAGATGTAAGTGCTTTAGACAAATTAAGGTGCTGAGAACAGCATATAACCGAAGGAATGAAGGCACTTGGTGAGTAAGAAAATTATAACCTCTTTGAGGATATATATCTGATCATTTGTAGGTAATATACTGTAATATTTATAGAATAAAATCTCAAGGAATGTAAACCAATATATATTTTGGCTGCCCCAGTTCTCAGAAAAACCAGGACAAAACCAAGCCTCTGTTCCTTTATCAAATAAATTTACATTTCTCTACAATGACTTCTTAAACAATGAGTAGCAGTTAAAAATAAAGTCATTATATACAAAGTGAGTTTTAAAGGTGGTCACTAAAGTCTAACCTGATAGTCACAATGTAAGTCAAAACCCATTTGTGGTAGCTAAATGAATTTTTATCAACAACTAAAAAAATCATAGAATAGAACAAAACAGCACAAAATAACTGAATCACACAAATAGGGTAAACACTGTTTTGTGAAATAAATGTGGCATGTATGTGTATTAGTATGTGTATGTACTCTTACAATGTAAAAGGTATTCTTATTGTGAGTCATAGTCACATTTGAAAGCTACTGAGTTAATCTATGTATAATCACTTCGACTGCCGATCACTTTGACAGAATTATTTTAATAATTAAAAATAATGTATTGGCACGAAGAAAAATGGCATAGAAAAGTCGACAAGGTGGATATTGTAGCTATATAAGCACAAAAGAAGTTAGATAATAAATTAAACAGAAGTTATTTTAAGGAGAGGAGGCTGTTTTAAGACTAGAGAAAGGATTAAATGAAATAAACTGTTTAATCAAATTCAGAAGAATTGGAAATATAAAGATGGTATTAAAGATAATAAGGATATTTGAAAGTGTTGCTACTGTAATGAAAAAGCTAATTGTCAAAATGTGTTTTTGTAGACTTTTTTGTTTTTGTTTTGTAACAGAATCACATAAGGAATGACAATTAAAATGCAAGGTCTGGGGCCTCCTGCCAAAGTATTTAATCCAAATCTCTAGAGGTGCAGCCAGGAATATACATTTTTAATAGGCACCTCAGATGATCTGTACGCACACCAAAATTTAAGAGCAGCTTTTTAATATTCTAACATAAAAATTTCTCCTTTTATCAACTCTGAAAATTTTCACTAAGAGAATGATTTAACTATGAGCCAGCTCACAATTTTCTCACAAAGCCTGATATGTCTTTAGCATTGCAAAAGAAATAATAAAATGGCATGAAATGCATTCTGATGAACTTCTGAAGATTATAATGAGGGCATATTCATATCAAATGTATCTAGTATTGGAATTTTTATGAGTACATAGGATAACACTATGTCCCTGCATTCTAGTGCCATGGAGTAAAAAGAGAATATGGTAGAAAATTAACTTAAGCAATTATCAATCTCATGCTTCTTTTAAAGTACACACTTTGATGTTCACTTATTGGGATGCAAGAAGAACTATGGAAGCATCGAGAGCCACTTGGTATTTCAAAGGAGAATTAAACACCATCTAGCTAAAAGTTCCGGTTGATTATTTGTAGGCAATGTACTGCAATTAGCATTTAAATAATTCAATGTTAGAAACCATTTTCTCTGAGATTAACAATGATTCATTCTTACATGCTGTGTTTTTAATCAAAGAGGTGAAAGGTATAGAGCATGGGACAGGAACAAAGATGTCTAGTTACAAACTCACTCTTGCAATTTGCTGGTAATGTGCCTGCCTGCATGTTTAAAAGCAACTCAAATGTGGTGTGCTGCCTATTCAGACCTTAATGAGAATGTAAATGAAGGATTATTGGTTCCACCAGCAGATGATATTTCTTTAGAAATATTGCCTGAACCTTACTCTATTATTTCCCAGCTTCCAAAAAATCTGTACAATAATGCACCTCATTAATGATACTGTCATTGTCATTTAGAAAACATGTGGAGACCTGCAAAGTCATTATTAATTATAGCCACATGCATTAAAGCAGAAACACTCAAATTCATCACTGTACTTGTTAATTAGCTGAAAAATCAGTCCTATTTTATGAATATTTCCCTAAAAATAACCTTATTATTTTCTTGATCAAGGACAATTTTTTTTCCCAAAAAGGACACTGATCAGAAGAATCATAATATACTTTTCAACACAAACTACTCAATTTACTCCAGTCTAAATTGTCTCATCCAAGAGAACATGGTAAATACTACAATAGCAAGAAGGGTTTTTTTTTTTTCCCACTTTCCCTCCATTAAAATGGTCTGATTGCCCCTTGTCCATTTCTAAATGATAGATAATATCCTCTCCTCTTTTGCTTTTCTTGTCTATTATGTCCTTTATAGAAAACCTAAAATGAGGTATTTCCTGCCAGCCTGCAGAGAGAGAAGACTGAATAGGAAGCTGAACGGGAGTATAGAGACCAGGATAAAAGGCAGTTATTAAATTTGTGAACTCTATCAGAAGACAAGAAAATAAACTGTACTGCTGGCTGGAAGGGTAGTGAAGTATGACATTTCATTTTTATGCAGGTCTCAGCATGAGAGAAGGAACACAATGGAGAACACTGGAAAAAAGCAGTTACTGCCTTCATTGAATGCCAGCACGGCTCCTCTGCTGTTCTTTGGTTGATCCTTTTCTATGTCTTTGTGGAACAGTTGTTCAGAGATTCATATATATGAGATCAGACCCACCACCAACCCTTTGTGAATTTTGATGATGAGAGGCCGAAAGCTCATTCTGTGTAACTCCATGAGATTCAAGGTCCAGGTGTGCTTTATGTATTCTTTCTCATTTCTTCTCCTTCAATGAATGAACGCAGTCTCATGCAGTTTCAATCTCTCTCTCCCTCTCTCTGACACACACAGCCTCCCAGGATAGGGCTGCATATAAAGTTCTTATGTTCAGAATTCTTATGGATATTTAGTGTTTTTCTTTAGTTCATAAAAATAATTTTAAAACTAAGTATTTCTTATTCTCTTTAGTTCTTTTAGATATTACATAAATAGATATTAGATAAACAAGTGTGATATATTTTTAACTTATATATTTGTAACTTGTTAAAAATTGTTTTAATGAGCTGCACAGAATGGACAGTGAACACAACACTAATTTTATTTTTTTTGACCCTTTCCTTTTTTAAAATCTGATTTCTAGTCTCTATGTCTACCAACCTGAGATGAAATCTTGAGCAGGACAGGCTGCTTTTCAGATATTATTCAGTCACAAAAATAGCCTCAGTTTCAGAAATGAAAAGGTGCTGTCATGGGTAATTTTAATGCTCCAAACACATGAAAACTTTAAACTTTTTTCCCTTCTGCAGCTCAAGCCTAACTTAAGCTTGAAGGCCTCAAGTGGGGACAGGAGGTTCATAAGCTGGTTACTATGCTGTGTACTCCAAAACACCATACCAGCCAAGAATCTTGGCCCCTCTTGGATGGAAAGGAGCAGGAAAGGCCTTCCTATCCGGGTGCTGGTGCCTTGTAGGCGCCAGACATTCAGCTGCTGAGTCTTTCTTTTGGGGCTGTGTGTGTGTGTATTCTTTTGATAGAGAACTTCAAGCAGAGTTCTTTCCTACTTTCTCTAGCTAACTATTTTCAACAGTCTCTTAGTCTAGGATATTTGGCAGTTTATCATTGCACTGATACCTCCTTGCCTTCCAGGGACCCTCCTGGATAGAATTCCTTTTAGTATCTCCAGGCTGATCCACATCTGGTCCTTGGTAATAGGCAGGTCTGTCACCCACTGGGGAAGTGCTGACTCCTAGCAGTGCCTTTCTTTCCTTCCTTTCTCTTCCTTCCTTCCTTTCCCTCTCCCTCCTTCCCTTTTTTCTTTCTTTTCTTTTCTCTTCCTTCCTTCCTTTCCCTCTCCCTCCTTCCCTTTTTTCTTTCTTTTCTTTCTTTTCTTTTCTCTTCCTTCCTTCCTTCTCTCTTTCCCACTTCAAGCCTTTTAACCATAGTCATTTATATTTAGACTTGTCCCTGCAGAATCTGAAATCAGTTTATATGTCCCATAAATTTCATCCTACACTGGCCAATATCTCCTAATTTTGCCTTCATTTGGTTTGAAAAGAAGGGAAAGTACATCTATTTTCCCTCCATTTTCAAGGAGAGCACTATACTGTACTTATCACTAACATTCTAAGGCTCTTACTCTTTATTTCTCTTTTCTATATAGACTTTTCAATTCTCTTTAAAAAGCCCCTAAGGAGAATGATGAGTTCAAGTCTGTAAAACTGCTTTGGCTCAATTATTTTCATAGATGTCAAAAAACCCACTTTATTTGGAAGCTGTAGTTTGTTACCAGCTTTGGGTGCTTTTGAAATAAACTCACATGACGGAAAAAATATATGTAAAATTTGTAATAGCAAAGAAAGCTACAGTGGTCAGACCTACTTACATCAACAGACGTGTTAAGCTGTCCCCTCTCCCTCTACGGAGACGGCCCACACTCTGTCTATGGAGAGTGTACCTACTTTTAATCTGAGCACCCAACCCCCACACCTCGTGGCCTTTCTCTTGCCTTTCAATGTATCTCTCTGAACAAATCTACCTTTACTCAAAAAAAACCCAAACAAACCAAAAAAACCCCAAACCAGACGTGTTAAAGTTATCTGTGGCACTTTGCCTGGACCAGCTTGTTCCTTAGCACTAGTCCTTACATCTGCCTGCACATTTACACTATCTGGGAACTCCTAACACACTGAAATACTCAGGCTTCACTTCTAACGATACTGCTCCCATGTGTTGCTTTGTCATTCGGTTGGTTTGCTTGTTCTGCAGCATTCAATAGTTAGTTTACTTATTTATTTTCAACTTTTCATCTTGAAAACTTTCAAACATGCACCTACGACTAGAAAGGACAATACAATACCCGTCAGGACTCTTTTACAACTGCCATTAATATATGGCCATTTATTTCATCTTTATCTCTTTCTTCTTTCTCTACCTTCCCTCCCCGACCCAACCATAGTGAATTTTAAAGCAAATCTTAGAAGTGACATCATTTCATCCATAAATAATTTGTTACATATTGTTAAGTGAAGACACTTCTAAAAAAATAATGAAGACAGTATCACACATCAATTTAAACTATAACATCTTCATAGCATCAAATATCCTATCAAGGCCATAGAGCTTTGATTTTCTTAGAAATGTAATTAAGTTTTTTTTTCAAATAGTAAGTCAAACATGTTTCAAAAATTACGTGCATTTTAAATCTCTTTTATAGGAGATTTGCTTTTTAAAAAATTTTCTTCTCATTTATTTATCTGATAGAACACCTGACATTTGGATTTTCTACACTGTACACCTGGGGTATCACTTAATGTTTTCTTCTACCTGGTTTCTGTAAACTAATTTATCTAAAAATTAGATATTTTATTTTATGGCAAAAATACTCCATAGATGGTTTTATGGTTTTCATATTGCAACACAATGGCTAGTGGAAGCCTCTTCACACTGGCATCTGTCTCATGGCAAAACATCAGCAGTGCTTAATAGCATCCTTGGTTTCTAGCTGAACAGGAAGTTTCAGTTGCATATTGTACATGTCCTACTGTTTCTCTAAGGAGTCTTGTTTCTTTGGATAAAGAAACCGTAAACAGAGATCATAATTTAAGCACTAAGGGTACTCTTTGCTAAAATGTTAGTCACTGCATCTAGGTTTTTACAAGAAACAGAGTTCTCCAGACAAACAGAACCAATAGAATATTTATATGATGATGAGATTTATTAAAGGAATTGGTTCACATACTAATAGAGGCTGAGAAGTCTCAAGATCTAATATCTGCAAACTGGAGAACTAGGAATGCCAGTGGTGTAAGTCAATCCTAGTTCAAAGGTTTAAGAATGAGGCTGATGGTGTTAATTCCCAACTGAGGTCAAAAGCCAAAGACCCAGAAGTGCTGATGTCTGAGGGCAGAAGATGGATGTCTCAGCTCAACCAGGGAGCAAATCTCCTTTCCTCTGCCTTTTTGTTCTTTTCTGGCACTCAACAGATTGGACAGTGCCCAACCACGCTAAAGAGGGCCGTCAGCTTTACTTGTTCACCAATTCAAAGGCTAATCTCTTCTGAAAATATCCTCACAGACACGCTGAGAAATAACGTTTTATCAGCTACTGGGCATCCCTTGTCTCATTGGAGGTTTATAGGAACACCGTGACCAGACCTACTTGGACAGCTGCAAGAACAAAGGATCAGCTCATCCCCTCCAGGGCCTGGCCAGCACCAAGTAATTTGCAACAACAAGCTACATTCCTCCCCCTTTTAGTATAAAAGCAGCCTGAATTCTAACTCAGATTAGATGGTTCACTGGGACACAACTCTGACATCTTCTCAGTCTGCTGGCTTTCCAAATAAAGTCACTATTCCTTCCCTCAACACCTCCTCTCTCAATTTATTGGCCTGTCATGCAGTGGGCAGTAGGAGCTCGGACTTGGTAACATGATTAACCAATTACCCAGTACCTCTTCTCAAAAAATCCTTCATTTTCCACTGATTTATTTGCTACCTTATCATATACAAAATATTTAAAAGTACTTTATTTAATTTTTTTGTCTACCTCTTTTTTTAATTGATAGACTATTTTTTTAGAGCAGTTTCAGGTTCACAGCAGAATTGAGCAGAAAATACAGAGAGTTCGCACATAGCCCTCCCCACCCACACATATATACGCCTCTACCCTCAACATCCCTCATCAGTGCAGCATATTTGGTACAATTGATGAACCAACATGGACATACTATTATCAACCAAAGTCCATAGTTGACATTAGGGTTCACTCTCAATGTTACAAATTCTATGGGCTTTGACAAATGCATAATGACATGTAGCCACCACTATAGTATTATACAGAATAATTTCATTGCTCTAAAAATCCCTTGTGCTTCATCTATTCATTTCTCCCTCCCTCCCTCTCCCCAAAATGTTTAAATGTACTTTAATCTATTTGTGAATTTCCTATCCTTATCCATTTGATCTATTAATGAATCAACAAATACAATTTTGATTTAAGGTACTTCGGAAAATACATTAATATCTGTTATGCGTATCATTATTCAAGAACAACATAAGTGCTCTCAAGGTGAATCTGATTTTATAGCCCAGGTAGAGACCCATTCACCCACTAGTCTACTGTATTTCTACTGAGTTTATGTTTAATGTTAAGGTATTTAGTAAATACTAAAGTCCAGTGTGAGTTAAAAGTATCAAATTAGTGGGACTGTTAAAAGTGCTGATACTAAGAAGTATAAAATTTTAATAAAGAAAAAAACTGAGTGAATCATGAAATGACGCTTTTGCTTTTGGCAACATTGTGAACTACAAGTTCAGAAAACACTGACAGCACCCACTAGACTGTGAACATGATGAAGGTAAACTTAAGTCTTATTTGTTGGTATAGTCATTGGCAAAAATAGGCACTAAGTTTAAAAAAAAATCAGCTGCACAATATATGCAGATTATGTCTATGTGACTTACTTTCATCATCAAGAGAAGAGGAAAACTGATTGATAAAATTGAGGAGGAGACAAAATTTTTGAGTGTATGACTTCAAGAGGAGTCTCAAAATCCTGAACCATGAGCCTTATGGCAATTAACTAAAAAGCCAGAATAGAAACCCTAAGCATCATGAAAATATCATACAATATTTATTATTAGCCAAGAATGGTTCTATATATTTTGTAAAATTAAAATGAGAAATATTTTTATTTTTCCATTGATCATGTATCTCTTGTTTCTGTAATAAAAAAGATCATATGGCAGTGTGTTTCTGTCCTAACCTCCTTCATCACTGTTATAGTCTCCTATAATTAGGCTTAGATGGCTATACTCTAAATAACAGAAAACTGAGTTTAATATAGCATTAATTTGACCTAATAAGATTTTTCTTATTATTATATGACACAGCATGAAGAAGCAATGATTTAGCATATAATTATTTGCCAACAGTTAACGCTAGGCTCTGAGGTTCCAAAGACGAATAAAATGAAAATCCCCTAAGAAGATCACGGTCTAGTGTCAAAAAAACTTATATTTTTCTGCAGATTTATTTTTAATAACATGAAGCACTCCTATCCCCCTAGACCCAATAACTTCACTAAAAGGAAAGCTGTCTTCATTAAAAATATCAATGTTTACATAATTCCTCATTAATGCTTTGCAAATAATGGAGAAAATTAATGGTGTGTTTTTCTGCATATTTCATTTGTGAATGATAATGACACAAAACAAAGCAAACCAAAATAAACACACAGAAGCAGCCAGGATGAAAGGTACGGATGAAATCAATTCACAGTTTGATAGCACTAGTTTCCCTTGCAGTCTTTTTGCATGTACTATAATACATTTATGGTAAGCACTTGTGATAACGCCAGCAAAAATTTTCCATCTTGCTGCATGCTTAATTTCATCTAACTTGTTTTATGGCAGTGTACTGAAACACAGAGCGAAGGTCTGTTTAAACCATTTGTCTCTGTTTCTCTTTGCAGAATGCCAACAGATTTGTTTAAATCAAAACAAAATGCATAAACAATCATGTCTTCTTTCAGCTAACTATACAACTTCAATTCCAGAACTTGTTTTTATAACATGCTGAAATTTGTGAACTCATATTCTGATGTGGGGTCTTTCTTGTACCTTTTTTCTCAAGGTGAAGAATGCTTACTCATTTATTAATCTTTAGGTTCCTGTTTTGCATATTGTTTTGGTTTTATAAGCTACACAATGCAAACATCCATTTGATTGAAAATAGGTTAATTTCAGGTCAGTGGTCAGATAAATGTAGTGTTTTTACTATTTTTTTTGAAATTCAGACCTCAGTGTGGTCATAGGTCCCTAGTAAATTTTTTTCCCAGATTTGAGTGCAGCCGTATATTGTTCCTGTATGGTAGCTAACGTCAAATTATTTTCTGCAGCATTTAGTTGAGTTTAATCTTTTTCGTGTATGATTTGCAGACAAGCAGTATTAGCATCATTGTTTTAAAAATGAGGAATTTCAGACCCCCCCCATAACTTCTGAATCAGAAACTGCATTTTAACATGATCCTAAGGTGATTAATATGCACATGAAAGCATGAGAAGCATGTTCTTATTGAGAACTAGGTGATGAAGGAAATCTTGTTCAAGGAAGGTTTATTCCTATACTAGGTCTTATTACTAGTGGACGTCAATGGAAAGGACTTGGTAATTGTTGGTTTTGCTTAAGAACAAGAATTCATATCGTCTTACACTATTTGAGCCGAAAAAGACCTTAGATATTATATAATTGGTAATCTTTTTTTTTACATGAGGAAATTGAACCATCATTTATCATTTTTGTATTTTGAGAAAGCAGCTAATGATGTATTTGGATTCATGTCAGAACTGTAAAAATATGTATTTTTATATCAATGCTAAAATTTGTTCCAGAAAGGTTTTAAAGGATTTACAATGATATATAAAATATAACATGATAAATGAACTTAAAATGAAAAGAAACAAACACTGAACAAGAATGTAATGACATAAAAGTATGAGGAAAATATGGCTAAGAAAAAATCAATGCCAAATTTAAATTAAGATTTTTAGCTTCGTAAGACAGAAGAAACCCAGTTAGTTAGACAAAGCTGCAGCAAAGATAAGATCAAACCATTTGCTGATGAGAAGCAGATTACTCTTTGTATAAATTGCAGACAGAAATTTCTCTGTTGTGTAATAAACAACATCTTCACATTATCCTAAAAAGAGACACAGGTACAATGAGTTTCATGAGACTGTAGCTTTTCTTATAATGACACCTAATATCAATTGGCAGTATCATGTAGAATTATATTTTCGGTAAACAGTTCTGTTAGTGGGCCAGTGAGATCTGAAGAGTCAGTTTTTGCTGATCTGACTGCAACTAATGAATAAGTAAATTTCAGCTATAGACTGGTAATGGAAAACTTTTTTTTTTAATATTGTATGAATATGACTATTGTTTTTGTCATCCCAAGCACACAAGTTTGTTTGCACACTTACTCACTCAGTTCCTGAGGTTTTTCAGGGGAGGATAAATATTCCTTACAACAAATCTCGTTACACATCCTAAAAGAGACAAAAACATAAGATATTTATTCTCTACAGTGATCTAAACCATAACAATTCCAATAAACATTTAATTATCTATTTGCTAAATTCCTCCCTTCCATAGTATAATTGCCAAATCATATTTTTCATCTGTAAAGGCAGAAACAGTCCTGTCTAGGCATAATAGACAGTTCGTCTTATTATATATGCATTTATTTAAAATATCTGTGAAAGAGTAGACACTTAGTGAAGCTTAGAGTTAAACAGGATATACGTTTTCAACTTTCACAGTAGTGCCAAAAAAAAAAAAAAGACAAACAAAAAAGAGAAACACTCATCTCACTGGTTTACAAAACAAAACTTTTATTTCCTGCTCATGTTACATGAAAGCTTCTCATTGGCTGTGACTCCACTGGACTCCACCAGGATCCATGTGCCTTCTCCCCTGAGACCCAGACTAAAAGAACAACTGTCCTCTAGGCTGTATCAGGGTGGTGGTAGAGGGAAGGAGCACAAGAGAGACAGAGGGTCCACACAATCATATTTAAAGCATCCACTGTGATGGGGCAATGCTGTTCGATTCCCCTCTCATTGGCCAAAGCATAGCATCTGGCCAAATTAAAGTCAACGAGACAGGAACTCAACATACCCCTTATCGGATGAATTACAAGTTGGGAAAAAATAATTCTGCCTAACTTGACAGGTTAAAATATTTTCTATTCAAAGGAGCAGTAACTCCTAAGCGAAGTGCAGCAAGCCTGGCTGGGGAGTCAGACAGTGTAGGTTTGAATCCTGAATCAGCTTGGGAAGATTATTCAGCGTATCTGAAGCTCAGATTTCTTCCCGTAAAACAAGGATAAAATCCATCCTTACGATTATTTACGATAACAGTAAATCATTGATTTTGTTTCTCTTTTTTACTCTTCATTCAAAAGTGATTAGAAGGTCCTAAGTCTAGATTCATTGTTTTAGACTTGTTTTAAGTTTATCATCAATGAAAACAATGCTTTTCTCATGTGCCTGCTAAATTGTAAAAAGACATTGTTCTCTATGAGTACTTATGATGCTCATTTCTTAACCTTGTCAACAAATTATAAATTTTTATTATTGTTGAAAGTTGGCTAGGACACATCAATTTTGCTGATGCAATCAAGTGGTATTTTAAAATGAATTAGAAAGTGTTAAATTTTCTATACTTAAAAAACATTTTAAAACTAGCAGAATCCCCTTGCTCCTTAAAGATTAGAAAAGATTTTCTGCCTTTCAAATGTTCAATTTTAGATTTGCTACACTGGTGACATTGGTGTATTTCTTTGGGCCACACTAACACATAAAAATGGAGCTATTTCCAAAATATTTCAAAAATATATTTTCTATGAATGAATTTTATTATTCGAAAAATAATTTCTACTCTATCTTGTTAAGATGTCACATTTATACTGCAAAGCAGTTGTAAGTTTCATATTTCCTAGTGTTATATTGCATTCTCATCATTTATACTTTATAATCTTGGCTAGTCAAGAGCTCTTTCTAGAGATAGCGGTGTCCAGCTTACCTTTTATCACTGTTTCCTTTCAATTGTATTGTTAGTATTTTCTCTAATCCATGTTTTTGTGCAGATAGTTTTATGATACTTTTCTACTTGGTAATGTTTAGTTGAAAAGTAGATAATATAATTCGTTTCTCTCTGTCTCTACACACACACACACACACACACACACACACACACACACACACACACACAGGGATGTCACTCTAAGCTCCTCCTCTTTGCAGAAATATCACCTAGATATTTAGATATCCAGACGGTCTCTCTACATGGTGTAAGAAAATTGTCTAACTTGTCTTCCTATTTTGTATATTATGCCCTTCTAGAGTACATACAGCCATATAGGAGACCAACAGTTAGAGTACAAATGCAAAGTGCTATGAGAAAACAAAGCCAAATAAAAGTCAGTCAGTCAACAGTGAGAAGATGGTCTGTAGATAGCCCCGTCTCAGGAGCCTGGTTACACAGCATAGTTTAGTTTGACCCTGGCTCCTGTTGCACAAGAATTTCACAGATTGATTGATTTCCAAACTGAGGTGGATTTCTACACACCTATGCTAACTGTAAGGTAGGCCAGCAGCTCTTAAAAATTTAAGAAGTCAATTAGTTCAACAACTTTCATTTCTAAAGTCACTTTTTCATTTTCATAACAGCTTTATTAAGATAAAAATACATGTTTATAAAGCATAGTCTTTTAAAGTGTACTATTCATTGGTTTTTAGTATACTCAGAGATTAGCAACCACCACCAGTATGTACTTTTAGACATTTTCATCACCCCACATGAAGCCCCATATTCACTGGCATGATCCATTATCCCTTCTCCCTGTACTTGACTATCACTAATCTCTTTTTGTCTTTACTGATTTGCCTATTCTAGATATGATATCAATGGAGTCACACAATGTGTGGTTTTCTGGATCCAGCTTTTTTCACTTAGCGTAGTATTTTCAAAGTTCATCTATGTCGTAGCACATATTACATTCCTTTTTCAGCTGGATGGATATACTGCATTTTTTAATCTACTCATCAATTCATAGAAATACGAGATTTTTCTTTTGGGTATTATAAATGCTGCTGTGAACATCAGTGTACACGTTTGTTTTACAGACACGTGTTTTTAAATCTCGCATATATTCCTAGGAGTGTAGCTGATGGGTTTTAGTGGTAACTCTATACATAAATTTTTGAGGAACTGCCAAACTGTTTTCCAAAGTGGCTGCATCATTTCATATTCCCACTAATTATTTTTGAGGGTAACAATTTCTCTATATCCTTACCAACACTTGTCATTGTCCAACTTTTTTATTGTGGCAATCTTACCGGGTTTGAATTCTATCTCATAATGGTTTGGATTTGCATTTTCCTAATGAATGATTTACGATATTAAACATCTTTTCATGTGTTCATTTGCCATTTGTCTATCTCCTTTGGAGAAATATCTGTTCAAATCTTAGCCTATTTTTAAAATGCCAGTTGTAAAACCTTTTTTTTAATATATTCTGGATATAAGTTACTTATAAGATAGATAGATAGATAGATAGATAGATAGATAGATAGATAGATAGATAGATATAGATATAGATATAGATATAGATATTATTTACAAATATTGTCTCTCGTCCTGCGGACTGCCTTTTTACTTTCTTGGTAGTATCTTTTAAAGCACAAAGATTTTTAACTTTAATGAAGTTCAATTTACCTATTTTTGTTTCTCCTGCTGCTTTTGCTTTTAGTATCCTACGTAGGAAACTATTGCCTAGGCCCATGATTCCAAGATTGACTCCTATGCTTTCTTCTAAGATTTTCATAGTTTTAGATATTAAATGTGGGTCTATGATTCATTTTGAGTTATATTTTGCATATGATGTGAGATGGGCATTCAATTTTATTCTTTTACATGCAGATATCCGGTTGTTTCAGCACCATTTATTGAAGAGACTTTTCTTTCCTTCACTGAACTATCTTTACTCCCTATCTAAAATAAATTGACTATAAATATAAAGGTTTATTTCTAAAATTCCCATTCTTTTTCACTGCTTTAAGTGTTTATTCTTATGCAAGTGCCTCACTGCCTTGATTATTATAGCTTTGTAGAAAGTTTGAAATCACAAAGGGTGAGTCTTCAACTTTGTTCTTCTTCAAGATCATTTTAACTATTCTGAGTTCCTCGAATTTCCATATGAATTTCTGGATCCGGTAGAAAATTTCTGTTAAAAAAACACACCTGGGATTTTGATATAAATTGTGTTGACTCTGTAGATCAATTTGGGAAGTACTGCCATTCTAATAATACAGTCTTCTAGACAGTGAAAAAAAATGGTTATCTTTCTATTTTTTAGGTCTTCTTTAATTTCTTTCAACACAGTTCAAGACTGTCAAAATTCAATCTTTCTATAATGATTTCTATAATGTAAAGTTATATTTAAAGGGTTTGACAATCATACTATTGTTCTTCCCAGTGGAATATTACCTTTTAGAACATTATGTACTTCCAAGAATCTAATTTGTAAGGTTATTTTAAAGCCATGGTAAGTGATTATATTTCTCTTTATCAACAACAGAAAGATACAAAAAATTCAATTTTTTTCATAGTTAAATGCTCTTGGTTTAGAACTCTTGGTGGAGAAACCTCTAGACCATATATTACTACTAGGAGAATTGTTTTAACATGATATTTAAGCTTAACTTTATTGTGCTTTTAAAATAAGAAGATCACATGGCAATAAATTGCATGTCTGATATTTGAAATAAATATTTTAATTACATTTTACAGAACTCTAGATCCCCAAACTCAATCAAGATAGACTCACCTAAGATAATTTTTGGATTACCATACTCTTTTCAGAAAATAAGGTGAATATGATCCAGATAGTTTAAATCACTCCACTAACAGCAGGAGGAAAAGTAGAATTGACAATTGATTCATCCACTGCCTGCCATATTATGGCTACTCTGCAACACTATCTTGCATTTATTGTTTCTAAAATCTGAAAACTTTATAGTTAGGGCTACCAGATTTAGCGAATATACATGCATGAAATGTAGTTAAATTTGAATTTCAGATAAACAAGTAACACTTTTTTAGTATAAGCCTGTCCTAAATGTTTTGTGGGACAAACTTATACTAAAAAGTGTGTTTTACATCCAGAATTCAAATATAACTAGTTGTTCTGTACATTAGCTGGCAGTCCCACATACAATATTTGTCTAAACTATGCTCTCTGAACATAGACTTGATTAATGATTGGATGATAAACAGATCAAAAAAAAAACCTCAGTTGAATTCAAGATTATTTTTTAGTAACACGCGCTGACCTTCGTTTATTGATTTCAAGACACATGGAAAGAATTTGTGAACTCCTATAGACAAGATTTTATCTTCATAGTTCCTTTGGGAACATGTTCTACAAGAGAAACTATAAAGTCACTTTCAATTCAAAGATTATATAATACTTTGCAATACCAAATGAAGTCTGGTGCTTTACAAGACACATACATTTTTAGTTAATCATAGTCAATTTTCACAATTTTACTTCATCTTCATTTAACTGAGAGATATATGTAAATTTCCCCCATTAAACACTGATGAGAAAACTGAAACTCAGACAAGATAACTGCTCAAGGACTTATAGTTGGTGATACTACAATTAAACCCTGAACCTGTCTTAATCTAAATCCTATATTCTCCCCTTAAATCTTTTTTACGCTCTTCAATGTTTGCATATGGTTACCTATATTATCCAAATGTAGTAAATGTTCACCATTTACTTCACTTCATCATACACATCTGCACTTTCAGATATTATCTAAAACCAAAACATAATGACTAATTTCACATTAAAGATTTTTATTATTACTAAGCCCAGAAAAATTCTATATATATTTTGTAATTCACTGATAATGATTCATTCAACTGTATTATGTAGGAACAAAGTGAAGAACGAAATTGTCTTGTTTATTATTTTAAACCTTCTAGAGATTTTTCAAAAGAAAAGTATCTATTATTTATCTTGTTATATGCATTTATTCCTTGACATAAAAATATTTTAAATGATACCAGATCACTAATTAAAGTAGAACCTCATAGTTTATTGTGTTTAGCAATATGAAGCCTTTATGTTCCTTAATATTATCCCAAGGTAAAAGAAATGTCTGTATTCAGGACAGTTTTTATATTCCCAGCTCTCTTTGGTACATAGCAAAGTGAAATATAAACACTGCTTGTCATTTACTGGATACAGGGTTAAGTTTCACTAGGATGACACAAACTGCTTTTCTAACATAATTCCCCTGTGGTGATTTAACCAACCAAAAATATCAATAAATTACATATGGAATTTTGCTGTAGGCAGGATCTAGTTTAATCATATTTTTGCCTGAAAAAAATCTTACTTATAAGATTCAGGGTTATCTACTATGCATATATTATTGCAAAGTGCTACCTACTAACCTTTATGAATCTTTGATACACTTTGAAAGTGTCAAAGTAGAAAATGAAGGCTTTTATTATCTCTTTAAGAAATTGGCAGGTAACCAACATGGCAGATATATTATACATAAAAAACTATAATAATGTATAACAATCTAGGTTCCTAGTAATTTATATTCCAAAATTTCAATACTTGCTAGCTTTTTTTTTTTTTTTTTTTTTTTTTTAGCTAAATCTAAGTCTCAGCCCCAGGTTTAGCCCAAGGCAAAGCTGTGAGATATTAGAAATTTGTCTTTACAATTTTCAGCCTCCCTCTTGTATACTCTCCTCCTCAGGTAGCACATCTGCATACGGCTCTATCAGGTGTCCTAGGCCATTAAGCTCTTATCACATTTTACGTAACATTTTCAATTCTTCATTCAAAATTCTGTGCTACACCTCCTAGAATTATTGATATTTTGACATCTGCTTATTCATTTATTCAACAAAAAATGAATGTCTACTGTGAGCAAGTCCCTGATGCTGACTTCTAGAAACTGAAGCTCCCTTAAGGGGCTCACAGCCTGTTGGCTAGAGAGAAATACAGATAAACAAGAAAAAGGAGATAACCCAGAGCAAAACACCATATCTTTACTTAGCCCACAGGCTGCCATACCCGCTTGGTTTGATTGCTCCTTCTCTAGAAACAGTTTCTCAGAGCTGTGCTATTGCTTCTTGTCCTCCAACAATTTTGAGAGCCCAGGGATTCGTCATGAATTTCTTCTCATATCTTTCTACACCTATTTCTTGGTGATCACATACGGTCCACTGGGTTTAAGAAAACTGATGGTCCTCCAGGTTCTTAACTCCAGCCCCTAACCTCCCCTGTGAATTCCAGACTAACATATAGAACCGCTTACTTGACATCTTCCTTCTGATGCTTAATAAATACCTCACATTTACCATGTATAACAACTTTGACTTCCTCTTTTGCTTCCTCAAGTCTGTTCCTGCACAAGGCTTTCCTATCAAAGGTACTGTCATTGCTTTTGCCCCAGGTGCTCAGGGCAAAAAGCTATTTTTCTCTTTATGCCCTGCTTTTCAACGAATCCTTCAGCAAATACAGTCAAATGATACTTTTAATTCTATCAAATTTACTTCTTCCATTTCTGATTTTTTTCTCAGCCATGATGATCTTTTACTTGGACTACAGAAATGGCATCTAGCCTCACCTCTGTTTCCATGCTTGGTCTCTCTGTCTCCCCATAATTTATCCTAGGAAGCAAGATACTTTAAAAAGAAGAAAAGATCATGAGTTGTTTTCACTGCTCTAATGACGTTAGGTCACACTTGGAATAACATTTGAGTCTGTAACCATCCAAAGGACCCTATATGATCATACTTCTGCCAAAATTTTTACCTTCATCTTCTAAGACCTTCTACCCCACTCTCTTTAATCCAGCCACACTGGTCTTTTTGTCATGCCTTGAACACATCAATCATGTTTCTACCTTAGCACTTTGCATGGACTGTTCCTTCTCCCCAGAATATCTACTGTACAGTCACCTGGCTTGTATCCTCACAACACTTAGGTCTTTTACTCACACCTTACCTCCTGAGATTTTACTGGACTACCCTATTATCCATATGTATGCCTCATCTGTAAATCATCTGTATCCCTCACATCCATCCCACATATTTTACTCCTCTCATCTGTCTCCTTATCTGATTTTATTCCTCTTTATAACACTTCTTAATGACATGATAGTATATATTTATTTTTTAAAATTTTTTAATTGAAGTATAGTCAGTTTACAATGTTGTGTCAATTTCTGATATGCAGCATAATAGTTCAGTCATACATATACTCTTTTTCATTATAGGTTACTACAAAACATTGAATATAGTTCCCTGTGCTATACAGTAGAAACTTGTTGTTTATTATATACTTATTTGATTATGTTCTGTCTCTCTGACAAGAAGCTAAGCTCCAAAAAGGCAGAAACTTGTCTGTTCTTTCCACTGCTGTTATCTCAATGCCTAGAAAATAATTGATAATATAAAAGACTTTCTCCTTTCTTTTATGGTGTCCATCACAAAATAGACGTTTGTGTTCAGTGATTCTATGATTCATCTCCCACTTTTTTTCAAACTCTAATCTGTATTCTGTTCCCCCAATCCATTCAAACACCTCTTTTTGCGTATAAAAGGAGCTTTCAATCACTGTCAGTTATGGAGACATTTGTAAACTCCTTTTGGATATCAATTTTCCAATATCTAATCAAGTTTCTAGTGCACATATGCTACACTCAAGAAATCCTATATCTAGTTACATGCCCAGAGAACAGACAAGGAGCCATGTGCAAAGATGTTCACAGCAGTGTTATTTGAAATGGAGAAATACTGGGTATAAATGAAATGCCAGTAATTAGAAGAATGAGAAAATACCTTTTGGTGTATTTTTATATTCATATTCAGCAGTTATAATCCATGAAATAAATCTATATATATCCCCATAAATACCTAGAAAATATGATGTTGAGTGAAAAAAATCAATAACACTATAGTTAAGAAATTTATGAAAATGGAAAAAACTAACAATATCACAGTTGTGTGGTATACGTACATGAATGTGTATGTGTGTGCGTGCGTGCAAAGTATAAAGACATGAACTGGATAATATTTTTTAGGTAGACCACTAAGTGAAGAAAATGACAAAACCTGAAATCTCTTTCTGTGTCTGTCTCTGCCTTTGCCTCTCTTTCTCCCTCTCTCTCTCCTCCTCTCAGCAGCAATTCATAAATCAGCATCCATCTTCCAAGTCACTTTAAAATTTACTAACCTAGAACATGAGTAATGATTTTCTAACTCTTCATATTTCATACCTAATGTCATGTTTCAAATGTATTTGTTCTGATTTTTTCCCTTTTTTTGTGTATTAATTCTAAGGGCTATACACTTGGAATGCATGATTGGCATATAATATCCCACGTTGTGACTTACTTTCAAGGTTTTGGTATAAAGATGATGTAGGTCTCAGAAATATTATAGATAATGTCCCATTTATTTTTATCAATTATTTTTCAAATTCTGTAGTAGGAATCACTGGTAAAGACAAATGATCTTCAAAGTTTCACTGGGGGGAAATTTTAAATTAATATTTCAATTACTTAATAGTTATAGACCCAATTAAATCTCCTACTTCTTTACGTGTCTGTTTCCAAAGGGTTGTGTTTTTCTAGTATAATGATTCAATTTAACTTGTAAATTTGTTTTCATAAAGTATTCATAAACTGTGTAAAGTATTTCTCTGTGAAATGATATGACTTATATATAGTAAGATGCACACACTTGGATGGAGAGCTACATGTGTTTTACATAGGTACGCACCCACGTAGCCACCTGAGAGACTAAGACATTAGGCATTTCTATCACTCCCAGCAGGTTTTCTTGTGCCCCTTGTTGGTAACACTATTCTGACTCTAACTGTACATAAGTTTTGTCTTTTCTCGCACTTTATAAATGGAAACATACTCTAATGTGTCTAGTCTCTTTTACCCAAAATAAAGTTTTTTTAAAAATTCATCCCTATTGTGTGTATCACTACTACCCTTTTTATTATTGTGCTAAATCCCATTTCATGAATGTACCACGATTTGTTCAACAACTTTCCCCTAGATGAATACTTGGGTTGTTTCTAGTTCGTGGCTATTATAAATAAAACTGCTCTGAACACTTTTGGGGGGATCTTGTGTGCAAATATGCACTCTGCGCTCTTGAGTGTATATCTAAAACTACAATTGCTATATCCCTTTAGATATTGTTGAATAGCTCTCCAAAGTGAATGAAGAAGTACACTTCTGGCAACTATTTATGAGATTTCTAGTTGCTCTTACGATCTCACCAACAATGAGTCTATCCAGTTTTTTTTCTGTTCCTTTATATCAATCATTAGGGTGGGGATTACATTTCAAACTAATGCTATATGAATCCATGGAAATGTATCATTATCTTAAGTGAGGAATCTTTTCTTGAGAGCAATTTAGTCATCGGTTGAGAAGGATTATCTATGCTTTTGGAGATCAGTGTACTACTGGATCAAATTAAATGCATGTTAAATACATTACTAATTGTCCAAAGAAATCATTTTTCTTCCAAGAGTAAACAATATAGTTTATATTTCAGATACTGACTTTTGTGTGTAGATGACACCATGGAGAATTTTCTTAGGTTAATTTGGCACATGGGTGCCTTTATATTTTTTAATTACATTGCACAAATACCTTATTTTAAAATAATCACTGGTATCACAGTTCCTGTTTTTGTTAACCTCTTTGTGTGTAGGATCTGATTATTCACAGTCTCTCTAGTTCCCTGCACATTTATATTGGCACAAATCTAAGCACCCTGAAAATGTTGCCTTTGTGTATACTTGATGTTTTTCAGATTTTAACCCAGCAGACTTTCTAGAAATGGGGTTTTAGAGTGTAAATTCCACTCATGATATGCACCATCTACATACATCCATGCACACACACAAATACACTGTGCACCTCAAACCCTCCCCACTCCCTTTGGAAGACAGGCCCTTCCTTGTATGAAAGAAAATTTACTTCCTGTTTCAAATTCAGTCTTTTCCCACAGGAATACCAATATTTTTGGCTAATTATTGCCATTTTTACTATCCTTCACTGAAGCTGACAAGCCTACTTTTTCAGGAAGATGTTAAATTTTTAACATGAACATGAGGACTTCAGAGTGAAAAACATGAACCCAGAAATATTATGTCAGTGTAGACACTGATGTCACCCATCCATTCTTCCTTTCACTTATACCTGGTTTGGTGTGCTTAAAAGTGTGTATGGATAACTGTACCAGCTCATCCACTATCGATTCAAGCAACAAATAGAGTTTTCATAACTTCTATATGTGTATGTATGTGTGTATGACAGTATTTTTATACAGATGTTGCTGGATTTAAGGGGTAAGTTTCAGAGGAACATTAAGTCACTGTAAGTGTACACATCTTCTAAAATTCTGTCCATTTTTCATTTGATTCTATTTTTCTTTCTTCTCTCCCTATCATTTGCAAGAAGAGTAACACTAAATATTTCCATGCACCACAACATAGGTATTATTTACTAACTAATATTTCAAAATAACATAATTGTTATTTTGTCCCTTTTTTGCCTTAAATCAATTCTTCTAGCTTGTAAGTGATTAATACTCATGAAATAGAGTCATTCTAGGATGCATGGCAATAATCACTTACATTACTATAAAAAAGATACTTTGTAACTTCCATGTTAACTCTATTTTGTTGGGAGGAGAAAATAATTCAGATTTGAAATGAAAGTCCATTGTATACATTTGTTATATATGATTGCATATTTGGTTTGTCAATGTCACAAAGTATTTTATCGTGAGGACAAATAGTGAAGATGATTTTGCTTAATTTTATTTTCATTCATTATAGACATTCAATAAATAAAAAAAAAGGAAAGTGAAATTTGCCTCATTGAAATCATGCAGGATTGTGCTTTTTTGGGAGGGATGACTCTTGGCAAATTTGTAATCCTCATTTATTTAGACCTTGTGATTTTATTCACAGTTACATGTGCTTTAAAGTTATCTGTATCATACAGCTCAATCTATAGAATAAAACTTTCTTTGTCAGATCTGTATCAGTAAGTTTGAGTACCCTATAAATGTGTTCACTTCTGCAATACCATCTACATTCTTCTAAGGAGTAAAAAACAAGATCATTTATTACCTTTTGGGAAGAAGCTGTCTTATAAAACAGACTGGACTGAAGCAAAAGACAAAGCCCCCAAATAAAAAGTTCTCTCAGTATTCTCTATAGCTCTTGTCACACTGGATACTATAAATGACTATTTCTGAAACAAAATATTTCTTTCCTTTATCTTCTTTTAGTTAGTTATCTGGTTCAAGGTCTAATTTAAAATTAAAAGAGGGGGAGGGTATAGCTCAAGTGGTAGAGTACATGCTTACCAAGCACAAGGTCCTAGATTCAGTCCCTGGTACCTCCTCTAAAAATGAATAAATAAACCAAATTACTTCCCCCTGCCAAAAATAAAATAAATAAATAAAATAAAATAAAATAAAATAAAATAAAATAAAATAAAAGGATGCAGCAGATTTTAGTGTTAGATGGTAGAAAATTAAGGGTTGCAATATTCCATTTTATTTTGCCCTGTTGTGTGATGGCAATGCTAATGGAAGTAGACAAAGATGCATACAGACATACTGATGTTTTTAAAAAATTATATATTAGGCAGTGTTCTGATAATTTCCTGAAGATATTATCAAAGCAGGGATATATACCTAAAACAGAATGACATAAACAGAGAATAATGTCTACTTTTCTTCAAAGAATTCCAGCAATTTAACACTTCTGTTTGGGCCATTCTGTGTATTTTCTTTTTCGGTATGTGGTTTAATCAAACTTGCTAATTACCCTGTTCATCCGTGTCTCTATTAATCTTTCTGCCTTTTTCTATTAAACAACATATTGAGACCAAGTTCAGCATATGGCTAGATTAAAAAAAAAAAAAGCCATCGAATCAACACCCGTGTCCCGCAGCTACATAACCAGGTAAGAGTGGGCTTATTACCCATGAACACTAGAATTTTCCATTATTCTTCAGATTAAATTCATGGTACATTATTTCCTTGGTCTCCAAGTTAATAAAAAGTCTTTAGAAACCTGTGCAGCAGAAAGAAAAGTCAGGAAGATTCCATGCATGAGAAGGATTTCAGCTGCCATTGCTGATTCTGAGATGCAGGGGCCCATATGCAACGACCAAAGAGGAGCCTCTTACAGCTAGGGGAGGTCTCTGGCTGAGAGTCAGCCAAAAAAATGGGGACATCAGTTCTACAACTGCAAAGAACTGAGCTTGGCTAACAACTCCAAAGAATTGTTTTCCCTCACAGCTTTCAGTACAGAGATAGCCCTGCAGTGAGCTCGATTTTAACCTGGTGAAACCCATGTCCCAGAATTTGAAGCTACAGAACGGTGAGACAGTAAGTTGGTGTTGTTTTGAGCTGCCAAGTTGATGGGATTTGCAGGGCAGCAATAGAAAATTGGTAGAGGCAAACTCAGAAGATGCTCTAAGGAGAGTTCTACAGTATTTCTAATGTCTTTCTACTCTTAGAGATACGGACAAAGTAAGTTTACTAATGATTTTAACTTCATAACTATTTCTTTCCAAACTCTCCTTCTGAAGGAGTACTAAGTCTGTTTTTTGGCTCACTACTTTCTCATCAATGCGGCAAATTCATTTAGATTTTTGTTTGTTCTCCTGCCCTATTCTCCATTGTTTATTTTTTCAATTTATCCTACTGTAATTAAAAGAAATTTTTTATACTGTAGTAATGGGCCCTCAATTTGGCTGATACAATATAAGCATTAGAAACAGAAATCTAAATCAAACTATTTTTCATCACTTTTACATTTATCTGATAACATTAGCAAAAAACTTAGAGTAAAATTTTTATAGTATCATTATAAAATATAGACAACCAACGATACTTAAGTATACTTATTTAATTTTTATATGGCTAAATTTTCATTCAGTATTTCTGAGGCAGAATACTGTCAACAAGTGCTCTTACATTTATTTTAATTTAATGTCCATGAAAGGAAGATTTAAATGAAAGTGCAGAATGTAAAACTCATGCTGTTATTTATTGCCTTACATGACTGTTAAATAAATGATTTTCTTTTAGAGTATTTTGATACATGAGGCAAAGAAAAAGTATCTTTTTCAGTAATTTAGCAAAATCTAATTTTCTGTTTCTGAACAGAAAAACAATACAGTATAGAGAAACAGTAAAACTGTAGTATTCAAATAAATGAATGATGTATGTTTTATAAACTATTACTAGCCAAAGAAAAATTTTCAGAGGTGGGTATATAACTTCCTTTATATCCATTTGAGGGGAATTAAATAAAACTTGGGAAACTTTTTTAAAACCACAGATGATGATCAATTATTACAAAAAAGGATGTTTTCTATATCTGATAATTTCAATCAAGCATATGTAAATGCCCAGTGATATCAGAAAAGGTCTATCAGTTTCTAATCCTTGCAGTGGGGAGGATATTGCTCAGTGGTAGCGCACATGCTTAGCACGTATGAGGTCCTGGGTTCGATCCTCAGCACCTCCACTAAAAGATAAATAAATAAACCTAATTACTAAAAATGTCTAACCCTTGCATAAATAACTTATAATATCATACCTATAAGATTCATTTTAATCTACAAAATTATAGGATCAGTATGAGATGCTATGTGTTAGTAAATTCAAAAATTAGATCCTTTTCAGTGGTACAATATAAAAAAGTGATGATATTTTTGAACAAGACATGCCCACTTCTATTTATTCATTTGCTCTAGTACACACCATGCATAACACGGAATTCTATTATGGGATGTGTAGATAACAAAACTTTACCTGCAAACCTAGCCCAATATCTGAGTGTGACATAAAGAGCAACTATTATCCTCAAAGAAACTGCAGCATAACAGAATGGATGGTAAGTGCATAAAATTAAAATGTAAAGGAGAAAGTATTAGTCCTGTAAGAGTTCTAATTTTCACATGTAGTATTGTTTCCAGTTGTTGGGATCAAACAAGTTTTCACTGACAGAGTCATATTGATACTGAGACATGAAGAACAAATACAATGAGGCAAAAAGAAATAAATAAGCATCTCATAAAAAGAAGCCTGGGACACCATTAAATGAAAAAGCATGACAAACTGGTATCAAGAATTGGGTTTTGCAATTTATCAGAAAACCCTAGATTGGCTAGAAAATCTCTAGTTTGGCAAGAATGTGAGAGTCAGGAAAAGTAATACAAGAGAAAACTTTTCCCATTAGATTCAGAAAGATAATTCAGGACTGGAGTGTCTGGCCAAGACTCTAAGATTCACTAACAGAAACAATGAGAAACAATTAATGGTATAATTAACAGTATTTGGATGGGGTTGAGAATGGAGTTTCCATTAGACCAGCAATTTAGTGACACTCTTGACTGAAGCTGTAGGCACCTATATATATATATAACAGGTATGTTAACTATTAACATTCAGTTTAGATACTTATTTTTTCTAATTTTATTGCTATATAATCATGTTAAATGATGCTATCTTCAGTATTGATGCAGAATCTTTATTATAAATAGATATAATTATATGTTTATACTTAATATATAAAGAATATTGTTTATAAAAGTTTGTATTTATAGAATGTATTCCCATTGTTCAAATTTGGAATTCTCTATTTGTCTTGAATCTACTTAAAGCCAGATTGTGTCTTTTTGACACTGTATGATAACTGAAATCTAATATACTAAGATAAACTCATAAGATCAATATACATTTGGATGACTGTAATAATAGTGATGCTACACTTTAAAAATTAAATTTGCATATTGTATTCTGATGTAGCACACAAACATTCACTTGGGATGAATTTTTTTCTGAAGTGTATGCAGCCAAAAGATTTCACTAAATTATGTTGTGGTAACAAATAACCCCCGAAATCTTAGCAATCCACAACAAAAGTTTATTTTCTCTCACAGTACATGCCCTTTGAGGATTACTTATAGCTCTGTTCGAGGTTGCTATTCATTCTATGATCCAGGCTAAAAGCATCACCTCTTTCATTACCTCCTGGCAGAGAAAAAGGACATGGGCAATCCATGGCATAGCTCTTAAAGCTTATCCTCCAACTATGCCTATTATCACTTCTGTCCACATCCTATTGGACAAAATAAGTCTTATGTCCAAGCGCAAGTCCATGGGACAAGCATATATTCTCCTTTCACAATGAGGTTCTGCCAGTTACATAGTGCCTGATAGGAACAAGTCATCATTTTAGTCAAGGGAGCCAGTAATTGGGTATAATAATGCAGTCTCTAACATGTAATTCCATAGACCCTGATATCATGAGATGGTCTGGTTAAAGAAAAAAGCCTTTGAAATTTTGTAACTTATATTAATATGGAGATCATGATCTACATTAATACGTTAAATGTATTTAATTGTTTTGCAGGATAAAGATGGATGGATTTAAGTTTATTTTTTAATGCAGTTTTTCACAGTAATCTGCTTAAGTCCTGTGGATGGTAACTTCACCTTATATCACTTACAGAGACCTGTTATTTTTCAGCAAACATTTGAGATCTGAAATGCTGTACAGGAAAGTACTACGTTGACAAAAAAACAAACAAACAAACAAAACTCATCTATTCACATCTTCTCTTAAAACACAATATAGTAAATGCACATGAAGTCTGTTGGTCATTTGTTGTCTTAGATATCATCTCCATCAATTCAAAGGAGAGTGGCAAATTTGCAATATAATAAGATATATTCCATTTCTTACTTCCTTGTATCAGCCATCCATAATTTTTTCTCCATTACTACTTTACAAACACTTGCCTATTATCAAGGAAACAAAAAAGACATACTAACTAGGAGAAAGGAAAGAAACTCACAGATTTGAAATAATTGAATTTGTACCACTACTTGCCTTTTAGAAAGTCATTTACCAGGTGAGAAAGTCATTTCTATTATGTGCTATTACAATGCCTATGAGATTCATTTACGTAGAATCCCTTGACACTGTTATTACCTCTTCATCTGGATAGTAAAAATGGTTCATTGTTATAGATAGTAGTGCAGAGATGAGTATTTACAACTGCAGCACTTACTGAGTCAGTCTTCTCATATACTATTAAACCATTCCTTAGAATTATGTGCCTAAATTTAAGTGAGTACATTTTTGTGTATTTGCTAATAAAGTTTTATCTGCTCTTATTTTCAGTTCCAATTCTACGAATTTCAAAATAGTAGATGTAGCTGAGACTGCACTTTACATACCATTAAGCCAGCTGCTGCCACTTAAAGAAATATTTAACAATATACAATCCCTTATTTGACTTGATAAGAAAAAGAACATAGTTTATCATTTTATACAATAAGTTTAAAACTTGGTCTGTATATTTAAAATACACTCTGCTTGAAAAATGAATGAAATTATCCTACATTTCCCCTTATAAATACTAAATTTCCACTCCTGGTGGGCAAGTAGATATTCCGTGGCTGCTAAAAATATTTCTGTTAAGCCAATTATTTATAGATGAGCTAGATCTCAAATCTTAGTGCATATACACAAACTTTTAATACAGGATTTATATTTCATGTCATACTTCATACTCTCCTGGAAGATGTGGCTAAAATCTGCTTATGTTTTTTAGATGTATAATAGAAGATATCTTTGGGAAAAGTACTCACTGTATGAATCAATGTTCTCACAAAGATTCCTCTTTGATCAAACTGTAGTTAGGCTCCTCTGTGCCCTTGTCTCAACTAGACCTCGACCTTGGACTTCTGTGGATTTAGCAAGAATCCTGCTAAGTCAGCTTAATGAGAGTCCCCCCAACCTTTGATATCTGATCACCCTGGCCTGCTTTTAGTGGAAATCCTATTAAGTCGGTTTAGCAAGAACACCTTCCCACAGCCCCCAACTACCCCTGTGATTTCTCTTCTTAGTAATTTTCCATCCACTGACCTCCCTTACCCTCCCATCCTGCTCCTTGGCCATAAATTTCCATGTGTCCCTGTTGTATTTGGAGTTGAGCCTGATCTTGCTCCCTATTGCAAGACTCTTAAATTAAGTTTTCCTTACCATTTTAACATGTCAGAAATATTTTAAAAATATTTTTTCCAGAAAAAATATTTCAGTGAGATATAAGTATATAAAGAAAGAGATTTATTTTAAAGAATTAACTGATGGTGATTCTGAAGACTGAGAAGTCCAAAATCTGAAGGGCAGCCTGGCAGGACAGAAACCCAGTCAAGGATTGAAGTTCTAGTGTTAAATCCAAAACATATAGAGCAGACTGACAGACTGCAAATTTAGGTAAGATTTCTGCATTACAGTTTTAAGGCAGAATTCCTTTTTCTCCTGGAAACTTACCTCACTTTTTGCTTGTAAGACCTTCAACTGATTAAATGAGTCCTATTCACTTTATTGCAGATAATCTCCTTTACTTAAAATCAACTGATTCTAAGTGCTGATCACAACTATAAAATATCTTCACCTTCAACATTTAGACTAGTGTTTGACCAAACAACTGGACACCATAGGCTAGCCAAGTTGACACATGAAATTAACTATTATAAGCACCAAAAGCCATTCTATTGTGTTCCAAACAGCAAGTCACCATGCCAAAGCTGTATATGAATAATTAAAAGGCATATCTCAACTCTATTTAAATGTGGATTACTGATACTTTCTACCTTGTCCTTATCAAAATTCCACTATTCATATATCTTTGATCAATTCCTAACTGAAAATGATCTTCAAGTTCTGAGTATGACCTCATATGTCAAAAAGCTCCATCAGAAAAAAACTGTAGAAGATAGGAAGGTAGGATATTCATTTTCTTTCCAGAAATCTTGATGGACATACTACTCTCATCATATTCCCAAGTCAGCTATGTTTTTTACAGACAAAACACTCTCCTGAAGCATTCTTAGGTTTAAACACTTGGAGTGCATTGAACCATTTATGTAGCCCACTGGCGCAGTTTATGGCAGTATTTCTATCACTCACAGAAGCCTTGGGGAAAATCATGGATTTCAGGGGCTTTGTTGGCTGAGTTAAGGTTCGGATTTATGCTTTTTACTAGTTTTAAATAAAGAGGGAAAATGATCATAAAATCCAGGCTCAATGACTAAGAATGATTTACTTAAACATTTATTCCTTCAAAAAATTTACTTAGATTTGACAATTTGCTATCTAAAAATTAAAGAGATAGTAGAAATAAATGACAAATGTTTACTTAAACTCTTCCTTTCTTGGAAAAGAAAGCAAAATTCAGATCAAAGAAATGATTATACTAGGAGTATGAAGGTCACAAAACTCCACTCAATCAAAATCAGAGCAAAGGCAGACACAAAGTAGCAGCTAAGGAGTCTGAGGGGTAAAACATGCAGAGAGAAGAACAGAGGACTAGGAAAGCTTTTCAGAAAGAGTAGATAGTTTCCATAGCAACAAAGCATAATGTTCTCTCAATGTAAAAGGTCCTTTTTTTTTTTTTACTTAAGTATGGTCAGTTACAATGTGTCAATTTCTCGTGTACAGCATAATGTCCCAGTCATGCATATATATACATGTATTTGTCTTCATATTCTTTTTCACTAAAGGTTATTATAAGATATTGAATATAGTTCCTTGTGCTATAAAGAGGAAATCTGTTTTTTTTAAATCTATTTTTATATCTAGTGGCTAACATTTGCAAATGTCACAACTCCCAAATTTATCCCTTCCCAAACCCTTTCCCCAAAAGATCCTATTTTGAATGCATTATTGCTGATTCAGATGCAAAAAAAAAAAAATGTTGCTTAGAGAAGATGGCATAGGAATTTACATACCACAAGTCCCAAGTCTAGGAAGCTATGAGTTGCTAAGAATACACTTGTAATTTCTGTTGTTAGAGTTATATGTCTATAAGATATTTGTATTTGGAGGTGCAACTTATTCAATCTATGAAGACTTTAAAGCAAAAGGGTAAGAATAACCTAAAATTTGACACTTTACTTACCAAATCTTGCACATTAGAAATGTCTCCAACCACAAGAAAGAACTCTTTTCCCCCATATTACACATGGGGTAGTAGTAGCTGTGCATGTATGTGTTTATTTAGAGACAGAAAGAGAGAAATAAATAAAAATTTCATTTAAAAACATGTGTACCAATATGGAATGAAGTTGTTGCAAACTAGATAACTATTCAGAAATATTTACTTCAACCATGCCCCACCTCTGTGGGCATAAGGTGTATCACAAAACAAGCTTTCTTTAGAACAGGTCATGTTGTTTGTATTTTTTAGTGGATTATAGCAGGTGTGAAGTGACAAGAGTTAAAAATCCATGTACTATTCTTTCTCTCTTGAACTTTAGTCATCACCCTAAGATAAATATGTGTAGTCTAGCCTGTTGCTGCAAGCAGTATAAGAGAAACACGGAGCAGATACACTTCAACTGAGTCCATCTTAGATCAACTAACCTAGTTGAATTTGGGAGTGTTTGTTACACAGAAATAGTCAACCATTATTACAATCGGCAACTAGAAATGGAGTGCTAGAATAATAAGACCCTAAAATATGTAGCATTGGCTTTAGGAGTGAGAAGCAAGTGAAGATAGGAAAAAACATAATAAAACTACTACTGGAGGCTTGAAAAATAGAAATCTGTCTTATGTCACCCACAGTAACTAAAAGATATTTAATGAAGATTGTTGCCA
This sequence comes from Vicugna pacos, assembly GCF_048564905.1. Classification (NCBI taxonomy): domain Eukaryota; kingdom Metazoa; phylum Chordata; class Mammalia; order Artiodactyla; family Camelidae; genus Vicugna; species Vicugna pacos. The sequence continues at coordinate 36,539,593 of NC_132992.1, read as the reverse complement.
GGCAGATTGTGGAATGCACAAACTAGCTTCTTTTGACCTCATATAATCAGGTTCTACAAGACAGAGGTAAGTTCAGGAAGAAGAAAAAGCAAAACACAAAAAAACCAGGCCACAGGCCACTTAAAGGCAGAATTTCGAAAGAAAATAAAACTGTTGAGTGTGGTTTCTACTTCCACATATAGGGACTTGGAATGGAAGTCACCACTTCATCCTAACAGGTAAAAAGCTGAACAGACTGAAATATCAATAACTTTTCTTGGATCCATAAGACAAGGGAGAACACAGGACAATTTGCTGCTCACCAAGACTGGAGAGACAATCGAGCGAATACAGGGAGTCATTGCTCACTGGAGCAGAGACTCACAAGTGGAAACCAGAAACAGCCACAGGAAGCAATGCCAGTGTGAGGAGACCTGAACTGCAATTGATGAGTTCCCTGAGGCTCAATGTGGACCAGTCCAAGAATTAAATCTCCCGGGGAAGCCCATCATAGAAGGAACTCCACAATACTGTGCCATTTATCTCTAGGAACTTGACAAGGTTTCCACAGTAACTGTTAGAAAAAAAAAAAAATCTCATAGTTCTGGTAGGAGGAGAGGAAATGGAACAATTCTGAAATATGCCAGAGCACTCTTGTTCTTAACAAGGCCTACCCTCAGGGGAAAGTATTTCACAAGAGCCTAACCTACTGGTGTATTATCAGAGCTGAACTGATTTGGAGAAGGTAAAATACCCAACTTCAGTCCACTGTACCATCCTATCTCACCCAAGAAGAGGAAACAAAAAAATCAGAAAAATTCCTATCAAGTTCAGAATCCAGATGTATAGGCTCATTTAAAGGCTGACACTTAATCACAGGATTATAAAATGCTTCTCCTTTCCCTGCACTTTACCACCACCTTACTAAAGGCCTATATTTACAGCAGTTCCTTGTACCCAGTACATCATGTTCAGCTAGCAAGAAAAAAATTACAAAGATTACCAAAAAGAAAATGACACAATTTGAAGAGAGAGAATAAGCATGAGAACCTGACATGCAGGACTGTCGGAATTACTAGACTGAGAATTTAAAACAACTCTGATTAACATGCTAGGGGCGCTAATGGATAAAGTAAACACCATGCAATAGCTGTAATCAGAGAGATGAAAATCCTAAGAAAGAACCAAAAAGAAATGCTAGAGATCAAAAACACTGTAACAGAAATGAAGAATGCCTTTGATGGGCTTATTAGTAGACTGGACACAGCTGAGGAAAGAATCTCTGAATTAGAGGATAAATCAATAGAATCCTCAAAAATGGAAAGGCAAAGAGTAAAGATTGTAAAAAATTAGCATAAAATATCTAAGGATGTAGGAAAACTGCAGAAGGTGTGACAATGCATAATAAAAATACCAGATTAGTGCTCACTTCAGCAACACATATACTAAAATTGGAATGATACAGAGATTAGCCTGGCTCCTATGCAAGGATGACATGCAAATTGTGAAGTGTTCCCTAAGCGTGAAAAAGAATATGAAATGAAATATATGTATATATATATATGTATGACCGAAACATTATGCTATACACCAGAAATTGACACATTGCAAACTGACTATACTTCAATAAAAATTAATTAATTAATTAAAAATACCAGAATATATATTGGAAAGAGAGAGAGAAACTAAAGATATATATGAAACAATAATGACTGAGAATTTCCTCAATTTAATATCAGAATCCAAACCATTAATCCAAGAAACTCAGAGAACACCAAGCAGGATAAATGTCAAAAGACTACATCAAGGTATATCATTTTCAAACTACAGAGAATCAAAGATAAAGAAAAACTCCTGAAAGAAGTCAGAGAAAAAAAAACCTTAACAATAAAGGAACAAAGTTAAGTAATTACCTCACACCAGTCAGAATGGCCATCATTCAAAAGTCCACAAACAAATGCTGGAGAGGCTGTGGAGAACAGGGAACCCTCCTACACTGTTGGTGGGAATGTAGTTTGATGAAGCCATTATGGAAAACAGTATGGAGATCCCTCAAAAAACTAAAAATATACTTATGCTATGATCCAGCAATCATACTCCTGGGTATATATCCAGAGGGAGCTCTAATTCGAAAAGATTCATGTACCCCCAATGTTCATGGCAGCACTACTTACAATAGTCAAGATATGTAAATGTCCATCAACAAATGACTGGATAAAGGAGTTGTGGTATATTTAAACAATGGAATACTACTCAGTCATAAAAAGGAATAAAATAATGCCATTTGCAGGAACATGGATGGACCTGGAGAATGTCATTCTAAGTTAAGTAAGCCAGAAAGAGAAAGAAAAATACCATACAATATGACTCATATGTGGAATCTAAAAAAAAAAAAAAAAACGAAAAGAGAGAGAGAGACACAAATGAACTTTTTTATAAAACAGAGACAGACTCACAGACATAGAGAACAAACTTATGGTTACCAGAAGGGGAAAGGGGGTGGGAAGGGATAAACTGGGATTTCGAGATTTACAGATACTAACTATTATATATAAAATAGATAAACAAAATGTTCTGTATAGCACAGGGAACTATATTCAATATCTTGTAGTAACCTATAATGAAAAAGAATATGAAAACAAATATATGTATGTATATATATGACTGAAACATTTTGTACACCAAAAATTAACACAACATTGTAAACTGACTATACTTTAATAAAAAAAACCCAAAAAATTAATTGGTACTTCTGGTTTTTAAAAATTACATAGATACATACATATGAATGTATATATTTTTACACATACATATATACATACAAATATACCATTAATTAATTAGTTTGTTTAACATAGCTTTCATGAGAACTTACCATGCATTGTACTAGGTATTAGAGACACAGAAGTACATTGTATTACCTATGCAAGGAGGAGATGGTGAACATTAGAGTAACAGAATTCCAGTAAAAGATAACAACATGGGCAAATTTCCAATAAGGGAAGAATCAGGAAGTTAATTCTGAAAGTGAAATAGGTTGGCATTGATAGACATGCATGGGGAAGGAGAGCCTGTGAGATAAGGCAGAAAACATAGTACCACTGAGGTACTTTCAAGATGTTCAGATTTTTGGTTCTCATATTAGACAGAATGGAAACCACTGAAGGATTTTCAATAAAACAGTGTTGGTAATATTAGTATTCCTTCAAACTTTACTTTGATTGGGTGTTTCAGTTCAGCGAATCTAACTCAACTTAAATTTATCTTTAATATGCAAATGTGATAACTTTTAAGTATCTGCCACATCTCTTTTTTCAGTTTATTCATATTAACTATTTTATAGTAATTTTTACCTTCTATTTACGTGTTGCTTTTAAAATTATGACATAGACTTGATCATTGGTGATGTATGACAACATTTTGATGATCTGTCCCTGAAAATTTTGTCCTTTCTGGAAAGCTAGGATTGTATCGTACTGGAAATATTCTTCCTTTTATCTTGTTTATAGAAATATCACAATGGGACTCTGAATGAAGCATGACAAACTGATTTGACTCTTACATTTTTTTCAGGGAGGGGGCAGGAGCACCACCTCTAAGAACCTATTTCCTTACTCTCTCCACAAAAATACAGAAGGAGAAAAGTAACATGCAAAACAACAAGATCAGCAAAGACATCCTCCTCCTCAGATTGTCCAAGAGTTAAGGGCAAAGCAGCCTCTCCCCACCAAGGATTCCCACTCTACTTCGGGGTCTGAAATCTAGAAGAGTTGGGTGCTGGGCTCAACTAATGATTGCAAAACACAATGATTATATTAAACCAGAGCTTGAAGGCTCATCTCACCCATTTCCTTGGTTTCCTCTCTCCCAAGATGAGGTCAAGGTAGGACAAACTAGCTCTCAAGGGCATGTATTCTGCAAGACACTTTCTAAAGTTCAAATATTCTCAAAAATGAAATTTGCAAATGGAAAGATCAAAGGACAGTTGACCATTTCAGAAATGTAATAAGATAAATATATATACATTTTTAACGTCAACAGAGAAGACTTTGAAGGGTCTTGCATTGGCAGTTAAATGCTCTAGTTCAAGTGTGACTCATATCTTTTCTGAGCATTAGCTGTTGGTCAGAATTTGTCATATGTCTCGGCCTAACAAACAGCGGACTGTGGAACTGTAATCTTCCCTCTTACCCCAAGAAACAATTTGTTCAGAGGTTAAAAGGTATGTTGTCCTACTGTCTTACACATGTATACTAGAGACTGGTAGGAAATGGGTGCTTATCAAACTTAGGTTGATTGAATGAATGTATGAATGAATAAAAGAATAAGTCGGTCTAGATTTGGCCCAAATCAGAGACAAATTGTTATTGTTTTCCCCAGGGAAAATTGATTAAATTGATACATTCAAATTTCCCTGTCCAATGTAATTGAAAGTTATATGGCTGTGTAGTAGAAGAGTCAGAGCTTTCCAATTTGATAGCAAAAAAAAAAAATGCTGAATAATTGGTTTGGAGTTGAAATGGTGTTATACATAAAAGGAAAAGTGACACATTAAATAGCTCTTTCTTAGAAATATAAGTGATCTCTCTCGGTCAGTAGAAACCTTAATAGCTTTTTAGAAACCCGCTGTGGCCGAGAATGAGTTGGCCATCCATGAGTGGTTACTAGTGGTCCTTCTTACAACTACATTGCACTGACATTAGCTGGCACCCTATGGTGGTAGATTCTGCACAGAGGCCATGGATGGAGCACATTTGGTAACTGAAAAATCCCACCACCTGTGGAGCCAATCTCTACAATGCAGGTTTAATTGTTAGACTGGCATTTCTTTTTCAGTACCTATCTTACATACAGAATGCCTGTCCTTGTTTCAGTACTTTTTCTCATATGTGTATTGTTCAAATTAATTTTATTTCAAAAGCCTGTCAAGAAACATAAAATAACTGTAACTAAATATCTCATTTCAGTTTTAATATCTAAATGCAAAGCCTATATATTTTTAAAAAATTCATTGCCTAATAGAACTTCATTTAATTTTCTTACATTGTGTGTTAGTAATATGACATGCATTAAATCAATGTGTTTATCATACATATTTAAACTGATTTTTTTATCCAATGATGTTCAAGACATGAACAATATTAATCCTAATTAGATCACAATGAGTCTCTATTTTTTTATTTTTCATATTTCTTCTCCAATAGTATCAGGTTACTTATGTAATATCACTATCTGCGAGTGTAATGGGACCATTTATTTCTACATGGCTTTAGAACAATTGGTGTTTACATCTTGAGTGTCTTAAGACAACATTGCTTGAATCTATTCAAGGACCAGCAGTACCAATCTCACCTGGGAGTTTTTAGGAATGTAAATTCTTGGGCCACACCTCAGACTTATGAACATCTAGGGGTGAAGCCCAGTTATCTGTATTTTAAAATATCCTTAGGCACACACTAAAGTTTGAGAACTACTGCCCGAGGGAAATACAATTTTACCATATTCTCTTCCAGTAAAATATAGCAAAAAACTTTTAATTCACAATTTTGTTTCTTCTTTTTTTTGTGCTTTTTTGTAATGTTACTTTATGTGCTTTTAAGTAATATCACTGAAAGGCTGGTGCAGAATTCTTAAAACATTAAGCATAAACAGTATTTGAATCATTAACATTTAACTTCAAGGTTTTCCTAAAAGTATTTCTGGCTTTCTGGAAAGTGACATATATATGTTTCCACCTTTGAAAGAACAAAATCATTAATTGTATATTCCAAAACATCAACTAATTGGCTACCTTAAGAAGTATTTGTGAAAAATAAACACATGCTAATGCATATTTGGAATAGGAAAATGTCACCAGCACCAACGGGGCAATTATAATTTGGCCTTCAACAGCATATTTTTAAGAGTGATGTGTACCACAACCTGAGAGTAAGTCAGATATTAAATCAGAGTCACACAAAAGAAGAATGAGATAGATTACAGTTATTCATCTTCATTTGTGCTTTAGGTATTTCTGTTGCCCTTTAAGGCATTCACCTAGTGGATGTTTCTATAAATAATAATTAATGATGGTGACAAATTACGCCTGGCTTCACTGTAGATAACTGAGACCATACAATAATATTAATATTGTAAAAAAAAAAAGGTATTCATTGGCAGGCAACTCTCATAAACAAATAGGACAGATACATAGACATGATATTACTAAGAGTGGAGAAGTAACCAGCCAGAGAGAATATTTAGAAAGAAATTGGTGGCATTGGTAAGATACCCTAAGGAACTGTTATAAGCATTTTCTTTACCTCTAGACCTTAAATCAATTTTATTTTCATATAAAAAGATATGGAGTTCATAAAAAATTAAATCATTAGTAATTTTACAGTAGTATACCTGACAGTTCTGACAGCCACTGTGGTAGCTTAGAACTATATTCCTTTGCCAGCTAAAATATTAATAGAACATTGACTAACTATCTTTTTCATGGTCTATAAGGCCCAGAAGTTATTATGAAATTCGGCTTTGCCTTCAGGGGATTTGGTTTAGTTACTATACCAGCAGGTAGTTTTTGTGTATTTGCTTTCTGAAGGATGGATAATTTTTGAAGCAAAGGCAGAGAAGTCCTAATAAATCATATCTTTATGAAATATTCATTACACCTGTATACTCTTTACAAGGCTTCTGTCAGAGAAATTAAAATAAAGAATGATTAAAAAAACATTTAGTAGCAAGTTGACAAGGTACTTTATAAAGCTAGAGAAGTTTGAGGTTCTAACTAGAAAAGTTTTCAAAAGAAATTCTGTCCACTCTTATTCAACAAGTAGAATAAAAATGAAATCAAAAAGCAAAGGAGCCCAGATATTGCTAAATTGTCTTTTTCAGAGCTGAATTATTTCCTGCTACTCTCTTTTGGACATTATCATTTTTACCAGAGGATTTCTAATGTTTACTACTCAGACCTGATGATCTGCTGAACACAAAAGATTGGTAAATGTGGACTTTAGGTCTAAAAGACCCTCAGTTCAGGTCAAAAAAAGCAAGTTGATATGATATATCTTAACATCATGTGTGGTATTTAGAGCATAGATTCTAGAGCCCTACTGCCTGGGTCCAAATTTCAGCTCCAATAACTAATTTGGCCTCTCTCTGCTGTCATTTCCTCACTTGTTAAATGGAAACGTTATTAGATATCTCACTCATGTGGTTGTTTTAAGTATTAAATGAATTAATAAATGCTAAGTGCAAATAAAAGAACAAAAATTAATACCACAAATCTTGATTATTCTAAAGGATAAAAAAACACTATGTAGGAATTCTAGATAAATTGATGAGTGTACTTGATTTGTGTATTTTAAATCTCATTTAATCTCACATGTCTATAGCTAACAGCACTCATGGCTTTTGGTGAGACAGAGATGAAACACATTACACGTATGTCACTCCCATCCTTTGCTCTAAGATCATCTTAAATGGCTAACCTACGGGCTTTAAGCCTAAAGTCCCTGGCTGTGTGAAATAACACCCCATTTTTTTTTTCTGGTTGGTGCCAGTGCATCATTGTCCAGCTTTCAGCCAGTCTCTCTCAAAGGATATGGGCTCTCACTAAAGCAATTTTCACATTCTTAAGATTCATTTCTGGATAATTAATGACTGTCTTACCACCACTCCATTTTAAATAGCTCATGTGCATCCTGCTGAGAAACTCTTTATTTGGGCACAGAAATTAATGATGCAGACCATTTTATTTCTCCCAAGTGCAAGGGTCTATGAGAAATAAAAGGATGGTGCTGACAGACAAAGTAAGTTTTAGTATCACAACTGCTGTGGAATATTTCATAAAGCTTCATTTGTCTTAGTGGTGTATTTGCTTCTGACAGTTCATCATAATTGTTGTGGAAAAGTTAAAGGCAGGAAAAAGAATCATTGTAGATCTGAAAATGAAGACTATTGAAAGCAGAATTTTATATTATAGGTAGAATATGGCAAACATAAGAAAGAAATTCTCATCTTTTTAGAAAAATGGAAAGGTAACATTGATGAAGATTAGATCCTATATTTCATGCTATTTTTTTCAAAGCAGCATTTTTGACCCAAAGTTATCTAAAGTGAAATCAGAGACATAGATGCTGCAGACAAATTCTTCCTCCAGGTTCAGAGGAAGCTCAAAGCAGTGCGTTTAAAGCACAATACTATGATGTTCATTGTCACCTTGAGCTACAAACAATATTTAAACTGAAGCAAATCAAAATGTTATATCCTCTCTGCTATTTCAATCGTCTCTTTGGGACTTCATTAAGGTCTCAAGTAAAAGGAGAAGAAAGTGGGATTTCATAGGAGCCATTATCCTAAACTATAGGTATGTGTGATTAAATGAAAAAATACTGAAGTGCGGAGATCTCAATCTTTGGCCACGATGCCAAATTCACTGCACTGTACTAGACAAATCTTAGCCATGTTATTTTAGCTAAAAATGGTGTTTATATAAACTACAATATTGAGTCAGTAACATTTATGTGGCTCTATTGTTTATTAAGCATTATCTTCAGTCCTTCTTAGGACTATGGTGAGTGTAAAATAACTGATATGAATAACATTTGATAAGCATACAATTTATACATTTGTTAGCTGACACCAATGATTATCATTTTCCCTCACATCATCAGATCTGGGTACGTTTGTTTGAAACTAATTAGAATAGATGCTGAAGCATTTAACTGTAGGAAACCTGTGTTTTAGGCTTTTGTTCATACCAACTCCCATACACAAATTTCTAACAACATTCTTACAACATCGGTTAAACTATTTTCATATGTTAATTCTATGACTTAAGAGACTCAGTTTTACAAAATTAGCCTCAAATTTTTTCTTTGCCATCGATTTTTTTTAATGTTGTCTTTTAAGTTGCAGAACAAAGTTATATCTAGAATAGAATTTTCCCACGAATGTTATTCACTGGTTGTGAAAAGGAGCATTTAGTGATTTGACCACTTAAATGTAAAACATAGAGAATAAATATTGACAAAAAGGCAACAAAATTGTGGTTCAGCTGTTAATCAATATTTTCATAATTCTTCCTTAAAAAATGACTAGAGATTCTACATTCATGAGAAAGTACTTTCGTTTACAATCTGGCCCAGACCAGTGTGAATGGCTTTCCTTTCATACCTCTGAACTTAGAATAGAAAAAAAATATAAATAAATAAATATAGATAGATAGATAGATAGATAGATAGATAGATAGCATTTACATTGGATTAGGTATTATAAATAATCTAGATGATTTAAAGTATATAGGGGCATGTGTATAGCTTACGTGCAAACATTATGCCATTTTGTATAAGGGATTTGAGCATCCATGGATTTTGGAATAATTCCACTGAAGATATGGAGGGACAACTGTAGGCAGTTTTCAGAATTATATGGTTGTGTCTAAGATCTATATATATGATGGTTGACAATGAACATTTTTTTAGGTAAACTAGGAAAGGATTCTGTTCCTAGTCTTTATTGTAAAAGAGCAATCAGGGGTAAGTAACTAAATTTTTATTACATAGTGTTAATTTTCATTCTCTTATTTATTAATGTATCTTTAAAAAATGCCCATAGATGAGTTTATTAATTGCTCAAAATAAACATAAATTCAGTTCAAGGCAAACTGTGTCTCTGGAATATCAATTATCACTTATTATATAGAAGGGATAATAGAAAATGCCAGCTTTCTCATTTGTTTTACTTCAGTGACTTTCAGCCTTTCTTTTAAAACAGTGTGTATTTTAAGCATAAGTCCAGACAACATCCGGCACAACATTTGGTTTAAAACCCAGATTTATAATGACTTTATCTCTCAACCAGCCAAAGGCTAGTTGCTGGTGTCTGCCATTGTGCATATGGTCTCCGCAACTCCCAACCGAGAAAACATGCGTGAAAGCATTTTCCTGCCTGAGATCATATTAAAAATCCATACCTGTGCTAGCAGCATGAGTTCAAGTTGATTATTGTTCTAAATCTGTGACTCCCCATTTATCCTCCTAAAGATATAAATGCTTGCTTTTCAATAGGCCACATGCATAGAAATTATTATGAAGGCAAGATTTAGTAACAATAATATGCATAGCACTCCATTGAGATTGAATTTGAACACTCACATTAAGCTCTCTTAAAATATGTGGAGCAGAACGCATAAGAGAGGCCCAAAGCATATAACTGCACACGAGCATTGCTGCCGTGGCCCACCCCATCTACTCTGATACCATCGACATCAATGTTACGGAAGTTTCCAGGGAAGATTCGCCACATGTTGCCTTGATATGCTTTTGTTGTTACATTTTACTCTAAAAGGTTAAATAACCCTCCATGCGATAACAAAAGTAAGCATGAGAAGGAAAACCCTCAGAAATAGTGAAAGTGGATAAAGTAAATCCAAATGAAGAACTTTTTTTAAAAGGTACTTGTACAAAAATTCAGGTTGGAAAAGCATTCTGGAAGCTGATTAAAACCACATCTACATTTCTTGAATTGTGACCCTGGCCTAAAACTTCCACGTTGGGAGACGTTTTTCATTGAGGAGGCAGCCTACTCGATTTTTTAGAACTGTAATTTACAGGAAGTTCAGATTTTGCACTCAACCAAGATCTGAATGCTTACCCATCAGTTTTAGTAGCCAACCTCCATATCCAATTGCTTTATCACACAACATGCTTTCAAATGCTCTATGACTATATACACATCACTGCACCTATGTCTTTTCAAAGCAAACTATCTCTAATGCTCATCTTCCAAGCTTCTAGATCTTTCACCAAATATCAATTATACTTAAGACACTTCATCTGTCAAAGTTCATCTTATGATGTTTCAAAAGTTGGATTTTCCCTCCTTGTGTTGGGACATAATTATTCTATTCTATTACAGGGTAATTCATTTTTATTATATCACTATATGTGCATCAAAATACCATCTGAGGCATTGAGTTCTCCTATACTAGAAGTATTCATGTAAAAACTTGATATGATGTTAAGTGAAAGATTCAAATATGGAACTTATGGCATGTTCCTAAGGTCTATTATTAATAAAGGCCTACAATATGGATAATTTTACACACGGCTTTTTCATTCAACTTCATATTTGTGAACTATGTCTGTAGTTTTCTGTGTAGTAGATATGGTTTTCTCATTCATTTTATGAATATACAAAAATCTATCCCTTCTATTTTTAATGGGTACATGGATGTTACTAGTTTAATGGTATAAATAGCACTGCTACGAGTATTTATTTACATGCCTTTGCATATGGATTTAGTAATTTCTGTTGGCGGCATACCTAAGAAGCAGAATTGTAGGATGCCATGGTATGAGTATACTGCCCAAGAGTTTGCCAAAGTTACTGAGCAAACTTATAGGCCCAGCAGGGTAGGACTGAGGTATTATATTAGTCATAACAGCAGCAACCTGAAACCTATAATGTCCCCTATAGAATTTTATTTTTTGCTCATTTAACCATACTGGAAAAATAATCAGGATAGTGGAACAAAACTTCTCCAGCAAGGCATTCAGGCCAATGAAGCATCTGTCAGCTTCAACAAATGGCTTTTTAGGTACCCCTGAGTATCTGTGATTATCTAAATGAGACATAATAATACAAATGAAAAATAGAGCATGAAAGTTCAACAGTATGGTTTCAGGTTCAATGACATAAATATGTTTTTTTTTATTTAAAGGTATAGAATTCAATGTTTTACTGCCTCTAGCATTTCATAGCAAAACTTTCAGAATCAGACGCACCAGACTGAGGCCCAGTCTCGTACTTACAAGCTAGGTAAACGAGCTATTTAGGATTTCCAGTTCAGGAATTACAAGCAAGTAAGACTTCTTAGATATTACTTCAAGATGACAATATTTAGCACACAAATTATTACAATAACCAATGAGATAATTTATATGGACTACTTTTTGAAATTTTATAACCATAGACAGATGTTCTCTTATATTCTTTGTGGAACCAAGGAAACAGTCATACATAATACAACAATGTAAATATTATAGTTTCTCAAGCTTTTATTTTTCTGACTGCTCTGGTCAATTTTTTAGAAAGAAGGGAGAAGAAATGTGAATCTGCCTGAAAAAAATTAAGTCTTGGAAGATGTAATTGCCAACAGCTTATTCGGAAAGGAAAAAAAAAATTAAAATCAATGACTGAGTGCAGTTCATGAGATGATACAGCCCATCTTCACTTTGCATGATTTACGGATTTCTTCCCATATAATGAGGGGAAGGTGAAATTTAATAAAATGAGGTAAATGATCTACAAGGAGATACACACCAGGTGCACACAGGCCTGTAACCAAATGCGTGTGTCCACGGTGAACAGTGTGAATCAGGAAGATGGGAGACAAAGACACGTGACATTTACTCCTCCTGCTATCTTCTCACTTGTAGAGTCTAACTGAAAACCATCTTCTCTAGGGTAAACTGAGTAAAACTCAGTTTTGGATTGTGTTACTAGTCACTTCACCAAGAGCATCTGAAACTCTGTCTGAAAGTGTTTTAATGCTCAAAATAAATGATATTACTTTTATAGCTTAATCTCCTAAAGTTAATTAAAGCCTTCTCTCCAGACTGACACTTTGAATATTAAAATCAACACTGCTGTCCTTCAAGCATCAACATTAGCCTGCGGTGCAGCAAACTGTTGATGGCTAATAAAGCATAATGTTCAGTTGCTACCTGAGGGAGGGCAGGATTTGGAATTGCCACATCAACCCACAACCACATTTTCATTTTTGGGAACAAGTTGCATTACTTGAAATTAAAATATTTTCATTTCTGTCATTTTCATATCTAGACTCTACTTCTGCTTATTCAAAAACTGAATATATGAACTCATTAAAATTCTTACAATGTGTATATGGAGTTTAATCTGAGAGGGATCATTGATTACGAAATGGTTAATAATTTGTAATAGGAGTTAGCCCATCTCAATTGCTGAGCCAAAGTTCATTAAGTATATTGGCTAGTTTGTAGTTACCATGCAAAGCCTCCATAAGAGAATACCGAAATGGAATCTAATACCATTACACACAGAGGATAGACAGCTGCAGGCAAGTAGATAAATGGATGGATAGAAAGGTAGGTAGGTAGGTAGATAGATAGATAGATAGATAGATAGATAGATAGATAGAACGAATGAATGAATGAATGAATGAATGAATGAACAAACTGTGGGCAAGTAGATAAACAGATGGATGGATGGATGGATACGTAGAAAGATAGACAGATACAAATGATGTACTCTATTAAAATCCACATTCCATTATTTTTAGAGTGAGATGCCTTCTCCCTGAAGGTGCAAACAATGTTTTCCTAGTAGTTACCATAAAATCTATTCTAAAAATATTCTTTATATTGATGATAAATTTAATCAATAAATGATTAATGTCCTCTGAACAATCTTTCAATATGTCATTGTTTTTGGAAATGTGTGTTATAAATGGCTTCCTAAAAAATAACTTTTGTGTAATATTTTAGGGGGTGGAAGCCAAAGGTAGACAGTAAGAACAGACAGAATATTCTAATGTGAAGTCCACAGCTAGAGGAAAGGCAAACCTGTAAAAGAAACAGCTTAGAGATTGAAAAAGAAAAATGATTTGTGTCCAGGTGAAAAATAACAATATCAGACACAGCAATATAGAGAATAAATAGTTTTTGTCTTCTAATTGGAGTATTTTGTCCATTTAAGTTCAATGCAGTTATTAATTTACTAGGATTTTGTAGGAACCTATAATGAAAAAGAATATGAAAACAAACAGATGCCTGTATATATATATATGACTGAAACATTATGCCATACACCAGAAATTGACACAACATTGTAAACTGACTGTACTTCAATAAGAGAAAGAAAGAAAGCAAGAAAGTCTACAAATAATAAATGGTGGAGAGGGTGTGGAGAAAAAGGAACCCCACTGTTGGGAATGTAATTTAGTGTATCCACTATGGAGAACAGTATGGAGGTTCCTTAAAAACCTAAAAATAGAATTACCTTATGATCCAGCAATCCCATTCCTAGGCATATATCCAGAGAAGACTCTAATTCAAAAATATACATGCATCCCAATATTCATAGCAGCATTATTTGCAATAGCCAAGACATGGAAACAACCTAAAGGTCCATTGACAGATGACTAGATAAAGAAGCTGTGGTATAATTTATACAATACTAATACTACTCAGCCATAAAGAAGAATGAAATAATGCCATCTGCAACAACATGAATGGACCTGGAGACCATCAGTCTAAGTGAAGGAAGCCAGAAAGAGAAAGAAAAATATATGGTATCACTCATATGTGAAATATTAAAAAAAAGACAAATAAACTTATTTACAAAACAAAAACAGACTCATAGACATAGAAGACACACTTATGGTTACCAGGGAGGAAAGTGGGTAGGAAAGGATAAATTAGGAGTTCAATATTTGCAGATTTTAACTACTATATCTAAAATAAATAAATGATAAGCTTCTTCTGTATAGCACAGAGAACTATATTCAATATCTTGTAGTAATCTATAATAAAAAATAATATTAAAATGAATGAATGAAATATTAAAATGTATGACTGAAACATTACATTTTACACCAGAAATTGACACAACATTGTAAAGTGACTATACTACAATAAAAAAAAAGGCCCCACTATATAGCACATGGAATTATATTCTGTATCTTATAATAACCTATGATAGAAAATATATGTGTGTATGTATTACTGAATCACTTTGTTGTATACCTGAAACTAGCATAACATTATAAATTAACTATACTTCAATAAAAAAACCTAAAAAATTTAAAAAGGAAGTTAAGATAAAATGATTAAGCAGTATATTTAATCAAAAATGCATGTTTCAAAGTATTATAGGATACTCCTATCCCAATTACTAAAAAAGCAAATATATATATAATGTATATTATATATATATAAATTTATATCTATACGTATATTTGTGTATATACACATACAAAATTAATGGTAAAATTTATAGCATGTAGTATGTGCTGCTTCTGTTGTTGCTATAGCTACCTGGTGATTAGCTTTCTTGGCTAGTGTTTGAGCCTGAAGGCTGAAGGAAGGTGAGCAGGAATACTGCATTAGGAATTAGTAATTCCAAGAACCAGAAGAATTGGCAAGACACTAGTTTCTCTCTGCCTTCAGTCCGATCACTTGCCACCCTTCAGCAAAATTTGGTAGAGGACTAGGGTGTGGAGAATTTCTATTTTGAGATAATTGTTGTTGCTTTGAGTTTTCCAGATATGCCAATCAATCCCTCTGCCTCAGTCATTACCATTAGATCGATTGATCTCTTCTTCACCTGCTTGGTTTTCTGTCCCTGGAAGTCCTTCACTTCTACCAATTTTTGCAACCAGAAAGCTACTGTAGCTTGTTATTAAACTAGGAAGAGCTCTGCTTGCTGGTTAGCAATTTATCAAGGCTTTAGTGTACACAGCTCACAAATAATCATAGATTTATATGACTTTAAGATTTTGCAGATTTTTCTTAGTCTTCTCTTTCCCCATCCTCAACTGGAAGTGGAAGCCTAACCCATTTTTCTTTGCTACGTTCTTTTGCATTTAATGGACACACACACACACTTCCACAGCCAGTCTCTAGTTCATTTAAGTATCCTTTTGCTTTCCCATAATTTCAATCTTCATCCATCTTTCAACACTGAAATTTTTAATACTGAACTATCCTTTTATGCCAACCCTCTTAATAGATATCTAATTAATATATCTCTTCATATCTATATAATAGATACATAAATCTGGATTCTATTGACAGAAATAAGAATGTATTTATAATCCTCCAAAAATCATTTGGTATAATTAAATATTTAAACTTCTGTTTATTATGTTTATGAAAGTTTACTTCTCAAGAATGCACATAGAGCTGATAAAGAATTCAGCAAGGTAGCAGGTTACAAGATTAACGTTGAAAAATCAGTTGCATTTCTTTACACTAATGATGAATTAACAGAAAAAGAAAGTAAAGAAACAAACCCCTTTAAAATAGCATCCAAAGTAAGAAAACACCTAGGAATAAATCTAACCAAGGAGGTGAAAGAATTATACAGAAAAAACTATAAATCACTGATGAAGGAAATTAAAGAAGACTTTAAAAAATGGAAAGATATCCCATGCTTCTTGATTGGAAGAATCAATATTGTTAAAATGGTCACACTGCCCAAGGCAATCTATAGATTTAATGCAATTCCTATCAAATTACCCAGGACATATTTCACAGAACTAGAACGAATCATAATAAAATTTATATGGAACCACAAAAGACCTACAATTGCCAAAGCATTACTGAAGAAAAAGAAAGAAGCTGGAGAAATAACTGTCCCAGACTTCAGACAATACTATAGAGCTACAGTCATCATGACAGCATGGTATTGGTACAAAAACAGACATATAGACTAATGGAACAGAACAGAGAGCCCAGAAATGAACCCACAAACTTTTGGTCAACTAATCTTCGACAAAGGAGGCAAGAATATACAATGGAATAAAGACAGTCTCTTCAGCAGATGATGTTGAGCATGTAAATCAATGAAGCTAAAACACTCCCATACACCATACACAAAAATAAACTCAAATAGATCAAAGACTTAAACATAAGATAAGATACAATAAACCTCCTAGAAGAAAATATAGGCAAAACATTATCTGACATACATCTCAAAAATGTTCTCCTAGGACAGTTACCCAAGCAATTGAAATAAAAGCAAGAATAAACAAATAGGACCTAATGAAACTTACAAGCTTCTGTACAGCAAAGGAAACCAAAAATAAAACAAAATGACAACCTACGGAATGGGAGACAATTTTTGTAAATGAAACCGACAAAGGCTTGATCTCCAGAATACATAAGCAGCTCATATGACTTAATAAGAAAAAAACAAACAACCCAATCCAAAAATGGGCAGAAGACCTAAACAAGCAATTCTCCAAGGAAGAAATGCAAATGATCAATAGGCACATGAAAAAATGCTCAATATCACTAATTATCAGAGAAATGCAAATCAAAACTACAATGAAGTATCACCTCACACCAGTCAGAACAGCCATCATTCAAAAGTCCACAAATGACAAATGCTGGAGAGACTGTGGAGAAAAGGGAACCCTCCTACACTGCTGGTGGGAATGCAGTTTGGTGCAGCCACTGTGGAAAACAGTATGGAGATTCCTCAAAAGACTAGGAATAGACTTACCATATGACCCAGGAATCCCACTCCTGGGCATATATACAGAAGGAACCCTACTTCAGGATGACACCTGCACCCCAATGTTCATAGCAGCACTATTTACAATAGCCAAGACATGGAAACAGCCTAAATGTCCACCGACAGATGACTGGATAAAGAAGCTGTGGTATATTTATACAATGGAATACTATTCAGCCATAAAAACCAACAACATAACTCCATTTGCAGCAATATGGATGTCCCTGGAGAATGTCATTCTAAGTGAAGTAAGCTAGAAAGAGAAAGAAAAATACCATATGAGATCACTCATTTGTGGAATCTAAAAAAAAAAAAACAAACAAAAAAACACATAAATACAAAACAGAAACAGACTCATAGACATAGAATACAAACTTGTGGTTGCCAAGAGAGCAGAGGGTGGGAAGGGATAGACTGAGATTTCAAAATGTAGAACAGATAAATGAGATTATACTGTACAGCACAGGGAAATATATACAAGATCTTGTGGTAGCTCACAGCAAAAAAAAAAAAAGTGACAATGAATATATGTATATTCATGTATAACTGAAAAATTGTGCTCTACCCTGAAATTTGACACAGCATTGTAAAATGACTATTACTCAATAAAAAAAAGAAAAAAAAAGAAAAAAGAAGAATGCCCATACATTTTTCCCATGTTAAGTTTCCAGAAGAAGCTTCAAATAATTTTTTTCATAGCCAATGGTGAATTTCTCCTGAGAAATATGTATATTATGATAAACAATGATGACATTAATTTCCCAGAAGTTTTAAAAAAATGTTATTCAGCTAAATATTCAGAATTATTTTACTTATAAACTGTACTCTTCTTAACAATTATGTGTTTTTGAATGAAATTTTGACTGATTAAAAATGGCAGCACAGAATATCAAACTAAAAAATTCACAAAATCCTTAATAGAATTCACTATTTTAGAAAGTCCCACTTTTTATACAGTCTATACATAGTACAGGTATTTAAAAGGTATTTTTAGCAGTTGACTTTCTTATTAAATAATCTCTCTATATTTTGATAGGACAATAGTCCAAACCATTGTCTTTCTCTTTCTTCCTACCTGGACCTGGAATACCTGGAAGATATATATGATGGCTGACAAAGATCCCCTGTCTTATGACCATGAAGAAATAAAGACACCTATAAATGACTGAAACGAATATGAACTGATCAGGGACTATACTACTACCTTAGAGCCACTACATGGGCTTTAGGCTACCTATAATAAGCCCTTCTTATGAGAAATACACATGAGCCACTGAAGACACTTCTTCACTGATACAAATATTTTAAAACACTGGTGAATTAAACATACAAATATGGAAAAATTTTATATCACTTTGTCTGCTGTAAAATTTGAAATTGTTTCTTTATGGATCAGTAAGTCATTTAATGTTCTTTCACTCTTGAATCCACATTGTAAATTAAAATTATGTCAGCTTTGAAGAATAACCAATTTGAAATTATGATCTAAATTATACTTGGATTTTGACTAACAGTAAGATCTCTTGTTACTTACTCTATCTGAAGGAATAACATTTATGCAACTTCTAAATACATAGAATAACCTGTCTTCATGAAGGTAGAATATCTAGAATATGTTTAATGCATTTCATTTTTTGAGGAAAAGGACATCCTTAGTAACACTGCCTCAAACATTTAGTTTAAAAAATGAGAGAAGAAATATATTGTAGGTTGTTTGGATTTATTCCCAACATGCCAAGTTCTTAGAAGTCATCACTCCTTTCTTTATAATAACTAAAAAAAAAAAGCTAAAAAAATGAAAATCAGTGATTTTTTTTCTTGGACATATCAGAGAACTGAGAATGCAGAGCAAATATCATGGCAAAATTGAGAGAGACAGGCAAATCAGCCAAGATCTACTTCTTGGGACAGATGTTGCTGAAGCCAAACCTTGCAGGAACGCTTAAGTGGTAATTTTGGCAAATTACTGGAGGCTAAATATGGATTAGTGTGAGGGGAGAAACTCCTGTGGGGAAGTTTTATAGATACCCCCAAACTTCCATGGGTTTTACTTCCAAGAACCCCACGAAGTTCTCATGGAAAAGGCTAAGAAAGATTCTTTACAACTCTGACAGGGCAAGGATAAGAGTAATCATATGAAATACAACAAGCGCCTTCTTCATAGCAAAGCTCATAGTCCAGGGCAAATGATACAGCACAGCCTTATCACATCTTGGGGAGGGCAAGCATTTCTCTCTGCTGAATCTTCTTGTCTCATGAGGGGAAATAAAAGATATACTACTGGAGAAATAATTGTAAAGGTCATAACAGTACATAGGTCCACACTAAAGGAGTGAGACTTAATTATAATATTGTAGAATGTTTCCTCTCCCTCATACCTTAAAACTTAAGCCAACAGGACTCCAGTATAATAACTGGGATTACAGCTGAAAGAACTGTAAGAAGCAGACACTCTTTGAGGAAGACTACTAGTCTAAAGTCAAGAGAGGAGACATAAATAAGGAAGCTAGAGGAATCTGAAGCCTCTGAACCTAGAGTTATAGCAAACACTAAATACAGCTCAATTTCTAGCCAGATTAGCATATATCTTCACATTAAAGGTCTATTTACCTCAGTACCTATTACTGATACAACATGTCTGGCTTTCAACAACAACAGCAATAAAATTACAAGGCACGGCAAATCAAGAAAAAAAAAGTACAGGGGGGAGGGTATAGCTCAAGTAGTAGAGCACATGCTTAGCATGCACAAAGTCCTGGGTTCAATCCCCAGTACCTCCTCCAAAAAACAAGCAAGCAAATAAATAAACCTAATTACTCCCCCCCCCCAAAAAAAAACAAAATGGCATAAGATTTAGGAAAAAAAAAGGAAAAAAAAACCAGTCTGAAGAGATAAAAAGATCTTCAGAATAAGATTCCATGACGATGAACATTTTGTAAGTACTAGACAGGTAATTTAAAAGTACTATGATTAAGAAGTTAAGGGGTCTAATGAAAAAAGTAGACAACATGCAAGAACAGATGGGTAATATAAGCAGAGAGATGAAAACTCTAAGAAAGAATCAAAAGGAAATACCAGAAATCAAAAGAACTGTAACAGAAATAAAGAATGTCTTTGATGGGCTCATTAGTAGACCAGACACGGTTGAAGAAAGACTCAGAGAGATTTAAGATAGTTCAAGAGAAATATTTCGAACTAAAATGCCAAGAGCAAAAAAAAAAAAAAAAATACAAAACAGAACATCCAAGAACTGTGGGAGAACTTACAAAGTTGTAACATATGAGTAATTGGAATACCAGAAGGAGAAGAGAGAGAGAGGTGAATAAATACTTGAAGCAGTCATCATCAAGAAATTTTAAAACATAATAATATCAACCAGATCACAGACCCAGGGGGAGCCCAGAAAATATCCAACATGATTATCATGTCAAAAATGCAACAACTAGGCATAATACATTCTATATACAGAAAATCAAAGATGAGAAAAATCTCAAGAGAAGCCAGAGGAAAAAATACATTACCTGCAGAAGAAGATCAAGGATAAGGATTATCGCCAACTTCTTGTAAGAAAAGCACAAACAAGAAGAGAGTGGGATGAAGTACTTCAAGTGTTGAAAGAATAAAAGCATCAATTTAAATTTCTATGTCTAGTAGAATTATCCCTTAGTGAAGGAGAAATAAAAATTATCAGACAACCAAAAGGTAAGAGAATTCTCTGCCAGCAATTTTATTTTTATTCTATATTGGTATAACTATAACTGTTTAGAATGCATTGGGTTATTATAGCTGGAAATGGATTAGTGAAATGAATGATAGCAATGTTATAAGAAATGGGAATGAGGAATTGGAAATACTGTTAAAAACATTGTAAACTGACTATACTTCAATAAAAAAAAAATACCTTAACATATGAAGTGGTATATAATGTTACTTGAAGGTGATCTTAGATTAGTTTAAAATGTATATATGAAACTAGTTAAAAATATGTGTTCATATGTTTAAGAGTGACCTTGAGTTTGATGATGAATTTATAATGACAGCCTCAAAAATTTGATCTGTAAAGGAAAAAATTCATAACTCAGGCTTACTAAAATTTAAAATGTCTATGCTATGAAAGACCCTACCAAGAGAATGCAAATACAAATCACAGATGGGAGATAATGACTACAAAACATACATCTGATAAAGGACTGGTATCTAAAATACACAAAGAACCCTTAAAACTCAACAACAAGAAAATAATTGACTGGATTTAAAAATGGACAATGGGCCTGAACAGAATCTGCACTAAAGATATACTGATGGTAAGTAGCACATTAAGAGATGCTCAACACAATTTGTCATTACAGAAATGCACACTAAAGCAATAGTGAGATACCACTATACACTGATCCAACTGGCTAAAATTTATAGACTTAAACAATACCAAATCCTGACAATTATGTACAGCAGTAATTATTCTTATTGCCAGAATTTAAAATGGTACAGACACTGGAAGACAGCCTGTCCTTTCTTACAAATCTAAAAACAGTTTCACCATACTCTTCAGCAATCATGAGCCCATATATTTATCCAAATGAAATGAAAACTTAGAGCATATAAAAATGTACACACAAATGCCTACAGCAGAATTTCTCATAATCATCAAAAACTGAGAGCAATTTTAGATGACTCTGAATAGGTTAATTGATAAATTGTGGTACACCCATACAATATAGAATATTATTCAGTAATAAAAAGGAAGAACTCTCAAGCTGCAAGAAGAAGTAGATGAATGTTAGATATCTATTGGTGTGAAACAAGTTTCTCTGAAAATGCTATGTACTTTTTGATTCTAACTATATGATATTGTGTAAAAAAGGCAGAATTATTGAGACAGCAAAAAGATCAGTGGTACCAGAAGGGAGGGTAGAAGGAAGAGGACTGAATAGGTGAAACACCGGGGATTTTTTTAGGAAATTGCAATGATCTCTATGATATTAAAATGGTGGACACATGACATTATTCCTTTGTCAATATCCATAGAATTCTTGAGCCAGAAGAGTAAACCTTAATTTACAGAATATTAAAAAAGTATCTTTTGGGAAGGAGAGAGGTGACAGATTGGAAAGCAGAATTTGACAAACATATAACTATTAAAATGTATGAAACAATCTCACTGAAGTGGGTGACAGAAATAAGCTTAACTAAGTAACTTTGGAATTGAAAGGAGACTGTAAGATTGGAAGCAACAGGAACTGCAGTAAGCAGCACAGTACTCCAGTTAATAAGGTTTTTTCTTTCACAGGGGTACAGCTTCACCATTCTGATAACACTATACGTGTATACTGCAAATGAACAATTACATAAATTGGTGGTGGATGGTGGAAGCCAGAGTTTTCACTGTTTGAATAAGAGTTTACAAACAAGGTGAGAAAGCTAGAATGAGCCATGTGGTCATGTCTTTAAGTGGAAGACATCAGTATGAATTCATGTTTAGCTTAATATAGATATGTGTGTTCACATACAGAAATATTTACAATTAGGTGGATACATATGAGCTATATTTCCTTGCTCTGTCAACTGAGAGGGCCTGGGAGCAACAACTCCCCAGAAGCAACAAGCAAACCTAGCATCCATATCTTGATTATGAATGTAATTCTTTAATAAAAGTTAACACATTAATCAGTTAAATATAGGTCAAAATTGTAATACCATATTTTGTATTTCCAGGATTCTCAAAAAAGTGTATTTAAACTGTGTTTTTAAAAGCACTTTTCAAGGATAAAAAGGTCATTTTTTTCAAGACTAGTTCCCCAAACTACTAATCTTCAGAAATACCTCCACATTCCCACATGTCTGTTTGCTACCATGAACTACTGAAGAGAGGATAAATAAAATATATGGTGTCACTGAGGAACCTTAGTTTTCAGTAAAATAATCTTTGTTCAAATAAAAATGCATGAAAATATCTTGTTAGTATACCATAAGGAATCACTAAATAAAGATTTTCTTTGAGTAAAATCTCAGTTATTCAATAGGCTATATTCAATGTTACAATCCCTTCTATAAATTTGGCAGGATATTTAAGGAGAAATGCTTCCTCCAAATTTGGGAAACTTTTTTATCTGATGGTTGGGTTCTAGTTAGATTCTGGTTCTTACCAGAATAGTTCAAGCCAAATGGAAAAATTTTGCAAAACATACAGGCATATGGCATTAATATTAGAATTTGGGTGTAGAGAGGACTGAAAAACATCCCTTTCGAATTCTAAGTTTTAGACAACTTAGTACACAAATCAATCAAGAATTAATGACCATGTATGAATAAAAAGTAAGTTCTCTCTTAGGGAAAAAAAATCCTATTACCCCCACTATGCCAGGTATTTTCAATGGCTCTATTGAAAAATTTCTCACTTACCTATATAAGCTGAAAAGTTCTGTACAACATGGTAGAGCTCTGAATTGCTATCATAAATTGAGCGAGCTTGTGTCTCAGGCTACACTACCTGGAGACTGATATACTGAGATGAAGAGAATGAGACAGAGCTGGGCATAGCAGAGAAATGTCTACCCTTCATCTCCTCACCACATAAAAAACAAAAGCACAAATCAAGTCCACAGCCTGAAACCTAGCATGCCAAGCATACAGGTTGCCATGCCATACACAAATATATTAAATAACTTAAATATGTGTAACAGAAAAATAAGAGGTTTTTATGAATCTGTTGCCCAAAATTAGGAATTCCTTTTCTCATACGTAAAGCAGACAGAGGCTGTTAAGGACACTATAAAAAACACTTCAGTATTTCTATAACAGTATAGGTTTCTGAAAGACATAATTATTAACAGAGTTTATTAACTAATCAAACTTGATATCCTCTTTATTTTGGCAAGGAGAGAGAAGAGATAATACCAGGAGTCTGAGGAGATGATCAATATATCTAATACCTATGTATTTCCTTCTTTGGCCCGAAATGTAATTCAGAACAAGATAAATAGAATCAAAATCTGAAGTTGCTGATTTAATGCCTAGATAATAGTGCACAGACACAAGAGAAAACATGAAAACCTGTTACCCTCAGCTTGGTTTAAAACTTAACATTTGGCCTGGAATTCTGCCTGAAAAATCCATAATAAGGACAAAAAGTAATCTGGTGTAGCACAAGTGACCTCGCCAATATATGCTGAAAATCTGGTATATAGAACTCTGCTTATTTGAATTGAGTTTTAAAGTTTTTCCTTTAAAAATTATTTACTTACTTCTGTATTGTCATTCCAAGAAACTCCAACCTAAACAGGACAGAGTCACACACAGGAGGTTCACCAACAGCCTTCGCAGGGGGCGTGCCTCCACTCTGGTGCTAGCTCCAAGTAGACGCAAGCATCAATTCTCAGCCAGTATGATGGCATGTGCTAGATCTACATGCTTACTTAACGTTTTCCCCATCCTGGTTTTAACCTGTATCATGGAAACAAAAGAAGACAAGGGGAATCAGTTACCAGCTTTACTAGTTGTTCTCTAACTCAGCACAATTGAGACTATAGCTGGGACATTAAGGCTAAAGAGGGGCCCTCAGACTACTTTTCACAATATATACATTTATATGTGTCAACATGTATTCACAACACATGGTCATGGTCCAACCATGGAACACCATGGAGACACCCATCTGAGTTTCTTGAGCTTGGACAGGTCCCACCACATAAGATGATTATATTTACATTACTCTGTGACTGTCCTCAAAGGATGATTGAACTACCTTAAGCTAGCTCATATATGTGGAATCCTCAAAAAAAAAAAAAAGACACAAATAAACTTACTTACAAAACAGAAACAGACACACAGACATAGTAAACAACTTGTGGCTACCAGAGGCGGAAGGCGGTGGGAAGGGATAAAGGGAATATGAGATTTGAAGATACCAACTACTATATATAAACTAGATAAACAATAAGTTTCTACCATAAAACACAAGAAACTGTATTCAATATGTTGTAATAACCTATAATGAAAAAGAATATGAAAAGGAGTATGTGTATGTATGACTGAACCATTATGCTGTATACCAGAGATTGATACAATACTGTAAGCTGACTATACTTCAATAAAAAAAGACAATAGTTTTTTGACTATTCAGCCATAAAAACAGACAACATAATGCCATTTGCAACAACATGGATGTTCCTGGAGAATGTCATTCTAAGTGAAGTAAGCCAGAAAGAGAAAGAAAAATACCATATGAAATCACTCATATGTGGAATCGAAAAAAAACAAAACAAAACGTAAATACAAAACAGAAACAGACTCATAGACATAGAATACAAACTTGTGGCTGCCAAGAGGGCAGGGGGTAGGAAGGGACAGATGGGGATTTCAAAATGTAGAGCAGATAAACAAGATTATACTGTATAGCACAGGGAAACATATACAAGATCTTATCGTAGCTCACAGCGAAAAAAATGTGACAATGAATATATATATGTTCAGGTATAACTGAAAAATTGTGCTCTACACTGGAATTTGACACAACATTGTAAAATGATTATAACTCAATAAAAAAAAAGTTTTAAAAAAAGGCAATAGTTTTTTGGTTTTATTTTAATAAGGCAAAATTTTAAATTGAACACATTATATTCATAGGTAAACATCAGGCCTGGAATTTTTTTTTTAACGAGTTGAATATAAAGAGAATCAGGAAGAAGATAAATAGAACTACAACTTGAATGTAAAACATAACAGTACTCTAACCCTCCAAATTATGTCTTTGAAACAGATCACTGCTAATCAAAATGGAAAACAATATATAGAAAATGTGGGGCCCTCCAAAAAAGCTGCTATGATGTTTAGGCTAAAACTTGATAAATTATAAGTGCTTTATAAAGGTACTTTTTAGTTTTTAAAAATGCAAGTAATTCTCTGTATAATCATCCATAACCTTATACTTTATAGATCAGTCATTTACTGGACACATTTCCTAGTTGTAGACATAAAGTGAAAAACTATGGGATTGAGCTACTGCTATGTCACAAATTTGCTTAAGTAAATTCACTTTCTGTGAGCTCTGTTTGCTTCATCTATAAAAGATCTAGACCAAATGACCTAAGGTTTTTCCAGCTATAAAATCCCCAAAGCTTAATCTCCAATTTACTTAATGCGTAGGAAAATTTTTTAAAAATGAGTTCTGTCCATCTAATCACTATTGTATAGTCAACCAAAAATTGCACATTTCATATTTATTCTAGGCACTGACAGTAGTTTTCATATGCCATGATATTTACAAGTAAGAAAAAATTCAATGTGTTGAAGTCAAAGATCACACAGGATCATTATTAACATAAAGATATATGACTTGGCTCTATTCGTAATTATATCCACAGGTAGATAAACATGAAGAATGATCTTTTATGTGTCTCTGATGTTAAAGTTACATTAAGTCCTTCTATGGCAGTATAATATAAAATGTTTTTTTTTCTTTAAACTGATGATGGCAAAGGGAAAATAACAATAACAATAAGATAATGATATACCTTACAGTTGGAAGAATGATTTATCCATGGTTTTAAAGCTGTTCATGAAGAAACACATATGAATTCTTATTTTTAATGAATAGTAATTTAAGATAATTTAAAAATCAAAATAAAAACTATTATTTTAAAATATCAACTGAAATCTTGGTTAAAAAATTATTAATATGTTGTTCACTCCTAGCTTCAATATTACAATTTTGTTTCTTATTAACCAGGAGTTAGGTAAGTTGAAGTCAGATGTTTTACAAGCAGGAAACATTACAGGCAAAGGCACAGAGGCTCAAAATGTCCAGACTATAAGGCAAATATAATTGGGAATAATGCAGGTTGCTGAAGGGAAGGTAGTATGAAGCCAAGACCTCTGAAGTTAGAAAAACTAAGGATTTTCATTTCTATTATCCATGCTGTGGAAAGTATATGCAATATGAGCAGACATATGAATCCTGGTTTCCTCATCTTTGAAAGAGAAATAATAGTAATTATTCCATTGAGATATTAAGAATTAAACAGGATACTGAAGGCAAAGTATGTCATATATTTCCTGGCAAGTAGTAGGTTCTCAGTAAATGATAACTGTGATTATTAAACAAATAGATCTTACAGAATTGTGTATCATTATTAAAGAGAAAATGGAAAAAAGAATTATTTCATGGCTCTCAATGTAGGACAGTTTGGATGAATATATGCATATATTCTATACGTATAGGTTAAGTTCTCAGCACGTGGGGTTATTGGGGAGAAGAGCTGCAAAAATATAACCTCCCAAACTAAGAGAAGGAAGAATGCTATCTGAGATTTAAGCATTTAAAGCAGCCTAAGAGGTCTAAAGCCAAGAAGATTTTGCAGTTTGGTTTGAATTCATTAAAATGGATAAAGAAAGCAGTCAATCACCGGACGGGTGTAAGTCACCTATGGAAACTGAGGCGCAGATGGGTCCCTAAGTTATAAATCTGTATTCTCTTCAAGTGCAATTCCAAGTCCTGAGACAGGGAGGAAGCCCGGGCAAGTGAAATTGCCAATTCCATTGACAGGACTTCCTATCATGAAAATGCCTGTGTCCATTTATTTTAACCTGGTAGCATTAAATTTTCTAATCATTTAACTCTTTTTTTCTGACATTATATATACCCAGCTATCATGGGACTATATTTTCTTTTTCCATATAGATGTGCCTCTGGGGGAAAATATGTCCTAGCCATGCTGGAGTAAGAATTTTATTTCATATATCATACTTATTATAAATTAATAATCTAACATTCTGATTGTTCTGATTGCATTTTAGTTGTTACGGTTAAATTATGTCTCCAAAAAGATACGTTGAAATCCAAACCCTAGCGATTGTGAACCTGACCTTATTTGGAAATAGGAACTAGGGTCTTCGCAGATATAATCAAGTTTTAAGAAGAGGATATGTGGGATTAGGGTGCGCTCTAGTTCAATGATTAGCATCCTTACAAGAAGAGGAAATCTGGACATAGAAAGACACAGGGTTATACAGGGAAGACCTCCATGTGATGACAGAGGCAGAGACTGGAGTAATACATCTACAAATAAAAAAACACCAAGGATTGCTGGCAACCACCAGAAACCGAAAGAGGCATGGAACACACACTCCCTCAGAGCTCTCCAGAAAGAACTAAACTTGTCAACTCCTAGATTTTAAACTTCTAGTCTCCGAAATTGTGAGATGATACATTTTTGTTGTTTTAAATCACTCACATTGTGAGACTTTGTTATGGAAGCTCTAGGAAATTAATGCAATAGCCAAAGGAAATCATTTATTTCCCTATGCCCTGTAATTTAAAACGACTTTTTATCATACACATTTTTTTTTCACGTGTTGGTTTGGCTTTATATATATATTGGATCAAACATTTTTAACGATACTTTTCTTAGACATTACTTTTGGAAACATTTTAAAGAAGACTCATGGAAATGAACCTATTCTGATTAACAACTTTCAGTTAAAGAATGTGAGATTTTTCATAGTTGATCCTTTGTGGCTACTGTGTGATGTGTTACTGCCCTGAATGCTGTGTATGTGTATCACTTGCAAAATCATCCCAATTCTTGTTGAAGTAGGAACTAATACTTCAATTGTTGCCTTCAAACCTGGATCTATTTCTTAGCACA
This sequence comes from Vicugna pacos, assembly GCF_048564905.1. Classification (NCBI taxonomy): domain Eukaryota; kingdom Metazoa; phylum Chordata; class Mammalia; order Artiodactyla; family Camelidae; genus Vicugna; species Vicugna pacos. The sequence continues at coordinate 36,510,701 of NC_132992.1, read as the reverse complement.
ACAGAGCAATAAGTGTGTCTGTGTGTGCTGTTGAAGAAGCTATTAACTGAGAAATGTTCAAATATGTTTTTTATTTCGATTCTGTAGCTGCTAACTAAATTCGAGTGCATACTGTTGTTATTTTAGTAAGAAATGATGAAACACATCATCAATAAAAGTTAAAGGAACAAGGTGAATCAATCTAATGGGAGAATCTAAATCTTTCCAGGGATCTATCTAAGTCCATTAAAAAAGCACCCATTGATAGGTAACAGCAGGGGATTAAAGACTGAAGCAGTTTACTGCAGGCTATGAATGACCTGATCCCTTAATCCATCTGTCTTTTTATATGAGAATGCTATGCTAATTAGCTGCGTAAATTGTTTCCTGATGACATTAATTTTGTGCCTTTTTGTTATTCTAGGCTTTGACTTTCACTGTGATAAAAATATACTACGGGACATTTCCAATTTAGATGGTTCTGATCCTGATAAATTCCAACACAGAAGCAATGTTGTGGGGAAATATGCATAAACAGCAAACTTAATCAATCCTGGGGATAGACACAGAGGACTTTGGCTTCCTATATAATCGTTCCCTTTAGCTTCGAAAGCATTACATTAACACACTTGAAATGTTGAAACATAATTCAAGGAGAACTTTTAGCAAATGCAATTTTCATTGCTCCATTTTCTTTGGTGAAATTCAAGACCTGAATATTAACATAGAGAAAGTAATGGAACAGATAGTCGTGATGTGAAATCTTATTAGTAAACAAGAGCTGCATCTGAAAAAATATTGTCATTAAAAGCTATGTAGTAGTTAATTGAGTTTGATATGAAATTTAGTGCTGGAAAGTTAATGACTAATGCAGCTATTTCACAGAGCTTGGTTACTGCAGACTCCATAATGATCTCCTTTTGCTTCGGAGCAACAATGAAATTAACCTCTCTTTTGTCCTGCAGGTGTTGTGTTCTGATAATGCATATCCCTTACAAGTTTGGGTAAATTATTTGCTTTGCATATAAATTAACCCTAAAGCTGAATCAATATTAGAATAATGAAAATGTAGGGAATATTTTTATTCTAAGGAAACAAAGATTTATAGCAAAGTATATCAAAATCCTAGGTCCAGATCCAATTTCAGAAGAGTGAATTACAAAATATTCACAATGAGAGAGAGAAAGAGAAGACTGAGCTAAAGGAAGAATGATTTTGGAAAAGAAAATATTGTTATTTTTTACATTAGTCAGGATTAAATAATTGAGAATCTCTACATTGTGTTTTCCAGTATAAAAAAAATGAGATAGTACTTATTTAACAATTCTTAACATCTTCTGAGCTTTGCTTTATTGGGTATGTGCTGTCCTTTAGTTAAACTCTAATTTCAAAATGTAAAGCGTTATAGCTTTAAGGTAAAGACACAATTTTCACTTCTATGCAGTGGATTAGCAGTTACACCTCACTGCCGATAGAACATTTCTTTCTCTTCTTTTGCACTTCCAGAGACTTGCTCCCCACATATTTTCCTGTGTTTTTCCTTCTTTGGTATTTCTTCCTTTAAAAATATGTGTGTGTATAAATTATTTATAGATGTGACTTTTTTCTTTTTGAAATGACACCCAAATTTAGATTGCTTTTATCTTGACTCAAAATTCAGAGGCAAATTCAGCAGTGACCTATTAAATGTTTGATAATGTGTCATACTACATAAGCTGCACAAATTCTTATGAATTGGAGAGAAAAGTTAGCACTTTCCCTGGCTCTCTACATTTAATAATGTGTTTACCCATGGATATTGATCAAAACACTTATGAGTAATATTTAGACAGTAAAAAGGGAATACATGATATTATGAGCATTTTATCAAGTGATAAATCAAGCCCTTAATGTTTACTTTAGTTTAGTTTAACTGTTATAGGAATAATCCTGTTTTGTTTACTCCAAAACATTCTTTAGTCTCCTTTACAGTCAAGCATTGGGTTTAGCTTTGATATTCTGGGTTACTACCCTTTGGGTTCATTCTTTGTTTCTAAATTCCAAAAGCAAAGTGGAATCTAAAGTACAATAATAATCATTAATAATTTATAGAATGCCTATTTCGAAAACAAAATCAGGGACACTATAGACAATAATAAGCACGCATTAAACCAGCTGGGCACTGTGCCCAGAACAATCTGCCAAGTCCACACAATAGGCAAGAAAATAGCTTGCGTATATGTGAGGAGAAATAAGTAAGAGAAAACAACGCATGAAAGACTAGCAAAGAGAACATCTAGGCAGTCAACAGATTTCCAAACTTCCATTGGAAACCAAAATATTTTTAAGTTCCTTCTGCTGTGTCTACTAACTGTCTTACAATGTACAAGAGATACGAACCCTCTCAGGATAAGTCAAATATATTCTAACAATTTCAAAACTTGCTAGGTCTAGGCGTATTAGATTATTTTAGGTTTTACAAGCTACCAAGTGAGGAGTTCCAGGACCACCATCTACCTACAGATTTGTGAGACTTTTTATTATAGGGTATGATGTAAACCAATTCTTTTCTCATATGATGCATTGAAACTACAGGACTCTACTTGGGATGGCACATGGTTATGATGAGGTGGGACAAAGAGTCTCCTGTCTGCTTTTTCCCACCTCATAAAACAGCACTGCTACTTTCTTAGGTCAGGTCTCTACTGGCAAATTAAAGCAGGAAAATGCTCCCCTGAGCTGAAGAAATCTATGAAAGTTAACTTACTGAAATGTTGCTTCTCACTTCATTTAGGTGGGGTTTCACAGGGTATAGGTCTGAAGAACAACAAACACAAAATACTAACACTATTTCTTTCTGAGGGAAAAGTGCTTCACAATTCTATTCTGTGCAGACTTGAGACTTGAACACTAATCTGCATAACATGCACTTATAAAACATCACTTGGGTAGGTGCAATCCAGCTGTATTTGGCAAGAAAGCAACCAAGGATGTACATTTACTTCAGCTACTATATCCAAACCAGAGAATAATACATGGAAAAAGCCTTTAAATAGAATGAAAAAGTTAACACAGTGATTAAATGTAATTCTACTCAGTACAAATCATATTTGGTAGAGTTTTAGGAACTTACTATATATTCTAATTCTCAACTTGTAATCAAGATTATTGACAGCATATATCTTGGGATGAACCAGGTAAATTTTGGAATATGAACTTTTTCTCCTGAAAAATATTCAGTGAACTGATAAATCTGTTCTGTTAAATTGAAGCTTAGATTTCAGGGATAATATACTCACTAGGAGAACTATTTACATTAAGAAAATGACTTTTACTCCATGAATATTTATTATTTATCAGAAATGACTGTCATTAAAATTTGCTTTCAAGTGATATACATGAGAAATGACCCTTGTGCCAACTTGTCCTTAGGGTACGAAATTTTGTATTAGCAAAAATATTTAGAAATGAAATTCTGGAAATCTTTCAACATAAAGTTCTCAACAGTTACACCATAATTAAATAAGTTTTCTCTAACAGTGTGTGTGTCTTAGAGGTGGAGGGGCAGAAAGGCTGGAGGTAAATATCTCACTAGTAAGAGAGGATATCCACAGTCTAAAATTTACTTCTCTCGGTTGAGTCTATTAATTGAGCTGTCATAACTTTGTTGCTTAATGCGTCACACACATTTGGATAATTCAGACTGAGTATAGAAAACAACTATTGTTTCTAAAGAAAACTATGGGAAGGGGTGTAAACTTACTTATGCAAAGACTATTAAGAGGGGAATTTGTTGTTTTCTTCTTAAAATGCATGCTTGACCAGTTAAATTTAGCACTATTCCTTGGAGAAACCTAAATATCCAGGTAATATAAATGAGTCAGTCATGATTCATTAAGTCAAAGGGATTTACATTTTTAAAAATTGTTTTACCAAGTGGCTAGGAAGATTTACTGGATGTCTTTTTCTAACAACTTCACTGGCCCATTTTTGAGTGCTGGACATGTACAACACAGAGTTAAGTTCTAAGGATGACTGTTGCAAACCATGAGAAATAAATGACTTTTTATGACATTATTTTGAAAGCAAAAAGTGATTTCCAGGCAAAATGTTTTATAACTGGATTATCTTTCAGGATTACATATACTGCTTAGTTATGTTGATCTATTTCTACCCAATGTCAAATTTTCTCATCCACTCATTCAACAACCGTTGATTGAATACCAGTTGTGTCCCAGGAATCAATGACAAATAAGATTCTTAACCTCAACAAGCATATGGTTGGAGACCAAATAAAGAAAACAAACCAAGGTAATTAAAGCAAAGTGTTTTAGTGATATATTGGCGTTTCGAACAGGGAGCTATTAAAAAAAACACTGGAAGAACATCTAACTGAATCTTTGGGAAGTTAAAAGCTTTCTTTTGAGAATAACCTCTAGTCAGAGTTCCGAAAGACAAAATAGAATTAACCAGAAAGAACATTCCAGGTGTCAAAAGGGCTTGTTCAAGGTCCAGGAAGCAGATTATTAAAATGTGCATTTAGGTATGTGTTTCTGTTCAACATCTGAAACTAGTATCAAATAGTCTACAGCACAGTTTGGATCAGAAATGTTGGCACATGTAACCCTAATCCTGTGAGGTACTGACAGGTATTATTTGAATAAAAATGGAGGTATTCAGTGTCTACCTACATTTAGGAAAATCATGTACTAATCCTAAATTTAGTTTTTTTCCTATATTATTTCTCTTTAATAAATTACAGTACAATGTGAATTTTCAGGAAGTGTCAATAGCAAGCAATACTTTCCAAAATTATGAGACCAAGCAACCCTTTACTCACAGAACAACTCTTAGAACTAGTTTCCTGAGGAATATGCTTTAAGAAATGCTGCCCTAAATACATGTGGATATGAAACTTTCCAAATCCAAGTTCATTGTAGTAGAGACTACCAAAAGCATGAGAGAAAATTTTAAAGTTTGACAGAGAACTTAATGGGTTGAATGATGTTCCCTCCAAAAATTATGTCCACCTAGAAGCTCACAATGTGACCTTATTTGGAATAAGGGTCACTGGATGTATAATTAAGATAAGGATCTAAAATGAAATTATCCTGGATTATGATGAGTTCTAAATCCAATGATGAGTACTCTTACAAGAGACTAGAACAGAAGGAGAAGGCCATGTGAAGACAGAGGCAGAGATTGAAGTGATATGTCTATAAAGCAAGGAACACCAAGAATTGCTAAGGATGTAGAATGAATTCTCTCTCAGAGACTCCAGGAGGAATCAACACTGCAAACACTTCCAAGTCAGACTTCTGGCCCCCAGAACGGCAAGAGAATGAATTTCTGTTCTTTGAAGCCAGCAAGTTTGTTGTAATTTGTTATGACAACAGTAAGAACCAAATGCAAGTATATGTTACTTTTACATACAGGTTATAGTTCAACAAATTGTAACCTTACTATATATTATTTCCAAATGATTTTCAGTGGATCATGATGATGCCTTTTGAATTCTTGTCCTTGCAGTATCCTCCCAATAGCCTTATGAGTTACTTGAACCAAAAGAATACAGCAGAAATGACATCAAACATGTTTCTATCCTAAGGACGTTTTCTAGTTTCCATTTACTCCTTCTTAGCCCTGAGCCACTGTGCAAAGATGTTCAAGTTAGCTTTCTTGAGAATGAGCGTTCCCATGATGAAAAAGGCCCAGGAGAAGGAAGGACCAGGAAGATGGAAGGGAAGGCCTGGCCATCTAGTCACTCCTGTCCCATGTATAAATGGGGTCATCCTGAAACCTCCAGTCCTGGTGGAGCTGCCCGCTGAACACAGACACATGGGAGAACCTAGCCAACACCACCCGGAGGAAAGACAAGCCACACAGCTGAGTCCAAGCCCAGACTGCAGAACCATGAGCAGATACATGCTTGTTGCTTAGTTGTTTCAAGCTGCCATGTTTTGGAGTGATTTGTTAGGCAGCAATAAAAAGCCGTTATCATCTAGGACTATCTTCAGGTATTTATTTTTAAAACAACGATAGACAAAACAGATTATGGACAGAATGCCAGTTGGTATCCTATAGCAAAGGTAGATCTGACTTCTTTCCACCAATTAAGAATTGTGATCACCTCTCCCGTATCTTTTTCAAGTCTGTTTTCCATCAACTTTAAATCCCTGGGAAAGAAATGCAAACCACTCTTGAGTAAATAGAGATTATTTTTACGAATACCGAAAGCAGAAGTTTTATTAAAATTCAGAGGAAGTCCTGGGTTCAATACCACGAGGTCCTGAGTTCAATCCCCAGTACCCCCATTAAAAAATAAATAAACCTAATTACTTTCCCCAACTCTCCCCTTGCCCAAAAGAAACAAACAAAAAATACACACACACACACACACACACACACACATATTTATATATATATATAAATACAATTCTGCATAAGTATAGACAGATTACAAAGAGCTGAACTGGGGTTTTAGCATATGCTACACTCAGCTGAATTCATGAGAAACAGACAAAGAACAATCTAATCTCTAGGATTTATTTGAAAAGGTTGTATCACAAGTACAGCATAAATGAAGAACATCTCTTATAACCTGTATCTTCAGATCACTGCAGATAACTGATATTCATAACAGCCATGCATGATCTTGAAATGGCTTCTGGACACTAACAATTAAATTCTGATCAGTTGTGGTTGTAAACATTGAGATATATTTCGAGGTTTTTTTTTTTTTAAATATATGTTTGTAACCCACATAAAATTTATAGTGAATCAGGTGATTGGACATCAAATTAACATATATCCTGTTTTTTAACCATTAGGAGATACAATCTGCTTAAAGATACAAGTGTAAACTGACTATTGCTACAAATGAATTCTTACAAAAACCAGTTATTCAAGTCACACACACACACAATTTTAGACATGCATGCCTGTGGAGAGGGAAAGAAAGCCACAAATACAACATCATATTAGATTTCTTATAGCAAATAAGCTAACAAGAGAATTGAACCAACTTGGTAACTTGGTCTTGAAAAGGATGGGTTCTCTTGCTCTATCTCAGTCTTTTTATTAAGTGAAGGTGGGTATGCAATGACCACTCATCTATTTCCTGTGGACACATAAATTGTATATTACATGGAGAAATGAGAAATAATCCTGTTCTTATTTAATCCTTATATTAGATAGCTTGATAGAGTGGTATAAAATTAATTTCTTCTCCTTCCTCCTCTTCTCTTTCTCCCTTTGTCTTCTATTTTATTTTTTTCATAGATGCTACAACTGATTTTTGCTCTGATAGTACAGATGATCTCTAAGGGTAAAAATCAATTTTAATGATCATTGTTTCTTAAGAAAGAAACAGCAAAAATCTTTTGCAAACTGAATTTACTATATATAAGTAAATAATAGCCATTGCTACTAAGATAATATTGCAACTGGTTTTCTTTCATCCCTGGCAACATTTTTATCTGACATTGTCTCTGCTATTTCTAAGTTCAACGTCCTGCAGCAAACGTTGCCTGCCATACCGAATACTTTCAATTAGTAGTTCTCTACTTCTCTGGTCGCTAGGCAACTGACCTATGGTGAGGAATACATAATGATCTGCAGAGACACCTTAAAGTGGTGGAAAGTATAGGCTTCACAACTTTCACTTGCTCTCCTGTGTGGATGCTACAATAAACAGTTAAATGTGTGGAGATGTTTGGTATTACTTGGCTAAAATAAATCTAAAGGCTATACATTAAGCTGTGGACAAATGTAGGAATACACATGACACAAAATACCAGGTTTGTCTTTCATAAATGATATTATATTATTTACAGAGAAGACAAGTAATCAAGCTCATATATTATTAAACATATATATGCTAACGTATATATGCTAATCACTGGTGAAAAATTCAGCACATAGCAGAACTGATGAGAGGGCTAAGGAAAAAATGCTGGAAAAAAATGGGGAAACTAAATGGCAAATAAAATAAAAATTGCAAACGAAAACCATTATGTCTGATATATATGTGAATGTTCAGTAGAGTGTCTTCATATGTGTTAAAAAAGAAAAAAGAAACAGCCAGCAGCATCGGCAGAAAAGATCAGACACTTGAACCTTGCATATTTTCATTTTATCCGTCCATCGCATTTTTATTGGTTTTCATTCCATTGACTACTATGTGCACTGACCATTACATTCACTGACCCTCACTGGATCCACTCAATAGAGAGGAGAGATTGTATCTCCTCTATATCAGTAGAGCTGCTTAGAAAGATTTTTCACTCTGCTTCTTGTATGTATTTTATCCAATTTGTACACTGTATTTTACAAGCTGCTGGCTATTTCTCTTTTTTTTTTTTTTAACAGATATGAAGACACATTAGAACAGTGGAATAACTTTCCTTCATACAATATAGAGCTTTTGATATATTTTGAATAATTGAAAAATAAATGATTGCTTGAAATCTATGTTCTCATAATCTAAATGTAGTATCAGTGGAACCAATACTACTGGGATTAATAAAAATGATAATATTCAAATTTAGAGAAAAGCTGAGTATTTACTGAAAAGCAATAGATAACTAAAACTTCATGTTATACAATGAAGAAGACTTGAGAGGTTTTTTTTTTCCCTAACTTTGAATGTTTATAGCAGCTTTATTTATAATAATTGAAAACTAGAAACCACACAGATGTCCTTCAATGGGTAAATGGTTAAACAGACTGATATATCCAGACCATGGACTATCACTCAGATATTAAAAAAGGACAAGCTATCTATATAGTCAACAACCTGGATGAATCTCCTGAGAATTATGCTGATTGAAAACAGTGATCTCAATGGTCACATTTTTGTATGATTGTTTTTGTATAACATACTTGAAATAACAAAACTGTAGCAATGGAGAACAGGTTAATGGTTGGCAGGGAGGAGCTGGGAGCAGGAGGGAAGTGTGTGTGGATATGAAAAGGCATCATGGGAGATCCTTGCGTTTATGGAAATACCGTACATCTTTACTGCATATATGTCAATATTCTAGTTGTGATATCAAGACTTGAGATTTTAAATTGGGCTTTTGTTCTTTTTGATGATGCCATTCTACAAGTTTAACTCCTACTATGATGGCTAAGACTAACTTTTAATTTTCCCTTCAAACCACACACTGAATGCACCTGTGAAAAAGGACCTATAAATATACTTTATAACTTTAATTACATATCTTCAGTGGGATCTATCTTCTTAGTTTAGCATACATTTATGCAAAGCTATTCTATTTGGTAACATGTAATAACAAAATAAAACAAAACCTAGTAGACCCAGTCCCAACCACTGCCTTGGTAGTACCAGAGAAGGCCAAGTGGAATGTAGGACTTCCCTTTCTACCAAGTGTAATAATATGCTCCTCTCCTTCCCCACCAGAGTGGTGTCAAAGGAGACCAAGTGAGAAACAGGAACTTTCACCACCATCTAGTGGTAACAAGGACCAAGGCCCCCTGATATCTGCCCTTCCTTTGCAAAGGCCACATAGGAAGCAAAACCAAGAAGCCCCACTGCTCTCCAAAGGAGTCTGAGTGGGGAACCTGGACTTCCATTCCCTCCTGGCAATAACAAGGCAGCCTCCACTTTCACCCTATGTCACGTCACAGGAAGCTTACTAACCAAAACTTAAACAAAATACAGTCTTATAATACTCAAAAATGCCCTGGATACATTGAAAATTACTCAGCATAGCAAGAAACAGAAAAATCATACCTTCAGTGAGAAGATCATACATGTTAACATAGAGATGACACCGGTATTAGATTTATCCAACAAGGACTTTAAAGCCACCAATATAAAAATACTCTAATAAGCCATTATAAACATGCTTTAAACAAATGAAACAAATGAAAGCTTTACAAAGAAACAATAGATACAAAGAACAAAGTAGAAATTTTGGAACTGACATTATAATAACTATTTAAAAAAACAAACCTTGATATTCTAAATAGGAGAATAAAGAGGACAGAGGAAAGAATAAGTGAACTTGAAAAAAAAGATTAATACAAATTACGCAATCTGGAGAACAAAGAGAAAATAGACTGAAAACAGGAAACAAAGCAAAACTACAGAATTTCAAGGATCTGTGGGACTAAAACAAACAAACAAAAATCTACTAATTATGTCATCAGACTTTTACCAAGAAAGGAGAAAAATGGTGGGGTTTAAAGTGTATTTGAAGAAATAACACTTCCAACTGTGGCAAAACAAAACAAAACAAACAAAAAACAAGCCATGATTCAAGAACTCAGCAAACTCCAAAAGGTAAAACTGAAAGAATTCACACCAAAACAGGAACCAAACAGACAACTTCAGAAAACAAAGCAGAGAAAAAAAGTCTTGGAAGCAGTGAGAGTGAAACAACACTTTACTTAGGGGGAAAAACAGTTTGAATGAAAGTGGATTTCTCATTAGAAACCATGAAGGTCAGAGAAGTAAATGACACATTTTTCAGGTATTCAAAGACAAGAACTGTCAACCCAGAATTCTGTAATGGGCAAAACTTTCAGAAACTGAAGGAAATTAAAGAGCTTCTCAGAAGAACGAAAACTAAAAATCTGTCACCAGCAGACCGACCCAAAAGAACAGCCAGAGGAAGTTCTTGAAACAGAAATAAAATCATAAAACGTGTCTTAAATCATCAAGAAGAAAAGAATGAGTAACAAAAAACCAAAAATATGATAAATGCAACAGACTTCCCCTCTTCTCTTCAGTGTTCTAAATTATGTTTGACTTGAAGCAAAAAAGTTAACATTGTCTGATGTGGTTTTTAAGGTATCTAAAGGAGATACATTTTAAAATTATAAGCAGGGTAGGTAAAGAGACTTTGGGGAGTCTTTCTATTCTTCACTAGAAGAGTTCAGTGTTTTGATAGCAGTGGTGGCTATAGGAGCCTTCATGTGAGATAAATGACATAGTGCAATAACATATTTTATAAATGTCAATTTCCTGGTTCTGATTTTGTTGTAGAGTCACTAAAAATGTAACCACTGGGAAACTGGGTGAAGGGGTACGAGGGATCTCTCTGCACTATCTTACAATTTTCAGTAAATCTTTTCTTCAAAACTGACAGTTAATAAATGCTTAATGAAATATGATCAATAAACTAATAGTGTCATTTGGAGGGCAGAACGATAAAAAAAAAAAAGAGGTTGTGTTTATATAAGTAAGCAAAGGCATCCATGAAAGAGATAAGCTTTGCAGTTGAGAAAGTCCAATGCTGAAAGAGCTTGGGGACTAATACAGAGTTGATGTTAGATACTTAAGAAAGCCAAAATCAATTCTGTTTGAAAAGTTCTACATCCATGAAGCCAAGGAATCTAAGAGAGTTCTTGACTGACAAAATTATCCTATTTCTAAAATACGAGTGAATATTCTCTTTATCCTAAACCAGACAGACACTAAGACTATCACTGATAATCATTCACCGTGGGGGGGAAATGGGGATGAAAAGTAAAGAAATGAAATATGGGAGGAGTAAAAAGAATACCAAACTTTAAAAGCTTCCTCGGAAAGTTTTATCTACATATATTTTATGTAGATAAATAACATACAGTAACTCTGCCATAAATTTCTTACTCCTTTTCTAGTACTGATTGCTCTTTTGCTGAGTGAATCTACTTTATGAACATATGTAAAAAGATTGTACCCATTATAGGTAGAAAATCATCAAAAATACCTATATTTTTATAAAGGTTTCAAGTCAAAGTGGATCCGTTTCCATTGTTCTCACAGGGAGATGGCTACTGTCCTATGTTTCTTTAATGAAGGGGCAAAGGAGTATATTCACCTGTAATAGGCAATAATCATTTTAGCTAATATCCATTAGCTGATACTTATGAGATAATTTTGCCACATTATCTGCCACTCCAAGAATGTGGGAATATTTAGAAAACGGCCTTCATGATAACTGTAGAATTATCCAGAACAGTGTCAAATTTGCTTTCAATCTTTTTGTCATATTTTAGTTGCAATGGAATGATTTTTTAATAAAATATTTTCATGATTTGCATATCCCTTTCAAGGAATCTTGGAACCCTTATTTGTAATGTTTATCTCTGACTAAATTCCAAAATGATGAGATTTTAAATGTTCATGGAAAAACACTGGGATTTACAGATCAGAGATCCAGAAGCTACAAAATTCTAATATAAATCTTGTGGTATTGACCCCTCATCATAAAAAAAAATTAACTAACTGGCAGTGTTTGGTCATGTCCATACACACAAAATGCATCACTCTATGTCCCTTGAACTCATCCATTAATATCTGCCTAGCATTAAACCAGAAGATGGATATGGACATTGTGGCTAAGGAGGCTTGAATGATTTCACGCCAAATAATTATAAGTATGTCACTTGAACAGAAATACCACCATGAGCAGAAGACTGCAAGTAGAACATTTCTGTCCAGATAATATGAGCTAAATGTTTCCTATACTGATTATATCAATTATTCAATGGATGTACTGGAATTCTTTTACTGGTCTTATGAAGCTTTTTGACTGCTTTTCTCAAAACACTTTAAAAGGTGCTTTATACTGCCACAACTCTTTATTGTCTACTAACTTACTAAAAAAAATTAGTTAATTATTTAAATAATTGCTAATGATATACATTGAAATAAAAAATAATCATAACCATAATGTCACTATAGGTTACCGATTCTCAAATATTCTCTACCATGAATTTCACAGTCTAATCATTTTAAGTGGTATACATTATTTCTTTTAAAAATATTACAGAAAGCAACATCTAGAGCTATACAAAAATTAGATAGTTTATGTATTTTGTTTCCTTAATCTTTTGTGACCTAACAGAGGCTACTTTAAATGGCCAATTTCTAACAATGGTCTGTAAAATTTTTTAAATCACCATGTGATATTACAATTTACAAACTGAATATATGAATTATATATATACATATCCATCCAGAAGTACTACCATAGAAATAAAAATATTAATATATGTACATACTTTGTATGTTAAATATGGTTATAATTTTCCCTAAGGTAGTTTTCTCTTTGTATACGTGTGTAAATATATATATACACAAGTACTCATAGAGAGAGTGAAGTTTGAATGTGGTCTTGGGAAATAAATATTTTATGAGGAAGAGGAAGGAATACATATGATTTAAAAAACAAGTGTACATTTTTGGTGAAGTGATTATAGAAACATTTTCAGAGGTTTACAGAATGTGTAAATTAAATAAAAGAATGTGATTGAGAATATCTGAAGATATAATTAGAAATTAATGGTCAGGACCAATTATAGAGGATTTAGAATATTAAACTAAGGAATTTAAATTTTATCCTGTAAATAAGTGGAAAATGAATGAATGCAAGTTGGGGGGGTACCACCCTACAAAAAGAGAGTCATGAAACAATAATACTTGTTGGTTAGGTATGGCCAGAAAGAAATCAAGAAGACTGTCTTCCTCATCCTTCACCTTCACTTTCTGAGTAAAAGGGCAACAGTACATAAAGGAAGTTGAAATGTATTTGACAAATCATTGAAAAGAAGAATTTAAATATATGTTATTTATGTTATATATGTTAAATATATGCTATGTAAATATGGAAAAACCAAGGGAACAAGAGTCTAACTCCAAATTCTGAATCAGATTGACAATGATACCTCTGACACAAATAGGGGAAACCTGGCATGGAGTTTGTCCTTTACCCGGGTAGCACCTGGCACAGGAGAAGGAGCCAACTTTGCACAGCTGATGAGTGGTAAGACTGAGATCTGAATTTATCTTGTCTGATTTTATAGATTATGCTTTTAACCATTATGTTATACTTCCTTCCTGAAGTATTTATTGATTCACATAGAGACACAGATCCAGGAGAGGCTGGTGGCACTGTACAATTAGAGGAAAGACAGGTTGCCTAGGTCCTGTTTTCCCAGAGAATATGACGGGGAAATATACTCCTTGAATAAATTATCAAACCAAATTTCCAATATTCTAGGAATAGAAGACTAAAATGCTAGAATTCTTTAATTCTAAGTATGTTATTATGACAGGCTTTGAGAAGAAAATCAAGAGGGGATGTAACTACATTGCAATTACAGTAGGAAGTTATAGGGGAAATATTTTTAGTGAAAGAAAGTGGGAGTATGAAATGGTAGCCACATTGAGTGAAATCTTTCATGATAGACATACACACATGTGCAGTGAGTCAAGAAGGAACCGCAAATGAGCAGCTTAGCGTTGCTAGAAGAAGATCTGGTACTAGAGATGAAAGATGGAGATCAAAGTTCTGGTGGCAAAGTTAGTCTGGATAACAGGCCTCTTGAAAATTCATGGATGGATGAGAACCAAATGCAGGAAATGTAAGCTTGGAGAACTAAAGGCACATGAGGGAACCCTCCACAGACAGCCATAGATGGTCTCAATAAATAAAAGAGTCCATATGCCAAGAATAAAGGAAGAGGGGTAACTGGGATCTTAAGGACACTGGGCAAAGCCTGAAGAATATCATGGAAGAAACAAGTCAAGTCTTACTGACCTACATTTACCCATTCATTCAAAAAGTGTGTTAGTCATACATGTCTTAGATCACGTTCTTATCACAATAACATGATTGTTTCTGAATTCATTTCTAACTGCTTTTTTCTGACCCTAACATCACATTGCTATTCATATTTCCCTCTGCCTCTCACTCCCACTTCAGTTCTGCTACTCTGTGAACAATGTGTTTGCTGTAGACACTTGAATATGGATGTATTTTTGAGCATTATGTAAAATTTTATAGTTTTTGGATATTTATGTTACTTTTTGTTTTTTTATTCAACACTCTGTTATTGAGATCTATCTTTCTTCTTGTGTGTATCTCTACTTTATAGTTTTTTATGCTGAACAGTATCCATCATTTTCAGCGATTATGTGTATATATTATTCTCGTAGTGCTGCGTATTTGGTTCCCTCCAACAACAAATAAATCTTAAATGGACATCAATATGTCCTTTCATAGATTTGGGTGGAAGTGTATTTGGCAAGTAGATCAGAAATAGGATTGCCGTTTCGCAGGTTTGGTTTCATTTCTCTAAGTACTTCTGGATTGCTTTCCAGAATCCACCAATCCATACTCCCATCGGCAGTCTATGTGTATTCTAGTTTCCAGACGTTTCTTTATTATTTACCACTCTCCAAACTTCATTGGCTTACTAATGTACCCCTCAAATGTATCCCTTCTGCTATTCATACCATATATTTCATCTTTCATTTCAACAGATAACGGTTTTCATACTCAATGTATATTTTTTGATTGTCTATTTCTTTTTCAGGTTTCAAATATTCTCCCTTATGGCTTTGAGAACATTTGATACACATTTTACATGACTGCCACTCTAGCACAATTAACTGGCTGTCTTTGTTGCATGTTGACTTTCTGCATGGTTGAATTTCTCTGAGGTCTCATTTTGGTTTTGGTGATCTTTATTACGCTGAGGTGGAAAAGGAAACGTGGCAGAGGGCACTAAGAGCAGGCCCAAGTTTAACCCCTTCATAGTCAGTTTAGAATGAGGGGCAGCCTAGGGGAGTAGCTGGATTCTACCCCTCTTTGTTAGCCTTCCTCCCCCATAACCATTCCCACGTGAGATTTGATGTATACGTGCATGCTAACTACTGCTTTTTAGCAAGAGTGATCTCCCTCAGTTTTAATCACCAGCCTAACTCTCAATATGTGCAGTCGCAGATTTGGAAGAGAATGCCCAGGATTCAGATGGTTTTTCTTCACTTGTCATTATTTCCTTATTTTCCAAGCTGGGTTGAGTTTCATCCTATTGGTAACATCCTGCCTGGCAGATTCCAAACTAGCCTGGAAGGAGTTTGCAGTGGTCTCTTTATCAAATCCTCTCCCGCTAGGATGGAAGCTCTACTGGGGCAGGAGTTTGCTGCCTTTGCTCTCTATTGTATTCTCATCACTTAGAAGAAACCTATGCACAAAGTAGGTAATTTAAATTTTGAGTCAGCAAAAAAAGAATGAACGTGAGGAAAAGAAAGTGGTACAAATAAACACCTCTGCCTCAGCCTCTTTTGTTATCCTCAGAGCCTACTTTTTTGCTTGCTGCTATCTTCTCCTCCACTAGCCTCACTATAATTCGTAACTCCAAGGGCTTATCACACCCTTTAGTAGTAGATGGATCAGCCTTCCTCTTATTTCTGTGACATTTCCAGAGTTATATTCTTGGAAGGGAGAACATATAATGTTAGTTTTCCATCTAATCAGAAAAAGCTCAGCTTAGTCTACTTTAAAGTTTTCATGATATCCACAGCTCCCATCTATTTTCTTTTCAAGTTACACCCACTTATGCAAATTTCTTTGAATAACTTTAAAATTTCAAGAAGCTAATCAATTATGGATTAATTCAGGATTTATAACTGTCTCCTATAAGATGAATCTGTGATGAATATACTTTTTAGTGCATCTTTCTGATATCACACAGCCAGTGATAAAGCATCAGCAACTGGTAGTTTCTGAATCCTCACTTCTGATACCCCAAAATGGGGTTTGTCAATGACTTTGCTATATGAATACAAATGTAAAACTCACCAACAGTGAAATGAAACAAGTATCCATAGGAGTAGAGTTCACTTGGACAAAATAAAAAGTGAGATACATAAGAAAATATGCAGATACAGATCTGACCATCAATCATCATTACTGTTAAAATATTCTTATATTATTATTCAATAATATCAATCATTATTATTCTGGGGAGCACATTTCTTCTCAGGCTCAGTTTTTACAGAGGTAAAATGGGGACAAAAATGACTTCCCTGCCTGGCTCACAGAATTTCTATGAGAATGAAAAGCAGTGAATGTTTATGAAAGTATTTTATAAATATTATAAAGCTCTGCAGTTATAAATATAAGAGGAATGCTTGCTTCTTTTTGTATCCATTTTTCTATAACAAATGCTTGCTTGGTTTTTAAATTTTAATATTGTTTTTCTAGTATTCAATATTTGACCACTGACATTCTTACACATACGCCTTCTGCTAAAGTTACGACCATAGACTAGTAACTTTATGTGCTCAGTTTCTTAATTTAAAATAATTCTATTGTGATTCCTTTGTAGAGAAAAGAACTACATTCTAATTTAGATTCTATGCTAACTATAATAACTATACAGGTTAAGTAAGATAATTCATGAAGGCTATTTGTTCTTGTTGTGCTGTTAAGACTATTTTTGATATATTCAAACTTACTAATTGTTCCCAATCAGAAGTGAATCATAACCAAGTAAGTAAAAGATTTGGTCTAAAACACTTTGGTTTCCAAATTCATGAAATGCTATCATTATCCTCTTTATGGTCTGGATACTTATTCTAAATCACCTAGGAAAAAAATAGGTTAAATAAAATAAGTATCTATAAAAGAATACACTTGCACTTTTTTTTTTAACATTCTCTAAATCTCAGGCAAAAATAAAAGAAAAAACAAAGGAAAGGGAAATTATACTCAAGTCACATAGACATCTAACATCTCTGATTTATGTGGAATCTTCTGTTTGGTAGAGGATATAGAGGAAAGAAAGGGATATTGAATTTCTGACAACATACGTGCTTAGTGCTTTGCTACCAATGCAGTGAGTACATATTTATTCTTTTTCCTGTGCTTTCTGAATTGAAATCAGTACATTATAAGCTTATCATACAAATGATTGCAAAAAAAAAAAACCCAAAACAAAAAAACCTCAAAAAACTTGCCATTTATTTTCTATTAGATCTTTTTCTCCTGAGGTTATGGCCCAACACAGAGCCATTTTAACCTCCTCGTGTCTTTGAAAACGGGAACATCTAGACATGACTCCAATTCCAATTTGTTGTAAGAATAAAAACATATTTACTTTAAAATTCTGAAGCATATTAATGATGCCATAGAAATACATCTCACTTATGAGAAATCTATTCATTTTACCTTTATTAACATGTTTCAGTGCGACTCTGTGATTAAGGCTTCGCTCTGTGCAGACTGCAGCTGAAGCCATTGCAGCTGCCAAGAAAAATAGCAAAATACTTTCAAAGCCAAAGCAAACAGGAAGGTGGCCACATATACCTTATTCATTCATCTTCTGTATCTTGGTTTGTTGTGCTGTTCTTTCTTACTCTAACTGTATAATGAAATACTATTCTGACTGTCATCATCCCTAGATTAAAGCTTAGAGAAAGAAGGAAAATCCTTCCTAACATAGATTTTCAGACCATTTTGCTCTGGAAGATCAGCAACGACAGGATTTCCATTTGCTTCTGTATTGGAAGCAGGCTGCTGTGCATCTACAGCAAAGGCAGCACGGGTCTCTGTTTGCATTCTGGGGTATTAGTAGCAATAACCCGTAACAGCAAGGATCTGAGGTATTTACACAGATCATCATGGAGTAGATCCGATTGGCTTTGTCATGAAGATCTTATCAGCTTCATGTCCACCCCAATTTCACCAAGCCCATAGATGGAATAAGCAATAGGAAAAAAACAAAACAAAACAAAACAAAACAAAACAAAACAAAACAGGGTGGGCATTGTTAGCACCGGCGACACCTCTGACAGCTATAGGCATATCCCTCCCATAACAATGCAGTGCTAGTGACAAATCCAAGACGGTATTTCAACGAAGAATCTGAAAGTGTGAGTGTATATGCTCTGCAAGAGGACTTTCTTTGATTTTCACCCTGTTGATTTCAGCTTGCTCTAGATAGACCTATGGTGTAAATGAGCTAGCAGTAGTTGGGACTTGCTTTTCTCTCCATTTACTCAGGACTGCAATTTGCTTACTGCTGTTTGGGATGTAGGGGCCACGACATATGAACTCATGGTGAAAAGCCACGAAGAAGGGGAATTCACGAGTGAGAGGGCATGCTGAACTCACTGGCCTGCCTGACCTCTGTCGCAAATATTGCTTACAGAATCAGTAGCATTCAAAATGCTGACAGAAAGACTGTGAGAGGTCAGCAAAGGATGAACCTGAATGAGCATCTCAGGACCAAACCTTAGAGAATTACAATCAACTATTAGCTAGATAGTGGCTACAACTGAAATGCAACTGTTCATTTAGTTCCCTGTTTGCTTTTTGACATGTGCCCAATTCAATAGTGAATAATTCCTCCTTTGTCATAGGAAAAAATACAGAAGCGTAGGAAAAAATACAGAAGCCGCAGATGATGTCAAGCCCTGGGCTGTTTTAATAAGCAGTTGACTCTGAATAAAAATTATTTGAAAAGAGAGTATCTTAGAGTAGTCCAGCTTTGCTCCTCTGTCTCTTTGGTTTGCTTATCACTTACTAAGAACCACAGGGCTTCCTATCATTGTAATCTCTACTTTCTGCCCTAGGAAGACACGAAGATTTTCTAAAGTCAGTGGTATTTAATAGATTTCCCATATACAAGGTAATGAAAGAGAAATGCTGATTTGTCAATTTCTGAAGTGTTTACTGTGCTGCTACTTGTGTGCCAGGCTTTGTGCTAAGCACAGGGTAGAGAGCAAACATGTTCCCTGCCTTCTTAGGTTCAATCTAGGAGGGAGAGATCGCTTCTCGGCCTTTTGGCTAAGATCAAGTGCAATCTAGGAGGGAGAATGCAGGTTCAGATATAATGTGCTTATTGTGCTTTATGTTAAAACATCTTTTTGGTTCCTATCTTTATTTCCACCAGAGGAAGGAAATGTGTGTCTATGGGATCTTTCTCCATATATTCATTTCACTTTCGGACAGCCCCACTTCTGGTTTCTCAACTGAAATTTTATCTAGACCATTTTAAAAGGGACTAGATCCAGGCTTTGTGGGAATAAACTTTATAAAATACAGGGTCCGTCTTTAGGAAAAAGAATACAAGGCCTAGCAGATGAGAGAATCCACATGTGAGCAACTGCCTAACATTTGGAATCAAATGTACTTAGTATGGTATACGACGACTTCTTTTCTGAGTGGAAGATACTTTACCAATTCCAAAGAAAGTTAAACTTTCTGTCTGGGTTATTTTAGTTTTCAGCAAAATAAATGCATATGCACCACAACGTCTAAGTGCTTTCTTTAGAGTATGTAGTTTGAGTTCAGGATACCAAATGACTTTCAAAACTGTTTCTAACTGCATAAGAGTTTATACATAAAAATATACTGTCATTTAGAATTATACCAAACTTCTTAAGATATTTAAGAATATATATGGTGGATGAATGGAAGACTAGAAGAGCAGAAGGAAAAAAAAAAAACACAAAGGGAAGGTAAGTTAAACCTTTTGTTAAAGTTCTGGAGCCAAAAGTAGAAATTTAAAATTTGAATTAAAAAATACAAATAAGCAAAGTCCAGTAAAGGCGAACAGATACACATAAAATAATGTAAATGTTATTATGCCCCTTCTATTTGAAGGAATTTTTAGGATATAAATACAGGTAAAGCCCTAATTACAGTAGTTAGAAGGATTAAAGAACATTGTGTCCCACACTATAAAAGTTACAGTACGACTACACTATACACACATTTTGATTATTGTGAAGTATTTAGAATGAGCAGGCTAAATGTATGCATTGTTTATTGTGAATTTTAAGTTTGGTAGGAGGCTACCAAATTTGTATTAATTAAAGACCTTTAATTAAGAAAAAGTAACATTTATATTTGGTTATACTTCCGTAAGTCCTATTTGAGGTATTTTTCTTATGACTTTCCCTTCTCACTGTAGGAAGCTACTAAGAACATATCTGCCATAGTAGTTAATTTAATCAAACTTTCCCCCCTCTTTTGGTTGTATTTTTGTTAAACTTTATTGAAGGATAACACATACAGAAAACGTGACCTGCATACATACTGACCATAAATGCACGACTTGATGGAACTTCAGGTGCATGATACTTTTTGGTAGTCAGCATGCAGATTAAGAACCAGAACACTCTGATTTCCCATCCTCATAACTTTCCCTTCTTGTTTCCATTTACTCCCCACTCCATTTCTGCCATCAAAGACAGCAGTTATCCTGAATTTTAAGTTTTAATATTGAATTTTAGATACAATTTTCCCCATTGTACATGTACATATACACATATGTATGTAACTCTTTGATATAATTTTAAACTTACAAAAAGTTGCAAGAAATACTGGAAGGAACTCCCATGAACCCTTTACTAGATTCACTCCTGATTACATTTTGATGTACTGCCAGCTCTTTCTCGTTATCCTTTCTGAACCATCTATAAGTAAATTGGAGATGTTGTGGACTTTCAACCCTAAACACTTCAGTGTATTTCCTAAAAACCAGGATACTCTCTTAAATAATTACATTCTATTTTATCATTACAATACAGTTAACAGAATCAGGAAATTTTAGAGTATACTGTCAGGTTTTTTAAATTTTAAAATATACTAGGTTATCAATTATTTGTTAATGAATTAAACATGGATTTGGAACTAAATGGCAACTTGTTCTTTGTGGAAATTACTGGCATATTCTCGAGGAGAAAATATTAAACTCTAGGAAGCAGGTTTACAAATTAATTATCTAACATGAGTTACAGTAACCAGAAAGTAATGACTTTCTTGGGTCTTCAGTGAGGTCCCTGGATTACAACAATCTTTAAATTGACAGCAAATCTAATCCCTAATCCCATACACCCCCCCTTTTTCTTAATAGACTTGGTGCCAGAGTTTAATGCCATTGAAAATCATCTTCCTTTACCATATTCAGCTATCAGTTGGTTTGTTGGTGTAAATACTGTTAATGATATTTCTTAAGGTATACAGATGGAACAATTTACCATTCAATTTTGAGTTATTTTTTACTCCTTGAGCTAAATTTTTTGAGAAAATGTGATATCTAGCATGGATCTGGCACATAATACTTTTACCAACAAAAATGAATATAAAGCATCTTTGTTCTTAAGGAACTTCAAAACTAATAAAAAGATAGACCTCTTGTGTAAGAAAAAAACTATCTTATGTGTAGAAGAGGGTAAAAGTGCACTAAGGATTTTGATGAGGGAAAGATCACTTCTACTTGGGTGATCAGAGAAGGTTTCTTGAAAGAGCTGTCATTTGAGACGTGTCATGAAAGATATGCCGGATTTCTATAGGTGATAATAGATGAAAAGAGAAGGCATTGGAGGGAATTTGTGTGCAACATCACATAGGTAGAAAAATGCCAGGCAAACTGAAGGTACTGAATAGTAAGATGAGTAGGTGGTTTAGCATTGGCAAGAAAGAAGAAGTACTACTGGAATAGTTGTGAAGGGCTATAAACAACCAGCTAAAGAATTTGGATAATAGTAGGTCTAGGGCACAAGTGCACATTTTATTTTTTGAATAGGTCATATATGTACATGACTCAAAATTAGAAAAACCTTCCACTCTACCTTACTGCTCATCTGAACAGTTCTCATCTCTTACCATGAGTGCTGCTCTTGGTGTCTCAAGAGTTCAATGCACATATAAGAATCAGAGATGTAAGTTATCAATTTCCCTCATTTTGGCAGCATAATGTATGTCCTTAAAGAGCTTTCCATGTTAATACATATGAAGGATTCTCATTACTTTTTTTTTTTTTTACAGTTATGGAATATTTCATCATAGGTAATTTGATAGGGATTGCATTAAATCTGTAAATTGCCTTGGGCCATTTTAACAATATTGATTCTCCCAATCCAGGAGCATGGGATATCTTTTCATTTCTTTAAGTTCTCTTTAATTTCCTTAATCAATGTTTTGCAGTTCTCCATATATAAATCTTTCACCTCCATGGTCAGATTTATTCCTAAGTATTTTATTATTTTGGATGTGATTTTAAAAGGGATTGTTTCTTTACTTCTTTTTCTGCTATTTCATTGTTGGTGTAAAGAAATGCAACTGATTTCTGTATGTTACTCTTGTTTCCTGCTACCTTACCAATCAATGGGAAAGAATAGAGAGCCCACAAATAAACCCACAGACCTACAGTCAATTAATCTTTGACAAAGGAGGCAAGAATATATAACACAAAGAGAAGACAGTCTCTTCAGCAAGTGGTGTTGAACTGGACAGCAGCATTAAGTTAGAACACTTCCTCACACCTTACACAAAAATAAACTCAAAATGGCTTAAAGACTTAAATATAAGATAAGACATGATAAACAGAAGAAACCATAGGCAAAACATTCTGACATAAATCTTAGCAATGTTCTCCTAGGGCAGTCTACCCAGGCAATAGAAATAAAAGCAAAAATTAACAAATGGGACCTAATTAAACTTATACGGCTTTGCACAGCAAAGGAAATCATAAGCAAGGCAAAATGACAACATACAGAATGAGAAAATATCTGCAAATGATGTGACTGACAAAGGTTTAATTTCCAGAATATATAAACAGCTCATACAACTTAGTAATTAAAAAAAAAAAAACAATCCAAAAGTGGTCTGAAGACCTAAACAAGCAATTCTCCAATGAAGTTATACAAATGGCCAATAGGCACATGAAAAAATGCTCAATATTGCTATTTATCAGATAAATGCAAATAAAAACTACAATGAGGAATCACCTCACACCAGTCAGAATGGCCATCACTCAAAAGTCCACAAACAATAAATGCTGAAGAGGGTGTGGAGAAAAGGGAACACTCCTTCACTGTTGGTAGGAATGTAGTTTGGTGCAGCCACTATGTAATACAGTATGGAAATTCCTCAAAAAACTGAAAATAGACTTACCATATGATCCAGCAATCTCACTCCTGGGCATATATCTGGAATGAAATTTAATTCAAAAAGATACATGCACCCCAATGTTCATAGTGGCACTAAATACAGTAGCCAAGACATGGAAGCAACCTAAATGTCCATTGACAGATGACTGGAAAAAGAAGTTGTGGTATATTTATACAGTGGAATACTACTCAGCCATAAACAAGAATAAAAATAATGCCATTTGCAGCAATATGGATTAACCTAGAGATCATCATTCTAAGTGAAGTAAGCCAGAAAGAAAAATACTACATGATATCATTCATATGTGAAATCTAAAACAAGAAAAGAAAAGGACACTAGGAAGAAAAGTTTTCAGTTCTTGTTCATTCATGGTTCCTGGATATTAGCAGGGAACCCCATTATTTTGTGTGTCTCTACTTAATAATCTACCTATCGGCTTCATCCTGCCTCTGGTTCCCCTTGTAATGTGAAATGGTTGCCAGGAGTGATGAGTACTACAGGGTTTCTCATCCAAATCCAGTGAATAAAAGGGAAGAGGTGTTCCCCTTTTAGGAATAAAAGTCTTTCCCTTCAATACAATTGAGATAATTGGAACTAGCTAAGTAGCTAATTTTTATCCACTTTTCCCTGGATAACAATTAGGCAAATCCATGCACTGACTGACTTCTGATTTTCTGAAATAATTTTGAGTGATGACAAAGAATGACTAGGATTGCCTTAAAGTAAATAGGGCTTAAGTCTGGATCTAGGAAATAAAAGTCAACCTTCTCCAAGTCTCAGGGACTATGTAGCAATAGGGGGATAGCTAAATGAAGTTAGGGTCCTGTTAACAAAGGAAACTGTGTGTTGGGTAACCAGCAGTGTCCACTACACCATGTTTCCTTAAGAATTCTGGAATTCACTGCATACTCCTTTGCATATTTGTGGCTAATCTTTCCTATACCTGATAAAATGTATCTGTGTGTAGATTGGTTTTTGTGACTCTAGTTTCTGAGTTTCCAGAATGGCAAATAACTATTTGATAATCTAAGATTTTGAATAGCTGATACAACATATTTACTGTAATTGTGGAAATGACTTGGGGAACTAATGACTTAATCGTGATGTAAAAGTGAAATGGGTTCCTGTATGAATCCACAATTTTATGCTATGGTCTATATTATGACACATGTATCCTAAGATTTATTTGCTTAATTCAAAGCTATGATTAAAATGGTGAACACTTTTACTTCAGAGGAATTACTATTAGTAATATATTTGTTTTTTAGAAGAAGAGATACTTTGGTAGCTCTCAAAAAAATGAATTGTATACTTTTACTACACGTTCAAGTGCAGGTTCACCCCAGAATTCTTTGGTAATAAGCATTCTTTGTTGCTTTAGCACAGCCTTTGAGAAGATTTAACTTATCTCTTATCTCCGTAATCACTTACTAGTTGTTCTTTTGAAGCCCCTCTCTCCTGCAGGCTTTGAGGCATTTAGGAGCTGAGGGACAAGAAGCAGGTTTGCTATCCATACTCTCTCTTTATCTGGGGGAAACATCGAGGAAATAAAAAATTTATATCCTTGCTGTTAATGGACTGATTCGGGCCTCCCCAAATTCATCTGTTGAAGCCCTAATTCTCAGCGTGACTGTAATTGGAGATAAAGTCTTTAAAGAGGAAATTAAGGTTAAATGAGGTCATAAGGGTGGGGCTTAATCCAATCCTCTTTCATAAGAAGAGGAAGAAAAGCCAAGCCAGGGTGGATACCCCCTGAACAAAGACCATGTGAGGACCCAGTGAGAATGTGGTCACCTGCAAGCCAAGGAGAGGGACCTCAGGTGAAACAAAACCTGCCGACACTTTGATCTTGGACTTCTAGCTTCCAGCACTGTGACAAAATAAATTTCTCTTATTCAATCCACTCCATCTGTGATACTTCGTTATGGTCACCCTAGCAGACTAATACGCTTGTAAATATGCTAATGGAAGACTTCCTGGCAGGCAAGCTAAATATATTGGCTAGTGGAAGAGTTCTTATCTATGTTGTATTTTTATCAGGATGTACCTGGTGGCCTAGCATTCCTTATGATTAAATACACCTAGAATCCATAAATACATGAGGCCTGAATTCCTGGAAAATATGTTATGTGTCTCTATTCTTAAGAATGCAGATGTTTCATAACTGATACTGTTTATTTTTTGTGTAACGTATCAGAGTCTATCTGATGCAATAAGAAAAGACCCAGAGTCCTAGATCTCTCTTTGCTACTCCCTGGGCCTCTAGATCCTAGTCTTTTAGGGCCTCAGAACAATTAGTAAATCCCTGATTCATATGAGTCTGATTTAACTTTTAAATCACTTGAATTATCTCACTTATAACATCCAGGAGTTACTTCATGTGGTATATACACATTCTTAGCTGAATAGGTTAGAATTTCTCTGGTCTATATAGAAAAGAATTTATGTCCACTATTAACTGATGATGAAACAAAGAGCAATGACTTTTCTACGTATCTAAGGTATCAAAAGAATGTAGATGTGGGAATTAGACAAAATGACTATACTTCAGCAATGTACATCAGCTTAACTGGTAGGAATATCCACTGGAGGAGAAATACTTTGATTTTTTTTGTATAATTTACCAAGGACGAGATATAAACCATCTTCAGTTTTATTCATCAAATAATTATTGTGTTGGAAGTGAACAAGTGAGCCTGAGAGATCATATTTAAGTAGTCTATTTCAAGAGCTTCTGATTATACACATCAGAAAAAGAAAATTACTGAAAATTACTGATAGAACATATCCAAAGGAAGTTCTCAAACATCTCACAGAAACACATCACAGGATCTAACAACCCTAACAGTCGAAATGATTTACTTAATGTCTCAGTGTAACCATTCCTGTCATAAATTTAAAACACGCCCACTCTCTTATTCTCAGCGGACAGAAAGAACAGTTGCTTACCATTTCAAGGCCCCTTCTTTATTCATTTGCATTCTATGCCAGTGAATTCCATATATACACACATACATACTATATATAAATATATATACATATATGCACACACATACTTTCTTAATAATAGGAGTGAAAGTTATTCCATTAATGACATCAATCCACCTTGGTTGTTGTAAACAAATTTTATGATGCTAGAGAAAACGCTACTTGCCATTAAAATTATACTCATGCTATTTACAAAGATTTTGAACACAGCTTAATGAAAAACACAAGGTGATCATCTGTATGAAAAAAGAACCATCCTGGTTGGAAAGAACAATTTAAACTTTGGATTTGTCATTAAGAATTTTATCTTGCCCACATCTCCCTCCTTACCCCACTAACCAGCTGTTAAGCTATACTTTTTCTTTTTGGTTTTTTTACTGAACTCTAGTTGATTTAAATATGCTATACTATTCTTAAAAATTGTCATGGGAAGACAACTCCATAACTTCTCTTGGTGTTATATGTAATGTTATTTACATTCAGAATACCCTCTTCATGTCTAAACTAAAAAACTGAGCTGTAATTCATGACAATTATTTCCAGTTTCCCTCTCCCTCCCTCCCCAAATACATACACATACACACCCCCCTCACACATATTCACTCACTCAGATCTAATAGCCTGCAGAATTAATAGATTATATACTTTCCTCCTTTAATTTCACTCTTTTACTAACAAAGATGTCGTAAGATGCAGTATCTTAAACCAAAGGTTTAAATAGTGAAAATGTCAAACACTGTGGAAGGCCACTATAAGGGAGATTTTTCTTCAATGTGAGAGTCACTTTAGCACGAGTCAAATCACATGGCAGCCAATTCAATTCTCTGATTACACATGCATATGCAATGAATTTCATCTGTGAGAGAACCGCTTCTTCTACCCTTATTCTTTTTTCTCTCAAATTTTTGCATTCTCATTTCCACTCTTTTCCTAAAGCAGTTTTTGAGTAATGATTATGTGTTAGTCATTTTGAGGAACATGAACTTTACCCTATCAAAGGAAATTTCACCTAAATGATCTCCTTAGCCCTCTTGAAACATCACACTAGGGAAAAATATGTGACTCACCCAGCCCTATTCTATTGGAGCCAAAGTTAGTTCTGAGTGAGTGTGTATGGATGGGTGTGTGTGTACGTGTGTATGTATTCGTCTGATGAAAACTATTATCTTTCCAAGTGTATGTGAAGTTACTTGCTGGTCTGCAATATAAAAACACATGCTCTCATAAATCTAGTATGTACTTTTAATTTTTTTCCTCACAGTGGCATCATAGTAGAAATAAACATTGCAATGAGAGGAAAGAAATTTGACTCTGCATCTAACTTACACGTGAACTTGACCACACTGATAGTCTTTACAGTTGTAAATTTCTGTATCAGTAAAAAAAAGTTATTTGATTTCACAAAGTCCCTAGGATGTCTCTTTTCTCTGAGACTCTCTGAAGCTCTAGGAGATTTTCTGTCCTAGTCTACTACACGAGAGTAGCAAGTGAAAACTATGACGTTTGATCATGAAGATTATCCTATGACACTCCCAAGTGTCAATGTGTAGAATTCCCTATTTTGTTCTGGAGATAAAATCTGTGTTCCAAAATGGATAAATAGAAAATTATTTTTCAACAAAAATGTATTGTGTGTGAATCAGGCCAATCAATATGATGACTTGTTTTGGAAGACAAAGGCCTCTTCACACAGCCTCTTGCCTCTAGAATCTTATCACTTGCTAAGTGAAATAAAACAATTGTATAGATAATTGCCAGTAGGAAGCATTAAATGTCCTAAATGATGGATAGGAAGAGAACTAAGAAGGAAGTGTCCCTGTGAATGCTAAAATGCTAATGAGGCTCAGATCTCAGGTGGTGGTGATGGGAGTAAATGAATTGAACAGGTTTCAAGTGAATTAAAATGAATAGAAATCAAGTGAATTGAACAGATTCAAGAGAGATCCACGAAGGAAATAAGCCTGTATCCAAGGGATCTTTCCATTTTTAAGAACATACTACATTTGAATCTGTTTCCTTAATGGTGTATAGTTAGTCTTCCATTTAAAATAGGTGTAATAAAATTTTCACTGAAATCTTAGATTCTGTAAATCATAGACGACAATAGCTGAACAACATGTCCTGTGAACAACTGCATGTGTAATTATGGAAACAAGGAAAGAGGTTCTCTGAGCTGTTAGAAACAAAGGATTTCTTTTTCTCTGTCTTCTCTCTTACTTCCATTAAGCTTGTCTTTTCTCCTTTAAAGCTGTAAGAAATAGTCTGAATACTAATGTGACAAAATCAGATGCAATCCCCAAATACCGTATTTGCCTAATGATAAATACCTAGTTCTTACCTTTAAGGATATTTAGACAATTCAGTTTGTCCTGTAGCCTTAGAGTAGTCAGGAAAGTTAGGCACAGTATTTTAATGCTCATGCCTCCTCTTTCGCTGTTAGCTATCATTAATCCCTAATGCCTGGAACGGCATATATTTCTTCTACAAAGGAAGCCCACAGGTCGTTTTTATTTGGAGCACTTTTTTTTTTTTAATATGCGCCACAATATATTCCGTTATGTATTACCTCGTCTGAATGCAAAACTGTTTTATATGCAGATTTAAGGTAATGAGCACTCAAGTTTAAAAAATGGCTCTGGTATCCTGTAGCTTCTCAATAATAATATACTCTTACATTCCAACAGAGAAGGATGGATTATGGGTTTTTCAATTTGCATCAGGCATATTAATTGCAGAGTAGGGCTTCCACATAAAATATCAATGTACTGGAACAAACTGTTAATGTACCAGAATATGAACACTTACATTCATTTCTGGAACTTTAAAAGGAATCATCCTTTTTTCTTCTCTCTTTTTCTGTTTTGTTTTGTTTTGCTTTTTCCTGTACCTCTAGAGATGGTATAGTTTTTTGGGGTTTTTTTGTTTTTTTTAAGTCAGTTAATGAGAACTATGTAACCTCTGTTTCTCAAAAAATCCTTAATTAGATTAAGTGCGATAGGGCTTTCCTAGTCATTCTGCTGGGGAACAATGCAATAAACCATTAGGGAAAGAGAATAATTTAGAGGATCTGGAGGAAACTTATTTTAGAGTTGCTTTTAAGAAACATGACATGGAAGATCAACTTTATGTTGTAGTTGGAGGCAGAGAAGCACACTCAACTTTTATTTGCATTATATTTCTCAACTGTGACGAGAATATCGAAACTTGTAAAATTGTAATTGGAACTTTTATAAGTAATTTTCAGCTGAGGTTTTGCATTTTAAGTTTAATTGTAGAGAACTGTATGATATTTTATTTCATGGAAGTACTTACATGTTTTCTTGTAAGCATAAATTTGAATGTCCATTTGAAAACAAAAAGAAATGTAATAAACAAATGAACAAAACCCTGCATTTTACTTATCTTAAAAGGTTTGATAACTAATATAGAGATACAGATTGACTCGACTAGCATACAGATTTGAATATTTAAAAATATGCTCTCTACACTTTGTAATGTAGATGTCTTCCTATGTTGAAAAGGTAAAGCAGCAGGAAGAGATAAAGTCTAAGACTTAAACATACAGACAGCATTTTTTTCCCTGAAGGCTATGCATGATATGCAAATTCTAAGTGATGAATATTCATGGCATGAAATTCTCATCTATTGTATCCTAAATTGTTACTTCTTTCCCACTATATTTTACTTTGCATTCTTTTTGACGCTTAATGAAATCTGTGGTTTTATTCTCCCCAAACAACAGTGAAATGGGGACCCACTTTTTAAAACCATCCTGAGAAAGACAGCATTTGAGTTCGCATGCCACAGCTGTAAGCAACGAATTATCTCACTGGGGAAGAAAAGAAATACCACTCATATAATCCAACAGGAGACCTGATTCATTTTGTGTCTGGAGCAATCCGTGCAATGTTACAAACTGAAACGAGTTTCCTTTTCAATCTTCAGGTGAAAAAAAAATAGTGAGAATGCCCTGCTTTCTCTATCCATGTAAATTCTTTTCTTGCCTCTTTCTTAAGAAATCACATATGTTTGTGTGTGACTGCTTTTTATCTTGCAATGGTAGTTTTGTCCTCGTCATACTCTTATAAGGCTAACTGTGTCATGGGACAAAAATAAAGGCAAAATAGACTTTTCTTAGCGTTAAAACACAACCTAATCTATGGTAAAAGGAATTTTGATACCGTTTTAAAGAAAAAGCCCTGGGCAACATGAATGTTGCTTTGCTGTAGCATGTTGGCTGAAAAACAAGCATAGATATATGCTCAGTGAAGACACCAGGGTAAATCACTAGCATATAAATTCTACCTGCATCTTTTAGGTGCTAACATTTTGAGAAATGCTGATAGTGTGTTATTCTCATTTTCTATTACATATAGTGGGTGTATCTTAAACTCCAGGAATTTGATTTCTAGCAAGAAAGCCAAATAAAGTGTTGCAATTGTTTTATTTATGGGCGATTCTTTCAACTGAACACCTTTTATTTCCAGATTTTTTTTCTTCTTGTAAGAAATGCTACATAAGACAAGATGCTGCCTGTTTCTGTGTCTTTTTATGTTGCATACATAAATGGAAAGTAGGTTCAATTATCTCATTGGAAAATCTTTTTCTTAATTCCATCAGTTGAAAGATATCACCTTTTCAGAATTAGCTTTTCTTAGTAAACATCACTAACCAAAGAGTAATGTTTATGAAGGATACTATACATCTTAATTTGATACGTTTAATGATATAAGCTTGTATGAACTTTCATTATTGAATAAAAATTGCTTTCGGATCATAAAGGATACTTTCATAGGTAGTGAGTAAATTCACCTGCCCCTCCTGCCAAGACATCTGCCTTCTATGTCCTAGGATTAAAATCAAATGAAAATTAATTTCAGGTTCAAAGTGATGTTAACTGAATTCAGGAATCTTATGATGTCCTGTACTTCCTTTGCAACACCATTTGACAAAAGTACAATTTCAGCATAGCTGTTGATTTTTAGCTGTAGTTTTTATTTTTTAATTCTTGTGGGGAAAAGGATTTAATCTCTCAAACTTCGTTGATAAATTACATTGATGAATGCATTCTGACAGGAAGCTTTACTGAAATGAAAAGGACTCATGTGTAAGGGTGGGAATAACTATTCTAAGAGCTTTTTCATGGTGCTCGTTGCCAGGGAAACCACTGCTTTGTCTGTACGTGTTCGGAATGGCTGCCTCATTAGAACTCAGGCTCCCAGTCACTTTGTGATACTGATGAAATGAAAGGGATGAGCCTATTTCAGTTGATTAACTCCAAATTAAGAAAAATAGCATATTTAAAAGACAGATTTCTAAAAGCTAAACATGTAGAGGTACAAGGAAACTGTCAATGTAGTATTGATTAGGCCTTTTTGGCCACTTGTGTGTCTGGAAGAATGTTTTTATTTTTTTCTCTCTCTCTTTGCCTATTTACATATTTATGGAAGAGTAAGCAAATGGAGTATTATACATTAACATCGCCAGATACACACTGGATGTGATAGATCCTGATATTTACACAAATATGCACATATTCCTCTTACTAACAATACAGTTTTTTCCTATCAGTGACTGACCTATGTCATGGCTACAATATGTTTAGAGCAGACTGAATTCATTGACTCAGGGGCACAATAGGTATTGAAAACCTGTTAGATACCCACGTTGAGGGGTAGTTTTCATCTTTCTTGAAAGAACAAAGCAGTGGCATACACAGAAATTATGTGAGTCAATATTAACAACAAAAAGGCTAATATAACTTGTATTATTGAGGTAACCTTAATTAAAAAAAAAAAAGCAAGTAGGCCTGAAAACATCTCAAGTTCAAAGAAGCTCAGACCAACTCACAATGTCATACCCTTCCTGCTTTTTATTACCAGACAAATTTCCTTTGGCAGTTCATTGGCATTTAAAATTTCTGGTTTTGACTCATGACAAAGAGATGAAGCAGCAGATCTATAAGCTCTTTTCTTTCAAAAACAAGTTCTAGAAATTGCTTTTTCTGCCATTCTATGTAAGTATACTCAAGGTACTAGAATCTTCAATATTAGTATCTAATAATTTAACCTGAGGGGAAGGAGAAAGATATACAAAATCCAAATTTTATCCCACCAGATGTTTTTAATCCTTATCAGATAAGTTAGCTTTAATCAAATTGACAAGATTTTTTTTTTTTAAACCTATAGTACCATTTCCAGAAGAGAAACGCCAAAATGATATTCTGGACTTTGCCAAGTCTCATTTTGACTGGCAACATCAGAAATTCGGCTTTGTACATGGTAAGCTTCAAATGGTTATTAACATTCAAGAAAAGATGTTAAGGAATCTTTTACAAAGGTAGAATGCACAAGACTGGGTTTTTAATTGAGTGCAGATGAAAAGAAGGTGGCGATAAATTTAGGGTTTATCTTGACTCCCAGGTCTGGATGAGTACAAATTATTAACTTATGGTTGTTTACTGAAATTGGAACCATGAGAGCAATGGTTCTCCGTCTTGGCTACACATAAGCATCACCTGGGAAGCTTTTCCAAATACTAAAGCATAAGATCCAACCTCAGTAATTGGAATTCAATTGATAAGGGGTTGTGTCCAAAATGGTATTCAACAACCGCTCCCCTCATAGTTCTAATGCGATGTCAGACTTGAAAAACTTTATAGAACTCAACACAGTGTGTCTTAACATGCCTGAAAATTAGAGGCACCTGAAACATTTTAAAAAAATCCCAATACCCAAGTAGAACCCCAGATTAATAAAATCAACATCTGTGAAAGTGGGCCCCAAAATTTTAAATTTCCCCAGGTAATCCCCATGGGAATCAGGGCTGCGACCCATGATACTAAAGGAAGAGTAGTTGCGGTGAAGAGCTGGTTAGGAAGAAATACTGAATTTGAATGCATGCTGGGGTCACTCAGCTGGAAGCACTGAGCAGACATTGGAGTACGAATCTGAAACTGTAGAGCACAAGTCTAGATTTAAAATGTGGATTATGGAAGACATTTATAATAATGGAAAACTGTGGGGAGGAGGGAGTCATTAGTGCCCTTATAAAAAGAGAAGAAAAAAAGGGGCCAAAAGCAGAAGCTAGTTTGATAAACAGAATTTCTACCTCTTACATTTGAGTTTATTGATTTTCTTCCACATGTCACCTCACACGACTACGCTTTTTACAGTGTCCATGCTTATTCATGGACATTACTTCATCCAAAACTACTTCAAATCACATCAGCTTTTCATCTATTCAAATGGCGGTCTATTTCAAGCAAATTTATGCCAATATTCTCGAAGTTGAACTCTTTTGCTCTTACATCATACTTCCCTGAGAATGACAACTGTTGGATCACTCACCATTCTTTTTTTCCTGTATCTTGATATCAAAATATCATTGGAGAAAATCACATATTTATATAGATTACGCTGTTCTAAATCTCACCTGATCAATATGAACTACTTGAAAGTTACCTAAATCAGTTACCTTTCCCCTCATAAGTTGTTCCAAATTGTTACCAATTTCTTCAAATCCCTCACATTTCTGTCACAACTATCGCAGAAAATGAATACAATCTTAGCGAAAATTGTGGCTACCGGTGAAATTCCCTCAACTGCCTGTTCTAATCTCCTCATGTAACAATTAAAAAAAAGAAAATCAACAGCAGCGTAATTGTACTCACTCTAACATCTTTCTCTCTGGTCACACAGGATGAGCTGTTCACCATTTTCTTTTCAGGGATGATTTCTCCACCAGTGACTGCAGTCTCTATGCTCACAGTTCTCCCATAACCTGGATCCTAATCTCAAACATTTCCAGCTTCTGTTCAGAAACAGTTGGCTTTCTCACAACTGCTATCATCAAGTCGCTTAGTTTTCCCTCGCAGTTTCCTCTCCTTCCATTTGCAGTCAAGCTCCTGAAAAGAATGCCCCCTGCAATTGTTTTCAAACCTAAGTATTGAAATCACCTGGGGAAACTGTAGACCCTATTGACAACCAATCCCCTCCCCCAGAAATTCTGATTCAGCTGGTCTAGAGCAGAGCACAGGCCCTGGCATTTTCTTTAAGTCCCCAGGTGATTCTAAGATATGGTTAGATTTGAAAACCACTATTCTTACAAACTCAGGAACAGTTGCTCATTCCCTACTCTTTTACTCCAATTAGTTCCCCCTTTTACACTTCCCCTGAAACTATTCTCTGAAAGAGCAGTAATATCTACTTGATTTTCAAGTCCAGTTAACTATTTTCAGTTTTCATATCAATTTTTCATACTGAGCCTCTGTCAAAATTGACCATTCTACTTTTCTTCAAAAGTTTTTGCTTTCTATTCTTTGCACAGCTGCAGTAAAATCTTGCTTATTACCTAGCTATTTGCTGATCTAAATATGGGCCATGTAACAACGAAACCAAAACGACTGTGTTAGGTAGGTAGATAAGTGGGGGCACTGGGCAGATAGGTGCAGGAGAGGGAGGAGGGTCGGAAAGATGGTGTTATGCCCGCCTCCAGCATAAAGAGACTTCTTTTAAATGAGTGCCAGCAAAAAAAGAAAAGAAAAGAAAACAAAACAAACAAAAAAACCCCCCACAACCGGTTAAAACCCGACAGACACGACTGCTCAGTAGCAGAAAGGACTTAACCAGACACCAACAATGTTCATTGTATTATAATTAACATTGCAATTTAGGCACCCCATCCCCCACCCCCTGGATTTTTCTGTATACACCATGGGTAAGGATATGCGCAAAGGGCCCAAACACGACTAAGTTTTCCAGGGACAAGAGCCATCAATCATTGAAGACACCACCTCTAAGTGAGGGTATAAGAGAAAGGGGAGACAAAAACCGCTGCTTTTTCCTCACTTGAATCAGCCTGCCTCCCATTCTCGGGGGTGTACTTTTCCTTTCCCTTTAAATAAATCTTTGAAATCTTTCGCTACACAACACACCGTCTCCCGACTGTAAACTTGTCTTTCAGGTATGATAAGAACCGGGGTCTTTACCCCTTGTTATAACAGGACAGATTTCTTGTGTTTTATAAATATTTTAAAAAATGATTTTCTGTACTAATGTTTGTGTGCTAGTGGCGTATTTCCTTAATATGAAGCTTCACTTAAGCAGATGGAGTGATTCTTTGTTTAGCAAGTTTAGTTATGAAAAAATGGTAAGAAATAATACCCATGTTGAAGAAAGCATCACAACAGAACTGTGGGAGTCGAAATTTAATAAACTGTCTTTAAAAAGCCTAGGATATACCACATTTTATTGTTTAAAATCATTGTCTTATGTTAAATTCTTTTTGAATAAAAGTCCTGAATAGAGGAATACTGACTGTTCTATAAGACACGATTTGAAGGCAGAGTTTAGAAATAGGAACACTAACTGGAAGATTATTTTGTCAATCAGAATGTAGGGACCGAAGGCCTTGGGTAAAAATCTCAAAAGTAAAAGTGGATAAGAAGAGACAAATGTTAGAGAAGTTTAAGTGATAATGTGGAAGACTCAATAATAGATTAAAATTTATAGTGAAGAATAAAAGGGAAAAATGATTTCAAAATATATAATCTGGCAATGAGAAGATCTGTGTAACAAGTGACATTAAAGGACAGTTAAAAAACAAACAAACAGACAAAAAAACCCCAGTGATTTGCTATAGGAGGAACGATTTCCAGTTAAGAGCATTTCGAACTTCATGGCTGGCCATTTATGTGGCTGTTGAGAGTCAGTGCCTTGTCAGCGTGGGACTGCAATACATGGGAATACATACCATACGCAATATATGGAAAATGCCAGGACTGGAGATATTGCTTGAAGTGTCATCCATACAGAAGTGGACATTCAAATCTTGGATGAGGTTTCCAAATAGGTGATTATAAATGATGGCAGTAAGAGAACCAAAGGATGCTGAGAAATACCAGCATTAATGAAGAGGCAGCAAGGTGTAATGAGAGAACATAGCCTGTGAGATCAGACTGAATTGTGTTTGTATTTTGGTTTCAGCACATACTAATTATGTGATCTCAGACTTTTATATGAACTAGTTAGCCTCATTTTGTTCATCTATAAATTGGGGTTAATACCATCTCCTTCACAGGATTGTGGGGGTCTGTGTGCCTGAGTGTGTGTGTGTTTGGCAGAGAGAGTGAGAAAATATAAATTATTACTCAATGATAATTTCTATCTTATGGTAGATTACAAATACAAAGTTAAATCAAAGAAGTGTGAGGGATTAGAAGGTACAAGAAAATGCAATATTTTAGAAACCACGGGAAGATAGTTTTAAGGGCAGTGAATGGTCAACAAACTGAAAAATCACTAAGAAAAATTATTCCTAGAAGAGAATAAATCTATCCATTGTAATGACAATCAAAGCCTAGTATTACATCTGTTACTTTGCTACTTCTCAAAATTGAAACATGAAGTACTTGTATACATATTATCCTCTTCACTTTATTAAAGTGTTAAAAAGGGGGCAGCTATGAAATTACAGATTTTTAAAAGACATATATTGTTTTTATCTAAAATTCAAATTTTGGCAGGAAAATTGATAGCTGAATGAAATAAAAAATTAGAGTGCCAAATGGTTTGCCTGTAAAAAAAAAATAAAAGGCTTTCTCTGACTACACATACCAGATTTCTCCTCAGCAGCAACTGCTCTTGGTTTCTTGTATTAATGCCTCAGATACATGTGTGCATGTACAGGCATATCTGAATATAGTCATTATCTTTTTTTAATGAAGAATGTGTGAGTGTCTGTGCAGATACCTCCCCCCTCTCTCTTTCTCTATTTCTCCACATTTGGGGGATCATTCCCAAAGGGACATACAGATCTTTTTTCTTGTCCTTTTCTTCCTCATCCTCTCCTCTTCCTTCTTCAAATTGCCTAACAGTTCATTCCATAGCATGCCAAAATTTATTTAGCTAGTTCTTTGTTGATGGACACTTAGGGTCCATGCAAAATGTCTTGAGACTTATAATTAACAGAAAGCTTTCATATGCTAAGAGAAAACTGGAACTCTAACAGAGAAATTGCAGTTTTTCTCCCAGCTGTACCCACAAGTTTAAGGCTAAACAGATTCTGGAACTCTCAGGGTATTTCTAGGTTTTCACTCTGCTGATCTCCAATTCAAAACGTGAAGGATTTTTTTGAAGTTAGTGCATACTGTAAGTTCCAAATTCAGTATAACAACACAGAGGTTGCATTGGGAGACTTATTAGCATCTTTTTAGAGAAGGAAAAAGAAACGACCCATATGGGTGGCTAAATTACACTTGTGTCTTTGACGAAGCAAGACATTTTGATTGACCAAAGCCATGTGTACAATGGATACGCTTTATCTAGTCTCACAGGAAGGCAGACATGCAGCCCATATATTAAAGCAGATGAAGAAAACCCCATGAGGTAGGTGGTCTGGTTTGTTTTTTTAAGTTTTAGTCCCTGCTCAGAAAAAAACAAAAAACAAACAAACGAAAAAACTTCCTTATTCTGGTTCCAACATTTAAGGATCACAAATATAAGAAAAAATTTCTGCATAATTCTTGGTCTTTGTGATTTGAGACATAGAGGAACATAGCACTGGCAGGGGATGCTTTGGATGTGTATAACTTGTAGCTATGTCCTCCAAAATGCTGATAGTTTATGACAGGCTCATTTTTCCACCTTCAGAAGAACAAGTTATTATTATTATTTTTGTGGGAAGTGGTCATTACAAATTAGAATTAAGCTGCATGAAGTTAAAGAGAAATCACAGCATCAAATTCCCTCCTAGGGAAGAATTACATTTGCACATGTAGAAAGTTCTCTGCAATTCTCACTAAGCCAAAGCATATTTCTAGTTGTAGCTGAGAATTTGCATCATTCTGAAAATAGCCACATTCTAGGTCCTCATTTTCCACATAACAACAATGTTTACTGAGAGTAAATGTCTTCCTGAGTTTCAATTTCTGAATATTCACAAGGTGAAAATTGTGTTCACCTCTATTTAAATGGAGATTCTCTGAACTGCAATTGTGTGGCTATTTCATACACTGAAACTCAGATAGAACATATCACCTTTAAATGATATATTGTAAAAGGACTCAAAGTGTGCATGTACATGTGTGGAGGGGGTGTGTCAGTATTGCATGGAAGCTATGTGGACGGGTAGATAAAAAAACATAAAACCATATATGCATATATAATGATTTCCTAATAATTAAAAATGAGATCATGTCTATGGTGGAAAATAATACCAAAAAAATTTACTTTTTTTCCAAAAATTTTACATGTGCTCATTTCTACCATTATCTGTTTTTTCAGAAGAACATCTAAAAATTGCAAGTAAATGAAAATATGTTTCAATTTTTATTTGCATGATAATATTTGGATGTTGCCTAACTTACATATTTCTCAGGAGGTCCTATATTAAATCAATGATTTTGTTTTTTAACAAGGAATATATTCTTAAAAACATCAAGGTATTAAATTATCAATATTATTTATAATATAAACACATTTTAAACAACCTAAATGTATACTATAAAGAGACAAGTTTAGTTAAGTGGTTATACCTCCATGTTATGGAATACTTTACACACCACTGAAAATAATGCCATACATCTATATACGTAGACATAAAAGGGGTATCTGATATATTGGTAAATTGTTTCTTTAAGTGAAAATTATTCTGTCTGTATAAGTAAAATTATATGCCTGTAGGGCTGTATCATTGTGCACCTCTAGCAAGTGCATAATTCAGTAGCGCATCAGTATTATATATGCATTCTAGATACTTCTGCATACAAATATACAATGAAGAGAAATTATTAGCACTTAAAAATGTATTCCCATCTAGTAGAAAAAGTTACGGAGTAAACAGTGCTAATTATCAACAGTGGAAACCCTTAATAGGTAGGATGGTGGAAAGGATAGAGGTGAGGTTAATTTTGCTTTTTATTTTTGTTTACATACCTTTGTATGGCCTGAATATTTCAGTTGAATTTGCATTACCTCCATAAGATTTTTTTTTAATATAACTATAATCAGATTCTAGTTTGTGAGTTGTATGTCTGTTTAACTCACATTCTTTCCTTTTAATTATCAGTTTCTACACTGACTTCACAAAAATACAGGACTCCCACCAATTAAAGAAACCAAAACATTTTTAAAAAGCAAAATAAAAAAGTAAACAAATTAAAACCAAATCTTCTGTTAGGGACATCACCATTTATACAAGGCCTTGAAATGAGACAGTGTAAACTATCTTTGACTTCTCTCTCTCCTGAAGATGTTGGACTTAAATAATCAAACTCTGCAGTGTCCTATTCCTCTAACTCCAAACTCTGCAGTGTCCTATTCCTTCTAAAATACTGACCTGGTTCAGACTGTATCATCTTACTTGGATTATACTTAGTAGCTTCTGCATTAGTTTCCCCGCCCTTGATTTCTTACCTTGGCAATCACCCCTACACATTGCCGTAGTGTTAGCTTCCTAAAGCATGGGTGAAATCAGCTTACTATACTTGTCAAAATATCTGTATCAAACTATCTGTGGGCTCCATCATTCACAGAATAAGTTTCAAATGTCTAGGCGTAACATCTAAGACCTTTCATATCCTGGTTCCAAACTGCCTATTAGCATGACTTTAAACTGCACCTTTCTAATTTAAACTTCCATAAATATAACATGCCATTCCATGCCTCTAAGTCTCTTTACTATGTAGTTTACTTCTCTTATTTTCCTCATCCTTCAAGGATCATCACACATACCACTCCTTCTAGAAAACAAACTATTTTATCTGATAATGAAATTAAATACACATATTCTCCTATAGCATTTTGCTTCACCTATACTAGAGATCTTACTTCATCAGCATCTACCCTAGTTGGTTTTTAATCTGTTTTGCTCTTCGATAAATAATTTGTTTCTTCGAGTTAGTACCTGCTCTCAATTGACCTATAAATTTTCAGGATTCTTAATAAAATTGTGTTTGATTAATTTGTTTGCCTTGCTTTTAGCCAAATATACTTAGAACTCCTTCAGCCATACAGTTATTAGGAAATACTGTTGATAATGTTGCTTTATATGAACATGGCTACAGCAAAAATGTCACCTTGGTTCTATTCCAAAATAAGTATACGTCCTGCCCATTTGTTTCAATAGATTAGATATTTCCAGCTATTTGTGGATTTGCATTTTTGTCTTGTTGACAAATATGTGCTGTCCAGTATGAAGCCAACAGACACAGGCACCTATTTACATTTATATTTAAATTAATCAAAAGTAAATAAATTCCAAATGCACTCCACAAATTTCTAGCCATACTTAAAAGGCCATTTATATATTATATAAATTTCCATCATTACAGAATTTTCTATTTGTGCTGTTCTAAAAGTTTAAACTCAAAATACAAACTATAAGACACTGATGAAAGAAGCTGAAGATGACATAAACAGATGGAAAGATATACCGTGTTCACGGATTGAAAAAATCAATATTGTTAAAATGGCCACACTACCCAAGGCAATATACAGATTCAGTGCAACCCCTATCAAATTACCAATGACATTTTTCACAGAGCTGGGACAAAAAATGTTCAAACTTGTATAGAAACACAAAGGACCCCAAATAGCCAAAACAGTTTTAAAAAAGGAGAACAGAGTTGGGGGAATCATGCTCACTGACTTCAGACTATACTACAAAGCTACAGTAATCAAAACAGTATGATACTGGTACAAAAACAGACATATAGATCACTGAAACAGGATAGAAAGTCAAGAAATAAACCTACACATTTATGGTCAATTAATCTATGACAAAGGAGGCAAGAATATACAATGGAGAAAAGACAGCCTCTTCAACAAGTGGTGCTGGGAAAACTGGACAGCTACTTGTAAAAGACTGACATTAGAACATTCTCTAACACTATATACAAAAATAAACTCAAAATGGATTAAAGACCTAAATGTAAGACCAGATACTATAAAAATCCTAGAAAAAAACAGAAGCAGAACACTCTTTGACAATCCACAGCAATATTTTTTTCAAACCAGCTCCCAGAATAATGGAAATAAAAGCAAAAATAGACAAATGGGCTCTAATTAAATTTAAAAGCTTTTGTACTGCGAAGGACATCATCAACAGAATGAAAAAACAATCTACCGAATGGGAGAAAATATTTACAAATGATGTGACCAACAAGGGACTAATTTCCAAAATATACAAATAGTTCACACAGCTTGATATATAAAAAAAGCAACCCAATCAAAAAATGAGCAAAAGACCTAAATAGACATCTCTCCAAAGAAGATATCCAGATAGCCAACAAGCACTTGAAAAGATGCTCAACAGCACTGTTAGAGAAATGCAAATCAAAACTACAATGAGATGTCACCTCACACCAGCCAGCATGGCCATCATTAAAAAGTCCACAAATGATAAATGCTAGAGAGGATGTGCAGAAAAAGGAACCCTCCTACACTGTTGGTGGGATTGTAAACTGGTGCAGCCAATATGGAGGACAGTGTGGAAGTTCTTTAAAAAACTAAAAATAAACTTAACATATGATCCAGCAATCCCACTCCTGGGCATATCGCCAGAGGAAAATAAAATTTGACATATGCACCCCAATGTTCACAGCAGCACTGTTTACAATAGCTAAGACATGGAAACAAACCAAATGTCCATCAACAGATGACTGGATAAAGAAGATGTGGTGTATGTGTATATATATGGAATACTATTCAGTCATAAAAAGAATAAAATAATGCTATTTGCAGCAACATGGATGGACCTGGAGATCATCATTCTAAGTGAAGTAAGCCAGAAAGAAAGAGAAAGAAAAATACCATATGATATCACTTATATGTGGAATCTTTACAAAAGGACACAAATGAACTTATCTACAAATCAGAAACAGACTCACAGACATAGAGAACAAATTTATGGTTAGCAGGGGGTAAAGTGGGTGGGAAGGGATAAATTGGGAATTCAAAATTTGTACCTTGGGGAGTCATAGAAATGTTAGCTATCTTGATTGTGGTGGTAGTTTCATTGGTGTTTATATCAAAATCCACCAATTTGTACATCTGAAATGTGTAGTTTACTGTACAGGAATCATACCACAATAAAGGTGTTAAATTTATTTAAGTAAAAAATTAAAAATATATCCATGTTCAGTTGGTGACCCTGATGGATAAATGCCATGCTTTAACAATCGAATCTCTGCACTGATTTGACCTAAGTTGTATATATCTATATGACAAGCTTACTAGGCAACTGATACAAAGACCAATATTTCTCGAGCACTTCAAAGTTGACTCTCAATAACACAGTTGATTGTGTATATCCCCTTACACATCCCTTTACACACACATCATCTACTATGGGAGGAGAGTGTGAAGGACTGAATCTATGTATTTATGAAGTACATATTATTAAATGAAAATCCCAGTTGCCTGGGGCAGAAGATCTGACCATTCTGAACATCCTGTTGGCCGATTTAGTAAAAATGTCAAAGAAGGGACCAAAAGAGAATGGATATTTAGAGCTCAGAATAAAAAAGTCCACTTGTTCTCAGCTCTAGTGTGGAAATGTACCATCCTTACACAAGGTCACCCACAACGTCATGATTTTACATCTTTATACCATAACATTTACTTCACTTCCTCTCCTCATCATTCAAGGCTTACCTTGAAAAATTTTCCCCCTGTTTTTCTCCATGCTGGTTAGGAAGTCTGCAAGTATAGGATGGAATTTAAAAAAAAAAAAAAAAAAAGGAAATCCCTCTACTTGGGATGGATGAGGACTGGCCTCTCTTTGATACGGTATGTTGGATCCTGTGATAACTGCATGTTTTATGCAGACAATATATATTTGATCATTGAACACAGAAGTTGAAACTTCGGCATATGCTTGACAATCACCACTCTGCTGCCTCCATTTTACACCAATAAAGGAACTTGCTGCCCTTTTTGTTAACCAGATGAGCTATATTTTTTCACTTTGTAAAGACATACCCTGACGCTTTGATGTTGAGAGACTGCCTCACAATGTTCTTTCTCTGTTATTAAGGCACAACAGTTTTGATTTCATTATTTTCAGCAGAGATTCATTTAATAATGGAGTGCACAAAAATCTAACAAAGGATCAAACTGTTATTACTGGGGCTATAATAACCTCTACCAGCTGACCTTCAGTAATGGAGAGACTCCTCCGTGGGAAGAGGGCTTTCATGTCGACACTTTCCTGATAGAGAACTCCTTGCATACAATCAGTGAATTGTGTGTATAGCTTTATGTTTAACATGAAAAATAAAAAGACATCTTAGAAAGCTACAGAACTAACTAGTACTGTTAGCTTCTTTCAAAAGTGGAAGTAAGAAAGATGTAGGGGAAGACAACCTCCTCAAAATTTTTGTCCAATCAATTTCCACAGGAATATTTGAAAAACGCTTATCCCACAGAATTAATCTTCACTAATTACTTTTTCTCAGTTCACCTCTGCAATGTCCTTTTTTACATGAATGTTTTCTTTAGCGTATTATATAAAATATCAGGTATATATAAATTACTATTGAATTGCTTTTCTAATAAGGTACTCATTCAATATACATGTATTAGCACTAACCACAGCAAAGGCAGGAAAAAAAGCGCACTATCTTTTCTCTACCTAGACAACCAATCTCATGCATTCTATTTGCTTTTCTATAACTATACAAATATATTTATATTCTGCAGAATTGCAAAACAATTTTAATCAGGAAACTAAATGAACAGATATTTTTCATCATTTTAAACCTCTTTATTTTCCTTTTTTTAACCCCCTGCATTCATGATTTCTAAGTTACTCTAATGTGAAACCTCCAAAGATTTCTCTAGGCAGAGTCTAAAGATCACTTCGTTAGGATTGCTAAACAAATGTATTCAAATGCATTTTTATGACTGAATTTTTATTAAGCAAGTTCAATGTTT
Source organism: Vicugna pacos (assembly GCF_048564905.1). NCBI lineage: Eukaryota > Metazoa > Chordata > Mammalia > Artiodactyla > Camelidae > Vicugna > Vicugna pacos. Next base: position 36,466,111 of record NC_132992.1, on the reverse strand, counting down.
ACCTTTTCTTTGACTATATGAAAAACATTATAGGATTTTTCTGAAAATAACATCATCCAGATAAAAATGTTGAAAATATCCCAAAACACATAAGGCTCATAAAGAGCGAGGGAAGCAAGCGTGCCAGCTAATCTAGTTCACCATTCTCATAAAGAGCAATGGTGGCACTTTAGAGCCAGTACATCTATTCATTTTCATGGTAATAAAACCATTCCTGAAAGTGACTTTGTCCAGAGTAAATGGCTCTGTGTTATAACATGATGTACTTCAGAGGTGAGTTGTCATAGATCACCAAATAATGTGCCACCTTCTATCTTAATAAAAAGTTCTCTGCTCATTCTAGTATTTTTTTTTCCTTGCAAACTGAGACTGTATTACCATTTTCCCAAAATTTAACCCAGTCTTTCAATGGAAAAATATCAAATATAAATGCCATCAAAGCCAACAAATAGAAAGGGATACAGAGGAAATAAGTTTCTCTATTCTCATAAAAAAAGTTAAATTTTTCCATTCAAATAGCAAAGAAAAGCTAACATGCTGTAAAAGATAAAATTCTGATATAAAGATTATCGGTTAAAAGTGAGAATTATGAAAGCAATACTTATACATATTCAGTGGATATGACTTGCTCCTTTTAGAAGTGTATCACTTAATATACTTTTTAGATGTGTGCTAAGTTATAATAACTTTAAAAATATTTTTTATTAATTATATAACCCTCATTAGGCTGAGTCACTGAAGTACAAAAAATTGGACTTAATTTTAAACATATGCTTACAAATAAATTCCTCATGTGGATCACAAATGTTATAGACTGATATTTATGATAAATACATCAAGTAATTGCATTTTCTGTTTATAATTATATAGGATAGTTATGCATTTGTATTCTCAAGGATAGTTTATTGTAAATCTTAATCATCGATCCCACCAAAAATGAATGAAAAATAGTAAATAACTATATAGGGAAAAGACCAGAGGACAGAGACGTTTAAGGAAAGGAAATTAAAATGCTCCTTGCTTTCGTATTAAAGTTGTAATTCTGCTCTTATTGCTGATTTAAAACACCTGCAGTTTGAGTTCAGGGTTATTCTGTCTGCACTTGGATTAGAAAAGAGGCCAGGATGAGTAGGAAAATCCTTCACTGGTAAGAGAATGCTTCTGATCAGGTCATAGTTTTACCACATTGTTTTCAATATATAATTCTCATGGTTAACTGAAACACAGTGTTAATTGAGGTCAGTCTTGATGAATGGTTCAAAGACTGAAGAGGGGATTAAGAACAGCCACTCTTCTTCCAGCAGGTGTAGGAGAGCCTAGCAGAAGACAATCTATTACTCAATCACATTTCTCTTGGTGCATAAATTATCTGGGGCATAGACTAGCAGCCCCTCTAGACCTACAATGATATTCCTTCTAGGTCTCAAAGTGGTTTTTATTAAAGAGTTAGAAATAACCTTTGTGTTGATCTGGTTCAAAGGCTCAGTCAAAACTTTGGTATAAAGAATTCTGCACAAACAGACATGATAATACCCTCTGAGCATACTCAGTGCTCGGTGTCTAATGTTTTACTGTTGGACAGTTCAAATGATTGTAAAATTTTAACATATTCATCATTACAAATTTCAAGCGTTGTTTTAGGGTTGCCTTTTAAAGAAACACTGAGAACTTGCTTCTGTTTTTGACAAGTTAAATAATCTTTTGGATACTTTGAAGACAATTAACTTCTGCAGTTGATCCTGGTAGCTATAGTTTATCCCTATCTGCTTCCTCATCTTGCATTTCTTTTAACATTTCCCTTGGAGATCAAATCCCAGCTCCAGGTGATCTAGACCAGGCTCTCTCAACTTAGACTACTGCCATTTCGGGACAGAAATTACTTGTTGTTGGAGGATGCCCTGTGTATTACAGAAAGTTTAGCAGCGTCCCTGGCCTCTAACTATTAGATTCCAGTGGCACCCTCACACATTTGTGACAAGCAAACATTTCTCCAGATATTGTCAAATGACAAAGTAATCAAAGAACACTCTTCCCCACGTCCATGCGAAAAAAATTTCCTGTCATCACAGAAGGTCCTGGAGAAGTCTATTTAGGTTGATAATCTCTGTGTCAGACATCATCAGGTGCCTCCCCAAACAATTCTTTATTTCTATCTATTAAGAGAAGCCTGATTGTATTTATGGTAGTCTGAATTTGGTGAAAAAACACTTCCCAATTTCCTAGGCAGTTAGAAGAAGCTACCTGACATGGATGTGGCAAATGAAAAGCAAACAGAAGGTACTAGGTGATGCTTCTAGGAAAGCCCTTTAAAAGGAAATTATCCAGCATTGTGTGTCCAGTGTTCTGTGTCCTTACTACCTAGGCTGTAGGTACAGTGTTAAGTGCTGTAAGCTATGAAGACTAAGCAAGACTCTTAAAATATTGGAGTATGAATATTTCAAGAATTTTGGTCCTTGATTATGTCCTTGGCTTGCTCTTGTATCCACCCTGGGCTAACTATTCCAGACATCTTGTTGGAGGGAAGAATAGTGAGGAAGTGGGGCAACTTTTTTTAAAGCACTAGTTTTGTTCTGCCTTTTATAAAGGAATTCAAGATGACACAATCTTCAACTAATAGTAATAGCTTTGCTTTAGGAAAAAATAAAACAGATGTCTCTTTTATAAATATCCCATCTCTTTTCATTTTAAGGCTGCTTTTTTATATACTTATTTTCAGTCATTCCACATTTATCCTTTTTTAACTATAATAGGCAAGATATTCTATTCAGTTCAAAATTTAAAGATAAAAAGAAACAATACATTCCCTCAGAGAGTTTCTTAGGCTAAGAAAAGCAAAATTTCATGGGTCTGTTATTGCTTTGCAATAAATTATCAGAAGAAAAGGAAAATATTAGACAAGATAGGTGATGAACTTCAATGAGAAATAAGAAAAACAGTAATAACACAATGTCAATGTTGAATCATTCAAAATGTATGATAAAAGCAGGAATGGCTCCTAGGCATATATCTGGAGGGAACTCAAATTTTAAAAGATACATGCACCCCAATGTTCATAGCAGCACAACATACAATAGCCAAAACAAGGAAGCAACCTAAATGTTCATCAACAGATGACTGGATAAAGAAGCTGTGGTGTATTTATACAATGGAATACTACTCAGCCATAAAAAGAATAAAATAATGCCATTTGCAGCAACATGGATGGATCTGGAGATCACCATGCTAAGTGAAGTAAGCCAGAAAGAAAGAGAAAGAAAAATACCATATGATATCACTCATATGTGGAATTAAAAAAAAAAAAAGAAAAGGAAAGGAAAAAAAGGACACTAATGAACTCATCTATAAAACAGAAGCAGACTCAGACACAGTAAACAATTTTACGGTTACCAGGGAAAGGGGGTGGGAAGGGATAAATTTGGGAGTTTGACATTTGCAAAGGTTAACTACTATATATAAAAATAGAGAAAAAATAAATTTCTTCTGTGTAGCACAGGGAACTATATTCAATATCTTGTAATACCCTCTAATGAAAATGAATACATGTATATAGATGCATAACTGGGACATTATGCTGTATACCAGAAATTGACACATTGTAACTGACTATACTTCAATTAAAAAAAAGGAAAAAGAAAAAAGCAAGAGTGGCTATTTCTGAAAAATTTGTAATTTTTAATCTGTGATATCACTTTCACATATAAAAAGGACATAAAATAAACCTGAGTTTTAAATATCCCAAACTGTTAGCTAACCATTTGATTTGTCTTTTTGTATGTGTGTGTGGTTGTGGACAGAAATTTTTTTCTAATTATTTTTTTTAATTGAAGTGTAGTTGATTTACAATGTTAGTTCCAGGTGTACAGCAAAGTGATTCAGTTATACATATACATACATACGTATATATCTATCTTTAACAATATAAACATGTGTGTCAAAACCAGCACATTTTCAAGTGTCATTCGGCTCAACTTTTTTTGTTGTTGTTTCATGATATATAATATCTTCACCCCAAAGACCTTTGCTGAGAAACCATACAAACTGTTTCCCACAGATACGCCATCAGAAGCAAGCTCTCTGCTCACGAATCTCTCATGCACGTGTGGACGTGCCCCTGTCTTCCCTGCACATCTCTTACTGATTGCATTCCTCTCACTCCCATCAGCAGATTTGTTTTGCGAGCACTAGACTGTGTCATTAGTTATGACTCATCAGTTGTGGCATAATCATATCAATTCGAGCCCAATGTCTTCTGTCCTCATTTAAATACAAATTTTTCTTCTATTGCCAAGCTATCAAATATGTTTTATTCACTGAGTCTTGTAATCAAATGTGAAACAGAACAGTCTGCACTCAGCAGCACAATAAAAAAAAAAGAAGGAAAAAGTAGTAACATTCAAATTATTGCATGCAGTTTTCTAATGTACTTCTCTATTTTTGAAAAATCTAACAACTATGCAACTATATATGTATATGTATACACACACACATACACACACACACACATATATTCTGATTACAGTTAGCAATCTGAGTAAATACTTATGGAAAAAATCAGGAAATTGTCGATCATATCAAATTGCATTTTTAACCAGTTGCCCATCCATCTTGGAACTGATACAGATTAAAAGGTCCTGATGATTCTCTTCATTCATAATGCCTGAACTCCAGACTTTTGAACCTGAAAGGCCAATGCACTCAATACTGTAACTGCAGTTTCTTTATTGTAGTGAAATATAATGAAGGATAAACACACATTCTCATAGTTTAGTTACAATCCTCTTTTAGTTTCATCCATTGAAGTATCACCATTTGGGTTTATTATGTTTTCTGTTTATTTTGTTTAAGATTATATTAGTACCATTTCCCCCATTGTTGTTTTAGCGCTGAACTCTGATTGCTCAGGGGTCTGTATCATAAATATCATAAATAATACTTACGTGTTGCATGAGCTCAGTTACCCCTTAAACCTGCAGTATTGGCAGAAAACAAAAACAACTGAATACCAAACTTTCCCAGATAATTTTACCACATAGTACAGCTTTTAAACTCCCATTTGTTTAGTTTCTACTTATTGACAGATTGGAGTTTAACTCTCACCCATTTTGAAAGACAGAAGTATAACTGTGTTATAACACGGTTAGGTTATAATGCCATAATAAAATTATATTTTGCTATTTCTCAGTACCATTACTAACAATTCTCTGATATCTTAGCTACATCTCACATATTTCTACATAATAAAAGAATTCACGAAAAATATAGAAAAGATTCAGGAAATTAGAAAGAATTCAGGAAATTAAAATTGGTGAAAATTACAGAGCAACAATTCATTTTTTTTTTAATGAACAAACCAATCTCTGTGATGTCATTCAATGCAACTTCATTTTTGTCCTTCATGGTTCTATAAAATTTCTTTCAGAAAAGGTTCCTTAATCTTAACTAGATGGATATCCTAGCATTTCTGTAATTTCAATTTTTTTAATTTATGTATTTTTTATTTCTATTGTTCCTATTTTTCTCTAACCACTCATAAACTACCTCTGGATTCAATTCTCCCCTTAAGAAAAACAGTATAAAAATCTGAATGGAAGTGTCAAAAAGATACCAAGCCATTAAAGATTAAAGGGCCAAAATACTGAAGAAAAGCGCACTTCAGAAAGGAAAGAACACTGTTGATTATCCTTTGCCCCTTGAAAGATTTTCCCATCTGTAAAGGTCTGTTGATAGGCTGAGAAGCTAGACAGAAATGTTAACAGTCTTATAGTGCTGAGGGGGATAAAAAAACACGGTTCAACATAGACATAGAAAACAAACTTACAGTTACCAGGGGGGAAGAGGGTGGGATAAATTGATAGTTCGAGATTTGCAGATACTAACTGGTATATATAAAATAGATAAACAATTTTATGTTGTATAGCACAGGGAACTATTTTCGATAACTTGTAGTAGCTTATGATAAAAAAGAATATGAAAACAAATATACGTATATTCATGTATGACTGAAATTGTGCTGTACACCAGAAATTGACACAACATTGTAAGTTGACTATACTTCAATTAAAAAGTGAAAAAAAAAAAAAGATTCAAGACTCACTATTAGGAAGTCCCCTTTCAACCATTCAAAGCTTTCATCTGATACCTCAGAAGCCTAAGAGCAAGGATGGAAATAAAACAGATTATCATTCAGAAGAATTGCAGCCCAACCACAAACCAGTTTAATTGCTACTTGCTTGGAAGTGATCTGCATTGACTCGCAGACCACCCCTAAAAAACAAAATCAGTCTTTAGCAGAAAAAGGTAATATAAACCTGATGTTTTAACTTTAACTTTTCAAAAGAATTTTAATAAGCAATGAGCATCATTTAAATATGCATGTGTGTGTGTGTGTGTGTGTGTATAAACAGTAAAATTCTAAAGAATGAGTTTGACTAAAAACTAAGGGAAAAAAAATATTGACAGTAGAAACAAGCCTGGATCCAAATACTAGGGGCATCAGACTTAGACTTTAAATACTTGTGATTCAGTAAAGAAACACAAAGAAATTCTAAGCATAACATAATAATCAAAATTAAGAAATGGAAAGGTAGTCCTAATAGCATTTATATGCAGTAACATATGTTTAGAGTTAACCAGAATTAGCTAGTAAGTAGAATTCTGGAAAGAATGAGGTATAATGGGCAAAAGCCACAATGAAAGGGGTAGACGCTTAGAATTTTTCCAAATGATGAAACATTTTAAGTCACAGATTCAGGATGTACTGCAATAAAGCAGGACAAATACAGAGATGACCAAATAGCTCCTAATTTAAAATTAAGGAAAACTAATGACAAAAGACTATCATAAAAGTAGTTTTAGAGGAAGGCATTACTTAAAAGGAGTGACAATATGACAGCAATGACTTCTCAGATGGAAACCAATTGCTAACTAGAATTCAACACACAATTAAAGTATCTTTTAACATAAGGAAATATTATTTCAGAAAAACAAAAAAAATGAGGTATTTGTCTACATCAGATATAAATACTGAACTAAAGGGAAAAAACAGTATTCTTCAGGCAAAAGAAAAATTATTCCAGATATATAGATATCTGGAATTCAAACAAATGTCATGTAAGGGAAGGATAAAATATGTGAATAAATCTAAATGAATGGTGACCATATAAGCAAAAAAATGCTATAATGTGAATTTTTAAATAAAAATAGACAAAAACTACCTAATAAAATATATCAGAGGTAATCTATGATCTTTATAGTTTAAGTAAAGTGATTAAAGTTTTATTTTATATTAGACATTAATAAGGCAAGGAATCATATGATATCTAGGGTAAAATCAAAAGATACTAAAACTAATAGGATAATAAAGGGGCAAATAGAAGAATAAAAATGCTTAATTAAAATGAAGGCAAGAAAAGAGAACAAAAGGAACCTATAATAGCTGGAAAAAACAGTAAGGTGCTAGCTTAAAATGTAAGTATCTTTAGTTAAATACAAATGATTTTAATAGTTCATTTAAGGGAAATTTCCAAAATGAATTTTAAAATTATTTAAAAGCTTTTTGCAAAAAATAGCAAGGACATAGAAAACCCAGGTAAGAAAGATGAAAAATGCCCTATTATGCTAACACAACCAAAAGAAAGCTGGTATAGCTATACTAACATGACAGAAAATAAACTTTATGGCGAACGAGTACTAGGGATAATGAAACATTTTTCATAATGATAAAAGAGCAGTAAATCAGGAAGATATGGCACTTTTAAATTTGTATGCATGTGATAGTGAAAAAAATATGACTCCATAATCATATTAGGAATTTTTACCATATTATCTATAGGAAGAATTAGAAAAAAGTTTATCAGTAACAATTGAGCAGATTTAAATATTTCTATTAAAATTTTGACTTAATTAACGTACATAAACCATTGCTCTCAAGAATGGCAAAATGCATCCTTTTGATGTGCAGATTTAATATTCATTCAAACAGACCATATGCTGTTCCATGAAGCAAGTCTTGACAAATTTAAAGGACTGAAAGAACACATTTTTTGACATCACTTGAATTAAGCTAGAAATCAACTACAAATGGCAACTTAAAAATCCCTCAATGTTTTAAAGTCAGGCAACCTATTCCTAAGTAATTATAAATCACAACAAAATAATTAGAAAACATTTAATTGAATGGGAATAAAAATATGACATATTGAAAACTCAGGAAAATGTATAACCTCAATGGTATATATTAAAAAGGAAAAAGAAAATCTAAATTCAGGTTACAATCAACAGTTAAAGAGACAATAAGCCTAAAAAACTTAACATACAGAAACTAGAAACTAAACAGTAAACCAAATTCAATGAAAATAGAAGCCATGTGAAAAATTAAGATATTAACAGAAAAGAGAATCAAACAGTCAAAAAGATTTTTTTTAAAGTGGTTGCTCTCTTGTAAAGAAAAGTAAAATCACTAATCTGCAAAACTCGAGGTGGGAAGGGTGAAGGAAGAGAGGGAGGGAGAGGACAGCAGAATGTACAGTAATTTAAAACACAGTATAATGAGAGACCTACAGAATCTAAAGGAATTTGTAAGATTTGAGATACTTTATGCCAATATATTTGACAATTCAAATTGAATGGAAAAAAAATCTTTGAAAATTACCGCTTACCAAAACTGACATGAGAAGACATGAAAATTGAAGTATTCTTACACCTATTTTAAAAATTAATCGATAATAAATAACTTTGTCATACACATGCAAAAATTCTAGGTCCAGATGCTTCAATGGGGAATTCTTCAAAACATTTAAGAAGGAAATAAAATCAACCTTATACACCTATTTCTAGAGACAAAAAGGAGATAATTCCCAGCTTGTTTTATGAATCTAGCATAACTTTAATTTGGAAATCTGAGAAAGACATTACAAGAAAAGACAATTATAGGCCAATCCCTCTTACAAATATAGATATAAACATTCTAAATTAAATATTATACATCAAATCCAGCAATTGTTGCATTTGCTAAAGAAATCATGTAGTTTGATACTCAGAATTTTAAAAACAATTTATTACCTTAATAGCAGAAAGTAGAAAAATAATAAGAAATTCTCCATAATTAAAAAAATAATAATAAATTCCAAATTTTATTCATGGTAAAAACTATTACCAAAACTATGAATAGGAGAAAATTCCCCAATTGACCAAAGGTTATCTCCAAAATGAGTGTAGCAAACATCTTTTGTAATGGTGACATATTGGACATTTCCCTCTAGATATTGGGAACAAGAAAATTATACTCTCTATTATCAACTTTGTTAAACACTTTACCTGACAATATAGACAGTGAAAAGGGCAAGGATAAAAAAAGGTGCAAGAACTTGAAAGGAAGAAATGAAACTCATTTCTCTCAGAAAATCTTAAATAATGTATAGATAAACTATTTTTATATATGAATACATTTACAAGGTAGTTAGCTATAAGATGAGTAATCAATTGTATTTCCATTTACCAAAAAAAGGGAGCTTACAAAATAAAATTTGAAAAAATGATTCCACTAATATTAATATCAGAATCAATTATCCAGGAACTAATCTACTAAATAGAGTATAAGAGTTCAAAAGAGAAATCTAAAAAGCATTATGCAGAAAATTTTGAAAATCAAGATATTAGTTACTTAGAAAAGATTAGGAGGAAATTATCCTAGAAAGGAACTTACTGTGTTGCTAGTAATGTTTAATTTCTGACCTATGTTGTTGTTACTTATGTTTATTGCAAAATTCTCGTCTGTTTTTTCTTTTTATTTTGTATCCACTGAAACGTTTTTTATGTACTATTTGTTAAGATATGTATTTATATTTATGATTTGCATATAATTTTCTATGCATGTGAAACATCACTAAAACATTTATTTTGAAAAATGAATAAATAAGTTACGATAAATTTTATTGAGACATTTTAGGATTTGGACGTCCTGTATCTCTTGGCAGGTAATCTATATTGATTTTGTTATTTGAATAATTTCTTTAAAAATATTTTCAGTATACGCTTTGTATATCAAAGCAACTGAGGCTGAATGTGCCTAGGAGTATTTTTTTTAACATTCTCAGTGTTCAGTAACATTTTAGTTGGATGTAAAATTCTACATCAGAGTTGTTTTCCTTCCACACTGTAATGATACCCCATTATCTTCTTGCAACCAGACTGCAGGTATTAAGACTTGATATACAGCTAATTTTCAGCTCTTTGTAGGTGATCAGCTCTTGTTCTTTTGTTTTTAGAATTTTGTTTTGACCTAATTGAATATCTACAGAAGGCACACCCTTTTCAAGAATAAACAGGACATTTTACAAAATAAAATGACCATATTTTGGCTATGTAGCAAGTAGATTTCTAGGTATTTAAATCACTCAAGATATGTCCACTGGCCAAAATGCCTGGAGAAAAGCATCGTATTTTACTTTTATTTCAAATTCTACAGAGTATAGATGTCTAATTTCTGTTATTTCTGATAAATATCTGGTGACGTTAAATTTGTTCAGCTCTTCTTTTGTGGCCTCTTTGTGTCATAGACCTTATTGCTTTGGTTTTTGTTCATCTTTTTGTTTTGTTTTTATTGTTCTTGTTTATTTATTCTTCCGGTGAAAACCTATTTTTCCCTTCAAGTTTTAAACTTTATTTGTTTCTAAATTACTACTTAACACTGATCAAGCTAGTATATTTAATTATTATTTCCATCTCTCATCATTTCCCCAACCTTAGGTTAAAATTTTTTCCAAGTTGACACTGAGGGTTAATTGTTTCCAGTGGTTATATTTACTCTGCCTTAGAGAGGAGTGAGAAAAAGACAGGAGAGAGGACTAGAATTTTGCAATCCAGAAATCAAATAATGAGGTTTGGAAAAGACAAAGACTATAGGAATACAGACAAGCATGATGCTTGCCAATACAATACTTACTCCCTACAATTGAGTCATCGATCAGATATGAGTTCTGAAAGGAGCAATGAAAAAAGGAGAAATTAAGAGAATATAGATGAAACCTTAAATTTGACACTGGGTTTCCAAACCAAAGAGAGTATCATTTACTGTAGTGGAAAAGGGAAGAAAAGATGAACTTGAGTGTATAAATATAAAATTAGGTAAAATAAAATAAGGAGCAGCACTGCAATGGTTTGAATATGATTTGATCTATTAAAGAAAATAATCAGTCTGCATAAAGATTCAGTTAGTATATAATTCAGAATTTTTTTGAATTAACTAAAGGTTTTTTTGTTTGTTTAGTTTTGTATAGTGTTTCTCAGTAAAAGTAAATTGAGTTTGAATATAGATTGTTCCTTTAAAAATGGAAATATTAGCATTGTTTTATTACTTTCTCTGCCTCAATTTTCTTATTATATTTATGTAGGTGGAGATCATAGATCTGTAATGCTTATTAGCACAATTCCTGATATGATTCCCTTTCTTTGTGTAATCTGGATGCTGGTCCAGGGATATGTTTGCTGGCTAACTTCTTGAACATATCAAGAAATGGACAGTGAACAGCAATACATTATTATGTCAAGGCCAACAAAGTATACCATTCTACAAAATAAACAGTAAAAACCTTCTCTTTAAAAATTACAGTAGATTGCTTTTAAGATTAGAAATGAACAACAGCAATGCAATGCTATCTTCGGATTGGTTTATACAGTAGTATTTAAAAACAAAGAAGAGTCATGCTGTACCACACAAAACCTTGCACATAAAAGCTTACTGGAGCTTTATTCATAATTGCCAAAACTTTGAAGCAATCAAGATGTCCTCCCATAGGTGAATGGAATGCAATGGATAAATTCTAGTATATCTAGTACAATGGGATATTATTCGGGGATAAAAAGAAATAAGCTATCCTGTCATGATAAGACATGGAGGAACCTTGAATGCATTTTGTTTAGTGAAGGAAAACAGTCTGAAAAGTCTGCATGTTGTGTGAAATCAACTATAGGACCTTCTGAAAAGAGAAAAACTACAGGGATAGTTAAAAAAAAATCAGTAGTTGCTAGGGGTTGAGTGTGGAGTGATAAAGAGGTGGAGCACAGGGGGTCTTCAGGGCAGTGGAAATATTGTGTGTGATACTCTTATGGTGGATATTTGGCATTGCTCATTTGGAAAAACCCATAGAGCTGTGCGATATAGTGAACTCTAAACCACAGGCTTGTTAATAAATAATGTATCAGTATTAGTTCATCAATTGCAGTAAGAGTACCACACCAATGAAAGATGTTAATAATAGGGAAAATGATGGCATGGGTGGGGCATGATGAGAAGGGAGACAGTATATGGGAACTCTGTACTTTCAGTTCAGTTTTTCTGTAACCTAAAGCTACTCTAATAAATTAAGTCTACTAGTTAATAAAACAAACCAAAAGATAATGTAAGCCAAGCATATTGTCATGGCAACATGCAATTTAGTTTTTAAATATATATAAATTCCCTAATTTTTTCTTGCCCGTTATTTCTTTTTCAGGGTGTATTTTTAATAACCTCTAGCTTAGCTTGACTCTTTTCTAATCAGTAAAGACAGTAATTAAATATGCTTTTAATATTCAGAAGCTGTGTTACAGTAACAGGGAATTATTAATCTATAAGAATGCATTAACATATTTATATAATATTCAATGGATTTTTGTTTCCAAACAAAATCAATTGACAGGATAAAAGTAAAATTACCCAAAGATGAGCATCACAATGAGCAATATGGATGTATTTCATAGTTAAACATTTTATCCTGTCCATCACAGAGATACTCAGTTTAAAGAAATAAAAACAAAACTTTCTCAGGGCTCACTGAATTATTTACTATGGGTTCATACTGTGTAAAAGATTATATGTTGATAAATATTCTTAGTACACTTCTCTACATACAAAAGTGTGGGACATCTTGGTTGTAACAAAAAAACAGATTTATAGATTACAGGAAGAACAACAGTCTGTTGTGATTCATGATAACAATGAGGTCTTTAGAAATTATAAATTATTTTTTTCCTTTTTCATTGAAGTGTAGTAAGTTTACAATGTTGTGTTAATTTCTGGTGTACAGCATAGTGATCCAGTAATATAGATATATATATATATATAGGTATATATATATTCTTTTTCATATTCCTTTTCATTATAGGCTATTGCAGGGTGTTAAATATAGTTCCCTGTGCTATACAGTAGGATCTTGCTGTTTATCTGTTCTGTATATAGTGGTTAGTATCTGCAAATCTTGAATTCCCAGTTTATCCCTCCACCCTCACTTTTCCCCTGGTAACCGAAAGCTTGTTTTGTATGTCTATGGATCTGTTTCTGTTGGTAGGTAAGTTCATTTGTGTCATTTTTTTCAGATTCCACATAAAAGTGATATCATATGGTATTTTTATTTCTCTTTCTGGCTTACTTCACTTAGAATGACATTCTCTAGGTACATCCATGTTGCTGTCAATGGCATTATTTTATTATATTTTATGGCTGAGTAGTATTTCATTGTATAAATATACCATAGCTTCTTTATCCAGTCATCTGCAATGGACATTTAGGTTGCTTCCATGTCTTGGCTATCGTAAATAGTGCTGCTGTGAACACTGGAATGCATGTATCTTTTCGAATTAGCGTTTCCTCCAGATATATGCCCAAGAGTGGGACAGCTGGATCATATGGTAAGTCTATTTTTAGTTTTTTAAGGAATCTTCACACTGCTTTTCACAATGGCTGCACCAAAGTACATTCCCACCAACTGTAGAAGAGGGTTCCCTTTTTTCCACACCCTCTCCAGCATTTATCATTTGAGAAAGGAGAAAGGAAACAGTGGAAAGCATGACTTGACTCTCAGAGTTTTTTATATTTTGTCTTAGTTGGGGTCTGTACAGGAAACAGATGGTAAATAATGAAGAATAACTTGAGGAATGTTCAAATACAAAGGAAGGAGCCTAAGGCAATTACTGCAATATATTTGGAACGGGAGCTGGATGAGGGAAGAAGAGGTCAGCAAACCTGAAAAGAGAGGAGACTGCAGAGGGGGCCCCCTGGAGAGTGAGTGACCTCTGTGAGGAGATCTAGCTAAGGAGACCCCATGGGGATAAACAGCAGGATTATAGTACAACATGTCTCTCCTCTTTTCTTTCTACATCCTTCCAAGGTTCCTTACAGGCCAAACCTAACCTGAAACCAGAGGGTGAGGGAGCCTTCTGATGTAGTCCTTATCAGGCAGGTCCCAAATCCAAGCAAGGTCAGGACTTACAGACAGTCAATTGCAGGTGCAGTAGAAGATACTTGGCCCATTAAGTTATTTCCATTTTTTGCAATTAAAAGTAATACTTTAAGGAGCAATCTTACACATCAATCCTTATCTACAGATCAAATTATTTATTTAGGATATGGTCCTAAAATAAGCTTATTCAATTTTAATTTAGCTAGTAGATACTTTATAAATCCTAGTTGGTTGTTCAAGTAACAAGTCTTTGTGATTTGTCTTTGTGATTCATAGTTCCTCTTAACACACAGACCTTTGTTCAATGTTTTTCTTGTGAAAAGTAAAAGGTCCCATTTTACAAAGATGGCTATGTTACATAGTGTCAAGATTCAGTTCACTGTGTAGAAGACAATTATTGAGGGTGATTTCAAGAAATAAAGTGTCTTAAATTAAGCTTTGAGTTACCGAAGACCAGCAGTACATTAAATAGAAAATAGTTTTAATCTATTTAAGTTCTTTTTATCTCTTTATTTATCATCTGCTTTGAAAATATTTTTGAAAATCTAACTTTAGATTGGTTTGCAATATGCTTTCAACATAGAGACCCTGACTATTTCTAGTTATATCTATGAAACTGAATTTTTACATTGTCTCTATTATTAGGTTAGTAATAGTGAAGTATTAGTAAGAGTGAAGTATTGGTTATACTGATTCATTTATTTGGTAGCTATTAAGAGGATCATTATTTAGCCAATGAATACACTATTATGCTTGATGTTGTGATAAATTAAAATTAGAAAGGACACGATCTCTGTTCTCAGGGGGATCACATGCTTGTTGGCCACCAGATTGTAAAGATAACTGTAATATACAGCAGGATGAAATAAACACTATACTATTGTCTGTGTTAAGAGATAATTTTAAGTATTTGGGAGGAAAGAAGAGAATTATTGAGTTCTACATTGGGAAATAAGAAGTGTGTTCACAGAGAAAATGACATTTCATATGAATATTAATGAACAAGTAGGATTTTACAGTTGAGAAAAGAAGAAAGGACATCACAGTCTCAGGGATTAATATAAGCAGAAGTACAAAGCGGGAAATAGTACTCTCAGGGAAAGAGAGAATAGCACCTTTTGAAGTGCAAATATTTTAAATTTTGATGAAGTTCAATAGCAAAGGAAGATGGCTGAAGAGGAGGCGTAATGGCTCCTTCATTTTTGTTTTAACTGATGTATTTTTAAAATTTGAATAGAGAGTTCAGTACAGGGGAGGGAGAAATAGAAGCCTGCTGAGGCAGGTGGGTCAAGACAGAAAAGAAAATCCTCATAATATCTTCATAACTACTAACCAAAGTGGACTGAACAAAGGAATACACGGAAAAATCGATGGAATAAAGTATGTTTGCCACAAAGGTTTGCAATGGCCTTACCTCTTAATAGGGTCTACTCTTGGCAATGTGTTAGAGAAAGGATAAAGATGCAAGGAAGCAGATGTGAGTGCTGGATGGGAGGTACCCCTCTCTAACCACAAGAACAGATAAGCCAAGTTAGGAAATTTGATAAATGAAGAGGAGTATCTGCCAAAACTGTCCACTCAGACTATGATTATTACTCTCGTCTTCTCCCTTGTACACTTACACACTAAATGGCATTGCAAAAAACCCATTTTGTAGTGCAAGTTATTAGGGAAGAGCTCCTAAACTTCTCAAGTAAATCAGCCTGCAGGGATCAGGAAGGAGACTTATTTATTGTTCATTAAAATGGGGAGACCAAATGCAGGGCTCATTCATTTCATTAGCTATAAGGCATCATATACTTCATCATCTACCTGAATACTGCCTAATAGAGGTATCAGTCATGCTCAGATAAAATGGTCTTAAGTCAAAGATGAAATGAGAGGAAAGCCACAATATAGAACCTATTCAAAAATAGAAGAGAAATGTAGTATGTGAAAATGACGACAAAGACAAAAAACCAAACCAAAACAAAAAAACCATGAAGAGATCACTTTAGACGATGATCTACTTTAGAAAACAGAAAAAAGAAAAAAATTCTCCTGCTTTGATCCATAAGAGAATTTTTAGATTTCATCATCTGTATGAACTAAGAAGTCAAAAGAGACACTACAGTAAAACAGAATGAGAGTAAAGGGAAGTTATTAGAATTGAAACAAGGCGAATGTGTAACTGCTTCAAAAGTATTCCTTTGTGGTTTATGACGAACATGAGTGCGTGCTGCCCATATCCGCTTCCAGGAACAATTTGATGCTTAAACCTGCTTGCTTCTCCCTTCTCTGGTTGATTCACACCATGTCTCAACATTTACAAGCTGAAACAAGTGACTTAAGTTCTCTGTACTTTATCCCCCTCATCGATATACTGGGATAATAATAATACTTCGGTGTAGTGATTATGATTAAATAAGTTATTTGCAAAGTATTGAACGCCCCAGTTCATTTTATTCCTTCCTCTCTCATGTCAGTTTACATCCTCCTCTCAATTTACCTTTATTTTCCAGGTTAGATTTTATGGAACATCATTTTCATAAGCTTTATCATTATAACTGTGTATCTATATTCCAAATAAATGTGAAATAAAATATATACTTTGTCTGGATATCTGAACTCTGCTGGAAAATATTAATACCATAGTGTTATTCTGTGCTATAGTCTATGTCTATATTCTGCTGATTCTCACTTCACTACTTCAACAGATTCCTAAATCCTCATCTATCTCTGTCCTCTATCAAATTCATTCTTCATACTTCAGCTTGAGTGATACGATTAAAAGAATTTGATTATCCCTCGATTATAACTGTTTCTCATTGTTTACAGATTAAAATTTCAGCTGGTCTACAAGGCCCCAAATGCCATATTTTTCCTAGCTTTCTGTTTGTGACAATCCCATTCAATCTCTGTAGTCTAGCTACATTAGCCTCATAGTAGGATTTTCAATGTGCAATAACAATCCTTCCCATCTCAGGGCCTTTGATTCAATTTCTCACTGTGTGCAACTCTCTTTACTTTTTACTATTCTGCTTAGCAAATTTCTGTTAATTTTCTTCATATAGCAACTGGAAAATGTAAGATTCTTCTCACATACACTTTAAAAGTCCGTGTACTTTTTCTTCAGCGTTTTTAATTATATATGTATTCGCTTAATTATTTGAATAGTATCAGTTTGCTCTGTTATAATACAAGCTACATTAGAGCGTCTATTCTGCAGTAAAATATTATTTAAAGTAATAATTGAAAAAGCTTAAGAAAAATCACAGAAAATTATTGTAAACTTCCATCAGAATTAAAGGGATTCAGTGAGAAAATGGTCATTATGGAGAAGACAACTAAGATTCAGTGTAGAGACAATTAGTGTTCCTGAAGGAAATAGGAAAACATTGGTACAGGAAAAAACTTTCAAAAATTTAAAGAAATGTTCTTGAAATACTAAAAATGCCTAAAATTTAGATATAAATTATTCAATATATAAAAAAAGACAAAGCATAATGATTAAGACATATCCTGATGAATGTACTGACTACATGGATTAAAAAATGAATTCTATAGGGAATTATCCTGTCTGTGGAATTCGCCTCTAAAGAAAGAAAATAAGAAGGATTATCTATGTATTTTTATGGAAAATAATATCCCTCATATTACATCACTGAAACATAAGAAATACATTCCCAAATACTCAGGAATTATGAAAGCATAGCATGCATATACTTTTTGAAAAAAATTTATTTTGAGCACATAAGCCAGCCAACTGAGTGTTTAATCAAAATTAAATTACAATACAGTAGTTGTGTAATTAAAAAACCCAATGCTACGCACTAAATTTTTTTAACTTCCTACAATAATGCGTAATTCTCTTTAATATGAGTTATGTGTTTTTTTTATCACATGTGATCAAGCTATAGTGTGTCTGCAGAATTTTTCCTAAGGATGTATTTTACATTAAGTTGAACCACATGAAACTGTAATTTTTGTAGATCAAAAATGGTTGAATATAAGCGATTTCATGAGGTTCATTCTCCTAGTTAGAATTTTTAGTTTCAATGATGTTAAAATAATCTTAGGCATCTTTTTCTTTGATGATTTAGGTCAGATGTTTAAAGTTTATCTTTGCATGTCTATTCATATGCTACCAAGTTTCTCTGAAATCCATGAATTTTTCTTGATTAGATTTCCTAGTAAGCTCCTTTATTTCATATTAAAAAAAAAAACAAAAAACAAAAACCAATCTTGCCAGAACAGAATAATTAGGTTAACCTTTCTTTGCTCCAAAGTTCACTTGTAAAAGTCATTGTGATTTATAGTAACATAAGTGTACCCTCTCAATGTTTAACAATTAAATCTATTTTTATTCCTATCTTCACTTTGAACTAAAATTTAACCATTTTCATTATGTCCTAGAAAAGACTTACTGTATGCAATAAATAATTTCCAAAGCTAATAATTCAATCACTTGAAAGTAAACATTTTCAATATTAACACTTTATAATTTACTGTTTTGCTTATAAATTTTCATGAGAGAAAAGCCATAGCTTGTTTAATCTCAACATCCTGCTATTATTAACAAGAGATCCTTTTTGGCTGAGGAATTCTGAGAATATGGCAACCTGACTACACCTTCCTTACCCTCCAATCTCAACTATAATTTACTTGCCTTTGCTGAACAAGGATCCTGCTAAACCTGGAAAACAACTTGGAGTGGCAATCCTCTGTTAATATTCAAAGGGCTCCCTCAACAGTCTTGGGGGAAAAAAATCAGTAGAAAGGGCAGAGCCCAGGCAATAGGTCCCAGGAAGAGCTTAGCTGTCAAAGGTCTGAGTACTCAAGTCTAAAAAGAACTTCAACTGGAACAAGTATGCTGATGTCCTTGACACTGAAAAAGGTCAGGAAAAAGTCATTAGCTTTTTTACCTTTCACTAGATGGGAGATTCCACTCTTACTGATATTCAAAACACAGGTCTAAAATTCAAGGAGTCATAAAACAAACAAACAAACAAAAACCTAAAAAAACTTCATTGAACTTATTTGCAAAAATACAAGTTCCAACAATTAATAAATGAGAAAACAAAAGAGTTAAGAAATGAGAAAATGAGAGAAATAATTCACTCCAACAGTACCATACCTGTCATAGGAGAGAGAGAAAAAAAGATATATTATGCTAATTTAAAACTGAGAAACCTTATTATTTAAGTACTTGAAGGAAGATTTCAGCCAAAATAATAAACTGAAACAGAGAACTCAATATGGAGCAAGATGAACAGCAGACGAAATAGTGGTAAGAAGTAAACCTTGGTATTTAGGTATTTAATGGCTAAAGACAGCTTCTTTAGGACTATGTGATATCAATATCAAGGGAAGTTTCCTGAATCAGAAGAGTCATAGAGTAAGAAAATTTCCATTAGATACTAATGATTAGGGGAAAAAAAAAAGCTAGGAAATGAACGCTGAGAGGGAGGATGTAAGTATATTCTAAAGGTATCATGGAAAAATGTGATGAAAACTCACAGATGGGAGGAAAGTTAAATTATTATAAAGATCCTTCTTTTGAAGGTGAGGTAAATTAAAGTGCCATGGTTGGGGAAAATATATCTCAGTGATGAAGAACAGTTATCATTTTAAAAATTAAATATTAGTCATTCATATCTGATTAGGAGAATAGGTTAAAAAAAAAAAGGTCATTATTTAAAGAAATAGGGAATTGGAGTAGACACAAACTAACAATAAATTTTTAAAAGTCCCTGATCTCAAGGAGTTTAATTTAGTGGGAGGAGATAAAAACAAATTCATTTTTAGGAGGTGATATTTCTATGAAGAAAAATGAAACAGTGTCAGTGATGGCGAATGATGGATGATTAAGGAAATGTTTCTTCAAGTGTGTAAGTGCTCTAATTTGGAAACATGCTTGACTTATTTGGAAGACAGAAAGGAGCTATGGTACCTAAACATGATGGAGATTCAGAAATAGGAGTTTGGAGAAACAGAGAGGGCCAACCTCATGGAGGGCCTTACATGCCATGGTGAAGAATAAATTGTATTCTAAGTGAAATGGGAGCCACTGGAAGTTTATAAACAGAGAGATGAGATACTTTACCTTATGTTTCAATACAATTACTCACCTATGTTAAAAAGAGGATTAGAAGCAAAAGGAAAAAGTCAGGGTGCACTCTTATGTATATGTATATGTATATGTATATTTAATTTGGGAAGTTTCCCATGTACAGAAATAAGGTGTTGACAAATTCTGTGTATGCCTAATAATGGTCTCTGCCAAAGAATATTTGTTCCCCAATATCAGTTGCTCAAATCCTTTAGAAATACAGCCCTACATTTTTGGAAGGATACATTCCATTTTGCCTAAAGATTACATTTCCTCCTGTACTTTGCAACTGGACATGGAAAGGTGGACACACTCAGGCCAGTAGGAGCAAAACATAAGTGTCATGCTTCTTCATCATGAAATTCATCTGACATCAGTGCTGGAACGACCACTATGGACCATGAAATGACCCTAGAAATTAAATACATGCACAGCAGAGCACATATAAAAGAAGCTGAAATAACTACCACAACAGAAAACTACACCAGCCCTTGGACTACTTACCTCTGGCCTTTTATTTGAGAAAGAGATAAACTTCTCTATCTTCTTTTAATCATAGCTATTTTGGGTTTCTCTCATCATAGCTAAATATAATCCTGCCTGATAAAATTTAGTAAAGACATTAAAGCATCTGCCTGACACCTTAGCCAGGGAAAATTTCTCCCAGTACACATGAGCTAAGTACATGAAGCTCCTATTACAAATATTTTGGTCAAAAAATTTTGTGAGCAATCATAACAGCAAAAATGTGTTCATAACTACAAATGGACATTTTGAAAAGGAGAATTTCCATTTGTTAGTAAGTTTGAGCAAGTGAAATTGACTAACAAGATTCCAAAACCAACCTCACAAAAGGATTTATAATCTTCCACCTACCAATCAATTCTAGCCACTAGCTAACTGGATTTTCTTTTCAGGGACACTAGGACAGAGGGGAATGTACATTTTTACTATAATTAGCATATAATTGATAGCCAGTAAATGTTCTAAGCATCAGGCCACTGATTCCAGTTTATTTTTAAGCATTCAGATAGTGTGAACTTTTGATTTCCATGGAAACATAACAAAAAGGGAATTAGAAAACACTAGCTTATTTCTTTTCATTTTGACTAATTACTTAAATTTTCTGATTTAGATATAGGGTTTGTGAGCCAGTGCTTAATTTTATGGCTGTCACAAAACTTATGGTTTTTAAAACCAGGCAAAATGTTTCCAAAAATGTATAAATAACCAAATTCTCAAAGACAGTCTTGTGATACTCCTGAGCATGAACTTCATATTTTTAAATTATAAAGTACATATTTATTAAGAAATATTTGGAAAATATAACATATTATAAAATCATCCTCAAAAAATCATATGGCCAGGTATACGTATCCAATTACTTTTATCTTCTTAGCTAAATAGCAATTTTTCATTTTGCCATTTTATAAATATCTTTCACTCATTTGAAATAATTTACTCATAGAATAATTTGACATTGTTATTCTTTACATTTGAAAGGCTGTAAGATACTTAGTTTTGTATTTATTTATAAATTTACATATTAAAATTAGAAAAAATATATATAATTAAAAACGTTAGTTGATTCTAGTAAAAATATCCAGGATGCATACAAAACTCTGGAAAATTTGTTTAAATAGCTACCACTCCTTAGTCTGGTTTAGTTTTGCTGAACTACAGCAAAACTCTTCTCTGGCATAGTAAAAGAAACTTTAGAGAAGGAAGTTGTTCCTATCCTGCCAAAGAAAACAGCTCATTGACATATAAAACTTTAATATATAAGAGCAAAGTAAGATTTATCCGTGTAAAGTTACTAACTTCAGGAAAAAAAGAACAAGAAAAACCTACAAAGGTCTAGGCAGAAAAATAGGTTGCCCACAAAGCAAACAAATAACTGGAATTATTTTACAGTTTTCAACATCTACTCAACAACACCAGAAGCCAGAAGCCAATAAATCAACTTTGACAAGTAAGTATGGGCGAAAAGACCCATGCCGATGACCCTTTACCCATTAAGTTTATTTTTATATGAAAAGGAAATGGAAAATAAGTTTAAACTATTTAATGATTCAATAATATAATCATATACACTTACAGAAGAATTTATTTGAAGATATAATTTTGTCAAAAGAAAGATAAATGAATTAACTTACAAATGGGGAAGCCATTTCAAGGAAACTATGATATTTAATTGTCTAAAAACAGAGTATATCTAAAAGACTGCTAACAGATCAAGATTCCTTATTATATGTAATTGTCAACATTGTTTTCCCATAATATAAAAATAATAAATATAAAAATACATTGATTCCCAAATCATTTAAGTGTATGGTGAGGTATCAGAAATTAGAAAAAAATAAGTTAATTCCTTCAACTTTGGTCTCAAGATTAAAAATCTTGGCTAGAACATCTGATTAGCTCATCCATGTCCCGCAGTCTCCATGCTTCTAACCTTTCTCTTTTCCCTGTAGTTATATTGAGATATAATATTGACATATTACATTGTGTAAGTTTAAGCGATACAGCATGATGATTTTATACATGTATGTATTATTAAGCTATTACCACAACAAGGTGAGTTAACATATCCATCACCTCACAATATCACATAATTATGATATTTTTTCCTGTGATGCTAACATTTAAGATCTACTCTCTTAGTAACTTTCAAATATATTATATAGTAATCAGTTTCTAACCTTCTAACACTCATTATAGCCAACCCCAGCTGCTCCTCTTTCCAGTCCAATAACCGGCTGAAGTCAGATTAAGATTTTGAAAGCCTACATTAGATAATGGAACACCTTACATTGAAATCATCCAAGGGCTTCTAATTTCACACAGAATAAAATTCAAACTCATAACCAGAGATTATGAATATCTATGATCTTGCACCCATCCATCTTACCAACCTCAGATCACACCACTCTCTTTTGTTCAATGAGCTCCAGTCACATTTCATGGACTGCATTTTCCACCTCAAGGCTCTTCACTTAAAGATCCACTAGTTTAGAAGTCTTTTCTCATAGACTCTTTGATTTCTTCTCATCCTTCAACTCCCAGCTAGAGTTTCACCTGCTCAGAGAGGCTCTACCTGATCATAAAATTTAAAACACTTTCTCAGCATTTCATTCTGTGGAAGTACCCCATCTACTTTAATCATAACACTAATGCTTGCAGTCTTTTAGTTTTTTTGGTTTTTTAATAAAATTACAATTCTTTCATTTTATTACTATTTAGGCTTTTTTAAAATTGCAAATGCTCACATATATAAGGAAGTCAGATATTTGGCTGTAAGATATACCAGATATATCACTTCCTGCAATATGGAGAATGATTTAGAGAGAAATAATATAAAAGACAGCAAAATGTATAACTAATAAATCCTGTTCAAGGTGATGAATGTGATATTAAAGGTACATTAATATTGCTATGGAAGCATTGAAAGTCTTTCATTTGAGAGTAGTTTACTGATCTGGACATTTAGAGTGTTTTAGCAGTAGTACCAATTCTGCATTCATCTTTCCTGCTCATCTCACTGAAAGATTTTACTTTGAAATCACATTTGAGATTATAAATCTTTGAATAATACTTTTAAACAGTACCTTCATCTTCAATGCAAAAAATCTTACTGATCATTATATCTCTAACTATATTCTGCATTCAAAATTAAATATATAAATATTGTAAAATACATTGAAATTATGAAAAACAAGTCACTCTGACCTTTGAATAAGTAAAATGCACAGTAACAAATTTCCTAATGAGTCTCAAAATAATCTTGATAATGAGTTATTTTTGATGTCTTTTAAAAGGAATAGATTCAGAACTAATTTTTAGTAATGAAAAGATGTTAATGCATACAATTGTAATAATAGCATTAATATTAATCACTGGTGAGATTATGGTTGTTTTAACTGTTTTTATTATGTTTTGTGTATTTCCAATATTTGTTAGAATTAGCATTTGCTATTTGCATAACAAAGTTTTGGTAATATACTCATTCACGCAAAAATATTTATTGAGAAGCTACATGTATTTGAATTTCTTCTGGGCTCTTAGGTACATTAGTGAATAAAACAGAAAAGATCCTTTGCCCTTGTGGGAGTTTATATTTTAGAAAGTGGACAGTATCAACGAGCAATACACATAATAAGTAATTAAATTATAGAATGTATTAAAAAGTTAAAAGTGTTATCAAAAAACAGGAAGAATCAGAGTAACAGAAGGGAGATCAGAAGTGCCTGGGGAAGGAGACGGTTGCATTGGATAGAATTGTCAAAAGGGGCCCTAATGTGAAGTGATGTTTGAATAAAGCTGGCTAGGATGAAGATGGAGATGGAGAGAGAACCACGTGTACATCCAGAGGAAGAGAGAACAGCAAGTACCTCTCAGGAGGAGGGAACAACCATATAGTGGCCATGATGTGCCTGCCACATTTGGGGAAGAACAGGGGGCCAGAGAGGGGTCTCAGGGGACACTGGAGAAGAGGTGAGAGAATCTAAGTTACCTCAAATGACTGACTTTGTCTCTCTCCCCAATCCAAAATATATCTGAGATGTGTTCATCTATCTGATACATATGTAACAAATCAATCCTCTTAAAGAACTTTCTCTGTCCTAGCTGTTTCCTCATGCCCCAGACCTTAAGTTGTGCCTCTGGTGGTAAAATGAGCCCTGGCTAAATGAAAAGGCTTCCACATCAAAGAGATGTACATTCATGCCCTGGCCTCACCACTAGGGAAATCTGTTCTTATTCAAGTATTTACTTTTTCTAAGCCTCCATTTCCTTACATGTAAGATCTAGAAAATCATACCACCTACTATGTGGCTTGGTTCTAAGGATTAAACTACATGCTATTTAGCACAAAGAACACACACAGTGTTTAGCTCACAGGAAGAATCTTCATTTTAGCTCTTTACCATCATTATGATTGTTATTATAATTATTGTGACCTTGTCGTCACACTACTTCATTACTTTCCCATATTATCTCCCGTTGTTCTCACACACAGGCCACCTGCTACAGATACACTGGAATAAATGCCAGTTCTATGCTTTTTATATATCCTTTATTTTTTCTAAATTCTAATTATCTCTGTGCCTAGCAAAGTCCACAGAGTGCATTTGTGTGAATTTTCTGTGTACTTTCTCTCACCTTGAACATCCTATAGCACTTGATACCTAGACCATTAACTTGGCACTGGTCAATTGCTAGCATCTATTGTTAGTTTTATTTCAGAGTTTATAGCCTGCTTCCCCAAACATCTTTAACCTCCTTAAAGACAGGAAAACTACTTCTAAATAGTTATTATAAAAATGTCTTATATATGGTAGGCACTCCATCAATTTTGTTGATTTAGTGTTTGAGGAAAAGATAATACATCCCTTTTATTACAAAATAGAGTGGGTTTTGCAGTTGTGGCCGGGGTCACTTTGTTAATAAAAGAACTACTGGCAGGATGTTTAAATTATGGTTCTGCTTCTAACGTATACTGCAAAATGAAGTACTACAGTTTTGTGCATTACTTCTTCATCTGGCCTGGAGAGAGATGTGGTAGTGAAGCAATTGTGGGGGTGGGAGGTGGATATAAAACTTTTAAAAACCTGCTGGAAAACCGTAGAAAACAAAGTGGGAACCAAGACTGGAATGGCAGGAACATAGGTCTAGTTGCCAGAACTACTGTAAAGTAATAAAAGCCTTTCCACCACCCTCATTTAGATCACTAACACCGGCCCCAGCAGCTTAAGTAGCTCCAGGTTAATGACTGGCCTACCCGAAACCGAGCTGCTGCCCTGATTACACTATTAACCTCTGTTGGCTTCACTATAGGTTTGCCAATGCATGTCAATCTCTATACTAATGGTCTAAATGAAAAGACTGACTGAAAGGTCATGCATTTCTCCCATATATATACTTATAATTCATCTGGACGTGAAGAGTGAAAACATAAATTCAGGTGCCAGTATTGGTTTCGCCTGGTCTTAGATTTGAAATGCAAAGTAGAGGAATTCAATCTTTAATAAAAACAATGTAGAAAGTTTGGGGATTCTAACACAGTATTAGAATATTCTCAGGAGGTCCTAATTATAAAATTGTTTATTAAAAATATTCAGGAGAAGAGATTTCATTTCCAAGTTTCTGATAAATAACAAAAATGATAAGATACCATGGGCATTTAATTATTTTAAAAGCTGTACATTTTACAATATTATTTTGCCAAATGATAGTTTACAAACATGTGTCAATTAGTCTTATTTTTAAATGGAGGTCAAACTTTTCTAATGCATCATTATTGTGGGACCAATTAAAAATGAATGTAAACATGAAATGTGGCCATATTTTGTAAACTAATGATACAATAAATCGTTCAGAAAACTGACAAATAATTGTAGCAGAAAAACACTGATGAGGACTTTCATTCATTTTCTCCCCAGAGAGAATTAACAAGCAATGTACTGAATGGCTGATGGTGGATCAGTTAGGTGTGCCTCCCGATAGCAACTGCATTTGAAACATCAATTGTGCCCTGCTGGGTGATTTAGTTAGAAGCACATTGGCTCTGGTGTTTTAGAACCTGGGATGAAATCCCAGCTTCACCACTTGGCACCTTTATAAACAATCAAGAGATGGGACCACTTCATGTCTCAATGAAACAGAGATGATGACAGTGTTTAAGTAATCGTGGTTTGTTGTGAGTATGTATAAGATAATCTATTTAAACTTTATTCGTAGCTGCTTAATAGCAACAATTATTGTGATGATTAGATAAACATGTGAATTGTGGTGCCTAGCAGAGAGTTTCACCCATTTATATTTAGGTCTTAATGATTTCATATACCTCACAGATTCTTGGAAATCAAATTAAGACAAAATGCTCTGAACAGCAGGCACATTAAAGATGCGATCAACTTATAAACTAAACACAAAGCAAGAATTGTAAGATTCAGCAAAATTGGAAAGAGACTCACAGGAATCTTTACATAAATTCCAAAATGTACTGTTCAGAATAATTTTTTTAAGTGAGAAATAAACAATAAAGCCTTTAATTAATCTGTCCCATAAGATAGCATCTTGGCTTAAGGAATCAGAATTTCAATCGATTTTTGCCCATGACAAGGAAGGAACCACACTTCATCATTTTAACCTTTCTATTTTTACAAGATGATAATTTATTTTTCCTCCAGGCAAATGGGTTTTAAACTAATTTTAGAATAGATAGTTATAGAAAATTTAGTAATATACCAGTCCTTTCTAAATGATGCACTGCATTATGTAGATGTGTTTGTAAAACGCATAGATGGTCTATTTAACTTTTAAAATATACTGGTAAAGAAAAATTTATTGGTTTAATGCATGTACATTTTATTATAGCACATGAAATTGACTAAAAACTTGAAGGTGAGGCATGGTAAAAGTATCAGCCGAACTGTATGATGGAAATCATATAAGATGGAGGAGGAATAAAATTTTATTTTCTATTGCTCTTGTGGAGAAAAACTGGAGAGAAGAACGTAAGAAAGACTGGAATTAGTGTGCTAAGTACTCCAAGAAACAGTACGAGTTAAATATGCTCCATTGTGGGAATGGAGAAACTCTGAAATACAACTAAGATGTTGGTAGAAAATTATCTTGTGGACAGTGGCACTGATGAAATTGGAAGTGAAAAATGTTTGAGTGATTATAGCTATGTAAGAAATAACTTGCCCTTGTTTTAAATTTTATTTCATTTCAGAATGAGTCACACATAAAATCTGAATGACACATGAAACAAAGTTTCCAAATTAAGAAATATTTTTAATCAAATACTAGTACCTCTTTTGATATAAAATTGTATGTGTATTTTAAACCCTTAAATACATATGATGATTTGAATAAAACAAATACTAAGTTAGGTGAGGTGGGCGGGATGACCCCATTTTGAGCAAGAAATATCAAATTAAAATAGTTTTTTTCTCCACCCAGAAAGGCTCAGGATTAAACAAATGCAGAAGAAGAATACTTAGAAGTGAACTCTTTGATCGTTACCTGTGAAAGGATGGATTTGGTGGGAGTAAAGGCAACGACAGTAATAACTACAACAGTACAAGAGTCACATCTCAAAGGTGAATTAGCAATTCGAACTCCCTGGACACCGAAGCAGAAGAACAACGCCCACGATGTGAGAAGTAATTCTCCCAGCATAATCACCGTGCTGTGTACAGGCTTGGACTCACTAAGTTAAAAAGACCTTGGAAAACTTGAAGACGGTTTAAGGACAAGCAATAAACATGATTAATAGCTTGGAAAACAGAATCTCAGAGGAAAGGTTAAGGGAACTAATATTATTTAAGTTAGAAAACAGGCTGGGGGAAACAAGTTGGTTTTCAATTACATGAAGGATTATTACCTAGGAGGTGCTGATCAGTACTCCGATGCCACAGAGGGCAGAACAAGAATAAGTGAGCTTGAAACGTTGTACAAAGCATTTAGGTTGGCTAAAAGAAAGAACTTCCATCAGGACTGCAAGTCATTAAAACAGAAAGCACTAAATTTCCTTCTGTATAGACCTTTCAAAATGCACTTGAAACTCATTTGTCTAGGGAAGTTTACATGAAGGCCAGCCTAACGAGTGGGGAGCAAAGAGAAACACATGAAGTCTTTGCAAGGACTATTTTCCCCAAGTTATCCCCACTGCCCCTTCCCCCTCTGAATTGTGAACGTTTTCCATTTGTGTCTGAACTGTGGATCTGTGTTACAGATTTGGTAAAGTACATGACAAGGAAAAGTGTTCGCAGATCAGATTCTTTGAAATGCAGCTTTTAAGTGTGCACATACCCTTGTTTAATATAGCAACCTTAAGTAGCATCGCAACTCTAAAACTTCTTGTAGCTGTTCAAGCAATTTAAGCTTGTTTACTAATTCAAGTTCATGAAACTACTGGCAACTAATTGCATTTTTGTTTCTTGGTCTCTCAACTTCTTCTTTGCAATACCTTTCTTGTTGGTTCTTTTAGAAATGAATCAAACCAATTGAATATTCTTTCATAAGGTAATAAAAATAATACATTTTCTTCCAAGAGATTTTATTTACTTAGAAAAATAGGCTATTCTCTGAACACCTGCACACTTAATTCTCTTAGAGTTAAATTATACAAAAATTCCATACCACTGATTTCTGAGGCTTGTGCTAACAAAGATAAATGAAAGCAGGGATTTCAATAAAATTTTGCAAACAATTCTGTTAGAGCTTGTCAAATACACACAAGATATGAGTTTTAACTCCTTTCATTTATGTGTCAATGTTACAAAAATCACTAAATGAAAGTGTGGACTACTGCATACAGTCTGTACACAAAGGGATAAAAATGAAAACCCTAGCTGGAAGCTTTTAACTATTTCTTTGGTGATGATGTTTATTTTCCCTTGTAAACAATTTCATTTTCTTTACAATATATTATAAATAGACTAACATTTCTATCAAATACAAAGAGTCAGTATAAATTGTATTGTGAAAAGTACTTTTTTAATTTAAAAGAACACCTATTTCTTTATGTTTGAAAAGTGCTTTGAAGCCATTAATAATTAATTCTTTAGAATGTCAATAAGAATGGGGGCAAGTGACAGATAACATTTCCTCCTCTAAGCTGAGAAAGAGATTACCATGAACAAATGAATTACTAAATTTACATAACAAGTTATTGAAAAGACGAAATTGTAACTTTGAGATCTTGACTCAAGACTTTTGCGTTTCGATTATACAAAAAGATTCAGAAAAGTTGACACAAACAAACAGGGAACAGTGTAAAACCTGTACTAGAAAGCCAGCCAAATGGGAGTTAATCTTCTACCATATCTAATCGCTAGCTTGTGTTAAAAGTTTCTGTTTAGGAGAGAGTATTTCCACAACGTGATACTGCTCTCTGTGCAGAACAAGGTCAACCAGCAAAGCCTCTTCCCCTGGTAACTAAGGTAACATATATGATGAATAAGAAAGATAACCTTGAATGAATGAGTATTCACGAATGCTGTGCCACTGAAAAAAGGTGGCAATGCTTATCAGAATTTTATATTTGTCCTATTTGTGCAATTCGTCTGAAAAGAAATGACTTTTTCACTGTGTTAGCTCCAATCTAGTTTTTCGGACTTTGGCATTTCCCTTCAAACAAATCTAATAGGAAAGCTACTCACAAGTTTAGAATTTCCTACATCTGTAATTCCTATGCCCCACACAGAAGATCATCAGCTTCTGCTTAGCATCTACACAAACTTAGAATGAGTGATACTCATTGTAAATCAGATGGGAATACTCAGTCACAACCATTTGGTATCCAGATGCCTCCTGCAGTATATTCATTAACTCTGCCTTCCAACCTTCACCCATGTTATTATTCTGTTCATATGCTCAGTACTCCAGCATTCTCCTAGAATTAGGGCATAACAACGACTTGGATATCCACAAACTAGAGAACAATCATCACAATATTTTCCACATCTGCTCCTTGTAATACCACGTAAAGTATTCCATCATATTTGGAATGATTTTTTTTGGAAAGACTAATAATTCCTCCTGAAACACTTATATTTCTTTCTACCTGAAACTAAATATGATCCATGTTAGCATGACACAAATAACGCAGTTATATTTGCCATTTAGAACAAGGAATAGAAGTCTACCATTTTGTCACATATGATAGAGTTTTGATATTTGTAGTTGTTTTTCTTGGCAATGAAAACCTACATTCTTTTTTTTTTTTGGCTTTTTTTAGAGGATAGATACTATTTTCTGTGAAATATTTGAGCTGTCACATGAACAGTTCTCTTAATGTCAATGGGAATCAAAGATCCTGAGGTTTTTGAAGATGGATTTTTTTTGCCATCTATGAGGCCATAGAAAGTCTATGTTTACTTAGAGGAAGAGAATGTCACTTTACTGGAAAGGTCCTGAACTAAACTTCACTTTGAACACCGTTTAGACACTATGTATTGGGCTTCCTGGCAATATGCCTTGAGGTTCACATGCAACTAATTATTAAATCTCCTCCCAGTAACCTAGGAAATAAATGTCTTCTTATGTCCAGCTTCTTGTTTCTCATGTGCTAATACCCATAAATTGCTAACTTCCCAAGAATGCGCTACAGAGTCCAAAAAGTATGTGTATCATATTAACATCATCAGATTGTTACATAACAACAAAAAAATCAGAACTTCTTGGTTTTTATCTCAAAGCACCATATAAAAAGATGCTCAAATTCTTTACTCAAAGGAATTCAGTTTCATCACCAAATTTTGATATTTGTAGTTGGGCTGAGACAAAAAGAGTCATTTCCCTTAGTGCCACGATTCTAGGTTTCTAAGAGTTCTTTCGTATTTTGACATAATATAGAAGATATAGTGAATTGGACTTGTGCTTCAAATATGTCAGCAGCAAAATTATTTTAACTATTACTGAACAAAATCATTAGAAGCACATACCTAAATCTTGATTTATAGATAAAAGGCCAGTAAGTAAAGTACTTCGCATCAATAACCAAAATTCCCGTTGCATGAAAAGTATTCTTATACAAAGTCTTAGAGTTCCCTATAAGAAACAAGCAGAAAAGGGCAGAGGCCAATGAGAAACACTGTGCAACTGTCCTACGTCATATCCTGTGGAGAAGAAATCCATGCTCAAATGCATGAAATTCATAGGAATTTGAAAATGCCGGAAAGTTGTCATGCTTTCTTCTGTGTTTCTTTAGCTGTCAAATGGTGGTATCTGCATATAAATTTTCTAACTCTATTAAAAGAAAGCTCATTCAATACTGATCAGGGCAGGCTATGATTTTTCTAAGAAAGCATGCCAAATTTACTGCCAATTGTCAGAAAAATATTCTGGGAAATATCAACACTCTTCTGTCATAACCACCTTAATTTCAATGTTTTGTTTTTTGTTTTTTGGGGTTTTTTTGCTTTGTTTTGTTTCTGTTTTTGTTTTTGTTTTTAGTTTTTTACATTGACAAGCTTTCCCTCTTTGTTACTGAGCCAAGCTTGGGCGTAATGTCACATTCTCATTTTCCCCCCATCTTTCCTCACGTAACTTAGTGAGCTA
This sequence comes from Vicugna pacos, assembly GCF_048564905.1. Lineage (NCBI taxonomy): Eukaryota > Metazoa > Chordata > Mammalia > Artiodactyla > Camelidae > Vicugna > Vicugna pacos. The sequence continues at coordinate 36,433,732 of NC_132992.1, read as the reverse complement.
GTCCACACAATAAAACGCATATCCGTATGGCTCTCTCATCCTTTATTAGGTTCTGCCTTTGAGAAAGATGCCAGGAATTTGATCCTTTAGACACACTGACATTAACTCATTTCTATATTAAATACCATATTTATATAGAGCATGATGAAAGAAAAGTCAAAATACCTTACATGTAAACAACACCAAAATTTTCACGTGAACATCTCTTACATTTCAGCTAGTAGTATTGAGGGCCTTCAAACTTTTGACTTCATAGTATTTTATGAGTTCATGTTGCTTTGCTAAAATGCTTATTTTAAAGGAAAAGTATTCTGGAGAAAGAATTAGCAGCTAGCACATGAAAAAAGTTTTAAATATTGTCATTTTCTATAAAGAAATTTTACATTTGTCATTTTCTATCAGTGATATAAATTTTTCCAAAGATAAGCCTCTAACTTTTTCCTTTTCATTTGATATGAGCAGTTCTAGATTTAAGTCATGAGAGACAGAAATTGTATACTTTCATCTTTATGCCTCTCTGCCTATGGTATCATCTAACAGTGTTTGAAGCCTGCTTTACCTGTATTATTTCATGAATTGTTTATAAAAACACTGTCCTTTTCTGCATTATAAAGATGAAGAAAATGGGATAGAGAGATATGAAATAATTTGCTCAACATTACAAATTTTATAAGCAGAACAAAGAGAAATAAAGGCTGTCTAATATGAGAAAGCCCATTTACAATTGCTATGTACTACTGACATTGTGCTATGCACATGCTTTTTACATAGAGTAGAATTACATACACACACACACGTGCATGCATGCAAATAGATTTGAAAGGGGCACATACACAGGTCTACTTGCCACCTACTGAATGGTATATTACCTTTAGGAGAGTCTTGCAAAATACAATACTACCTCAATAATCCAGATAAACATTTTAGCCCTCTTGAGGTTATGATTATACAAAATTACATATACATAGGGTGGAATTCAATTCTCAAAAACTTTAAAACAAGGAATGGACTGCCACAGTGTTTGGGGAGACAACGGAAATTTGTAACATCTCGTTTGGGGGTGAAATCAATCACCAATGTACAGCAAAAATTTTTCTCAATTACGGGCTATAATATATAATGTTCTCTAAGCTTCACTTTTCAAATGTTGATCAGTGTTTCTACAAAAACTATATCACCAGAGATGAAAAAAATATAGCTAGCTAGCTAGCTAGCTAGATTGATAGAGATATATAGATATAGCTGGTCCTCATGCCAGTCTTCATCAAGGAGAGCCGTGTAGGGTACAATCATGCAGAATCAGCAAGTACCTGGACTAAAATGGATTCACATCAAATTTGAGAATCATCTCCCTAAGACAGGAAGAGGATTGACAAACAAGGGAGACAAAGCAAAGGAATCATTTTGCAAGGTTCTCCTACAAGTCAATGACAACACATGAGCCAGTCATGTCTATGTTGTACTGTGTTTTTCCTCATCAGATTATCATATTACATCACCACATAATTATGGTGAGGAAGATGAACACTTTACATTTGAATAAAGCTATATAATAAAAATGGATTGAAATATTATTTGTAGGGATAAACAAGAGGAAGCAAATGATGATATTTAGGCAGTGCCAAATTTAGAAATGAGTAGGCTCTAAGAGGATTAAAATCCATAGAGAAACATAATGAATGGTTATAAAGTTGTGAAAATAGAGCACTGAGGAAAAAGTAGAATCTGAGGCAACTGGTTGGGAACTATTAATTTAAACTTCAAGATGGAAAGACAGTTACATGACTTTCTGTAAATTAAAAAATTTACTACACATTTGCTGAAGAAAAAGAAAGAAACTGGATCAAATATTATTTTGTTGATAATGGAACAGAGACAAATACACTCATTTATCAAAAATCAGAAGTTTCTCTACAACACATAATTATTGTATCTGTGTCAGAGGAAAAAAGAGAAAGCAACTATAATTTAAGGAATACATCATTTTTTCAAGTCTGGTGGGAACTATTGCACCAAAATTAGGTGACCTTTCGTGTGCAGCATTTTTATTTGTAAATATTATATTTGGCAAAATAGTGCAGACATGTTTATGTGAATAATGGATTTGAATAAGTTATGATAGGATTCACTTGATAAATATGTTTTATGTTTACTTTATGTGAAGAAATAGACTAGAATAAATGTATGGGGTATAGAGAAATAACTGAGATGTAATCATCTCTTCTTTTTAGTACAAACAAAAAATAGAAGAAAGACATGAAAATGAAGTAGTAAATAGATGTGTTGAAAGAAGAAGTTAAAATCTCTACTGAGTATTGAGACTTCATAGAGTAGGAGTTTCAATGGACCCACAGAAAGAGAGGGATATTTAAGATTAAAGAAGCAGCTGGAAGAGTTCAAGAAAATGTGAAATATACTTCATTTTCAGAAATGAAAGAGTAAGTTGCAATGATGTGTTCAAGTTAATTATTACCTTGAGAAAACTTAAGATCAGTGACCATATAAGACTTATACACAACTTTAGTTGAAAAATCAATGGCAGAATTGCCTAAAGACAGACTTTTAGTTATACATCCTCAAGTTATCTAAGAAACTCTAGATTGCTCAAATTATCAGTTAAAATGGACACCAACGTCGCAAGTGTTGAACATTGTTAATTGAAAAAGCTAAACTCTTGCAAGAGTTCTATTTAATTGTGATAAATAAGATAGATCAGTAGTTAGATGGATGGATGGATAGATAGACAGACAGGTAGGTGGATTGCTGACTGGCTGGCTAGAAGGAAAGATAGATAGGTGTAGAGAGAGAGAAAGAGAGAGAGATTTGTACACAATTCTTCAATATTTGTGGAATAAGTATTTGGAGCAACACTGAGTGAGAAGAAAAACAGAGTTTATTTTTTCCAATACATGCTTCCAAGCCTTCTCTCTGGATCTCTTACATGTGAGGAAGTGAAAAGAAAGTGGGAGAGAAGTGAGGAGAGAGCTTAGGAGCTGAAGATTATATTTGTAAAGCTTATTAGCAGCTCAAAAAGTACTTCTGCAAATCTGAAGCTACAAAACCATTCAAAAAGAAGAATGATTTTTTTTCTCTATCTGCTGTTATCTGCTGACATTATGTATAATAAGACACAAGTGATTATTTGCAGAAAATTATAGAAACAAAGAACGTAGACTTTGGAATCAGAGAGCCCTGAATTCAGAATCAGGATCTCTCACTTAATATTTAAGACAGTTAACTAACTTCTTTGGATCTCCAATCCCTCTTCTACTCTTGGAGATACTAATCCCTGACTCAGGCCATATCTGGAAGATGAAATGAGGCCACCCATGTAAACTGCCAGCATGTTACCAAACACACTGAAAGTCTGATATGGAAAAGTAAGTGTGGTGTTTGGAGAGAGAGATCCTTGTTTTGTCTCCTTAAAAATCTAACATGTGATTGCTATTATTTTATTAACAACAAGCAACCATGATGTCTTACCTCTTATGAGTTAGAATCCAGAAATGCTCTCTGTAATTGTCTTTTAAGCGGTTTATAAATTTTAATTTAAAATTATATTTTATCATTATAACTTTAAATAAAGTTTGAAATGATTCCAGGATAGTATGAAGTCTGCACTACATGAAAAAAAATATATATCATTAGAAATGTCATTGTAGACACAGTATTATTTGAATAGTGAAACTTAGAGATTTATAACATTAGTAGGTATCATGGGGTGATAATGACAAGAATATTAGTTATTTATACGACATTGTGTGACAGAGATGGTTAACTCAATTAGATCTTGGTGGTATTAAAGTCAAGGTCACATATTTAATTTCCACACGGGCTAGTACACTTCTGACTGGGAAAATTCTGTTCTCTACTCACAGACTGCACCCCTAACCCCAATCTGTTATTTCGCAATTATGTGCCATTAATTGATGCAATATCCTACTGGTAGTGGGTCATCTGTGCCGTCTGCATAAATGAAGGACAGCATGTCTATGAGGCAGCCGACAGAGAACAACTTGAGGCCAATAGTACCAGAAAATTCACTAATAACCTGTAGTTTTCTTCGGTGGCAGGGGGAACAGCTCCAAATTTTCCAAGGGAGAATTAACTGCAAACATTATTCAAAAGAGGGTTGGAATCAACTCACAGTCCCTTTCTGTAAAAATGAGTCAAACAGAAGCTTGATAGCCCTAGTATGCTTTTTCATTTTTTGAACTTATATCCAGTACATATTTGTCTGATAGGATGTTGTCTCATGTAGTGTGTTTTCTAACAAAGGAGACTTTTTTATTTTGCTGTTATTGTTCATTTTCTAACTCTATGCTTCCTTGTATTAGTTCTAAATTTTACTGGGAATCTGTAATATTTCCCAGCGCCACCCATTAATAAATGTAACGCACCACCTCGTGTGATTAACAGGCACACTGTAACATACACAGGGAGTAATTGGATATTCCTCCTCCTTCACTTGAGAGATCTAAGTCCTATACTCTGGCAAAGAACTGAACCAATGCAACGTCATAACATAAAGTCTATACACCAAGACTTATAGTTTAAATAAAGGCAGGCAGACTTCTAAGCCCTGACTTCCATGTCCTCCTCCTCATTTAGGAATTCTCCAAATAAGCTCCGTAGCAAAACCTTCTCTAAGAGAGTGACTGATGAAAATCTTTAAAATTCTTGTTAATTTATGCTGAAAATGTTTAATCTATGAGAACAAGGATTTGAGGTGCTATCTATCCAAGAGATAGAAGCATCTGTCTCCTATTAATATATTTCAAGTAGCAGTCACCAGATAGAACAAAATTTTGTGTGTATGTGTTGGGGAACATCAGGACACCCTACACAAATGTTTCTTCAAAACATCTGTGTTGGAAGCATTGTATTAGCAATAGACTTAACAGAATATAAAAACTTGAAAGTCCCCATGCTGAAGGATTTGGTATCCTAATGAAATAGAAAATTAAAATGTAAAAAGAGAGAGAGAGACTATTTTTGAGATGAGAATTACATCTTTTTTAATTTTCAAATTTAATTTTAACTATTATGAAACTGCCCTGAGCAGGTCCCAAAACACTATGATTTTGATTCCACCGCAATTAACAAATTTCAAAATTTTATAGTTCAGATCCCCTGGCTTATATGTGTCACTTTTTGTGAATACTTTTCTCCTTCTCTTTTCAGTCGAGTAAAATTCTACCTCATTATCAGGTTCAACTTTTGCATTATATGTGGCTCCTTTCCCAGATACAAAATAGAGAAATCTCTCACTGTTCTGATTTCTCATGACATCTGGAGTCTATCTCTACTGCTAGACTCATGAGACTCTGTGCTTAACCCCTTCGTGCTTTAGCCTTCTGACTACCTGAGATGGCAATGCCCAAGGTGACTATGGTCCCCACGGACTGAATCATCACAGCCTCTGTCAAACCGGGTCATTAAATGAATGTGTGGAAATTCCAATCTCTACCTTGGAATCAGCTTGAACTCTTAGGTGAGCTACAGATAATCTATTATGTTGAAACAGTTATACAGTTTTTAATTTATACATTCCTATAGCCTAGACTTCCATAATCAATACACCCCATAACCATTTTGAATATATCCTATAAATAACTTCTACTTCACCAATACTACTCTTAGAGTGTGTATTAGTCTGGGTTCTCCAGAGAAACAGAGGCAATAGGAGTATAGGTATACAGAGAGATTTATTATAAGGAACTGGTTCATGTGGTTCCGAGCAGTCCCAAGATCTCCAGTCAGCAAACTGACTGGAGACCCAGGGGAGCCCATAATATAGTTTCAGTCCAAGTCCAAAGGCAGAAGACGAATGTCCCAAATCAAAAACAGCCAGGCCGCGACAGCAAACTCTCCCTTGCTCTGTCGTGTTCTATTCAGTTCTCCAGTGGTTCAGACGAAGCCCACCCACACCGAGGCGGGCGATCAGCTTTACTCAGTCTACAGAGTCAAATGTTGATCTCACCAAGAAACACTCTCAAAGACACTCCCCAAATATTGTTTAATCAAATTTCTGGGCAGCCCAGGCCCAGTCAAGTTGACACAAAATTAAACATCACAGAGAGTGTTCTCCAAAACTGAGCATAATTCTATGACGCAACCTGACCACAGTGAATAGCAGAATAAGATCATTATCTCCCCTACTTTAAAGATTGTATTTCTACTAATACAAACTAAGTCTATAATTTTCGGAAGCCCATTAACACATTATGCCTTCTCAGGGCCACGCAACTCAGGTAATTGATCAACGTATCAGTCACAATTTTATTCTTTTAGTTTTAGAAGGAGTTAAATAAGAACATTATAGAAGGTGAGTAGATACTATACGCTGATTTTAATCCAGATAAAATTTTAATCATAAAGATGATTTTAGGTATCATTTTGCATGAGAATACAGGACAAAATCCCTTTTTTCTGCTGTAAGATAGTTGTTTATTTTTGGCTAAAATCTAAAATATAGGTGGCTACAATAAAGAAAAAACAGCAAAACAAAACATTGCCCGTGTTTACATTGTGCAGGCTAAAAAATGCTGTGACCATCAGGTTATAACCTCTGCTCTAAAGTGCCTTGCCACTAAATTTCCAACCTTCCAACAAACATACCAACAAAACAAGTCTTACTTTTCTCAAGAACAAATGGACTATTTAACTATACGGTGTCTTTGGTTCAAGCAGCAAGGCATGAGTGAAAGAACTAACAGTATCATAAATAGAACAGACCAAAGGTAAATTCTCTCACTGCTCTTTGGATGCTTCTCTTGCAGGCCTTTTCAGTATGGCACCTAATCTTTGGATAACACCATTATTTTTCTACTCCTGTGCAAAAGGATGAACTTAGAACTGTCTCCAGTTTCTAAGCCCTTAGAAAAGCAAACAGAAATCAGCACGCTAGACTACATTCAGTTTCCTTTAATGACAAGATGACTAGACTGGTTAAAAGAAGTTAGTTCAGCATACTGATGAACAGTAAATTAGACTTGACAATTCAGAAAATATTCATAATTCTACAGTATGAGACTGCTCTTTCCTTGAGAATGGGGTGACAATCTGATGAATCAAGTCAATCCATGTTCTAGGGCTATATTCCTCCCTGTTCATCAAGTGACATGTGAACACTGTTCAGTGTGTTATAATTAAAAACTTAATTCACTTTGGAGTTATCAGAAGTGGCCATGGAAATTATTTATTCTTGAGTACTTAGTTATTTTGTTGTTAAGTGTGAAAATTTACTCTCCCATCTTTAAAACTATAAAACTCAAGGCGAGAGAGATTTCTTCTGACTGTGTTTGCTGAGGTATCCCAAATGCCTAGAGCAATTAGTGGCATATAGGAGATGTTTTATAAATATCTATTGAATTATATGAAAGACTGAATGAATTATTTGCTTGGTCATCACACTGTACCTTCTTTCTGTTTTTAAAATGCCAAGTTCCTTCTGGTTTCAGGGGCTTTTGCACAAGTTTTTCCTTCTCCTTGAAGCTTTTTTCAGCTAATTATCCCTTACTCATGGTGGAGGTCTCACATCTAACAGCACTTTCTCCACTGAGGCCTTCCTTGAGCAAAGGCTTTCGTCTCTGGTCTTTCTCCAACATACTACTCTACTTTATGTCTTTATAGCGTATGTCACTTTTTCTGCACTGGAATAGGTGTATGGAGGGTAAAGATTACACCTGTCTTTCTCACCACACTCCACTGCCCGGAAGGGTGTTTAGGGAAAAGTAGGGGTTTGACATACACTTGCTGGTGGCTTTAAAGACCACTGCATCCCTGACCTTATGCTCATGCTGAACATACACCAGTGAACAACTGCTTTCATGGAACTAACAGAAAGAAAATGAGCAAAAAACCCAAATTACTGTAAGAATTTCATAAGAAATGAATATGGTAATATGAAAGGGAATAAAAAGAGAATTTATTTAGATTTTTTTGATCAGCAAATACCTCTCAGGTGGTGACACAAACAAAAGCTTAAGGATGAGGCAGTGGTCATACGGAAATCTGGGGAAAGATCTCTACAGGAGGAGGAAACCATGTGTGTTAAGGCCCAACACAGAAAGAACAAGGTGTGTTTGAGAAACTGTAAGAAGACAGTGGCCAAAGCGAGGCCAGAGATGTACACAAAGGCCAGGTCAGATAGGGCCTTGAGGAAGGAGTTTAGATTTTATTGTTAAGAGTAATGGAAACAAAAGATAGATATTTGCTTTGCTTTAAGAAGATCACTGCATCCACTGTGGAGACAAAAGATTTGAAGAGTGAAGTGAAAGTGAGGAGAGAAACCGTCTGCGGAGTCTGTTAGCTGATCTAGAATGATGGCAGTATTGACAGAGAGAAGAGGCTAGATTCCATGTACTTTTTAGAGATAAAATTGACAGGACATAATGATTAGCTCTAGAAAATCATAGATGATTATGTTGCCGTCTAATTGTTGTCTAAGTGGGACAACAATTTTGAAAGGAAAATGAAGTACTATTAATAATTATGCCTGGACAACAAGTGTTTGTCCAAGGCAAACTAGGAAGTATGGTCACTCTCATGCTGTTTTTAAATATCTGGTGAACAATACTGTTTTTCTTTAAAATGGAGGCAATTCAGGAAGAAAAATGGTAGTGAGGAGTTGAGCTAAAACGTATTTTTTGGGCTTTCAAGACAGAAAGATCTGAATGTGCAAAAACACTGAGACGGAGACAACATGACAGGTTTCAAACTTCACAAATTGTTTGATATAACCAAAATTTGACCAGGATTTAAAAAATATGGGCTAGTATTCATCATACGCTATCATTAATTACTTATTTGTGGGGGTGAAGCTTTACTACATTTGCCAAGCATATTCTATGTCTGAAAATAACACAGCTAGTAATAAAAAGCTAGTATAGTTTTCTACTTGCTGAAATTAACATTTTAAGTTCCACTAGTTTAATCTCCCAATAGTTCTAAAATGAATCATGACTCCTTAATTATAAATACTTAGAGATACTTAAAAGAAAATTGGAGATGCAAAGAATTTATTTTGCTGAATTGCTCTTGAAAAAAAAAAGAAAGGACTAATGGCAAACCTTATTCATACACTAATAACTATTAGAATAGAAAATATTGATGAGTTTTTGATGTAACTTGAATTTAAATGCCTAAGGAGACTCAGAAAATCCCTACATCTATTTACTCCAGATTGGATCTGAAAGTCCATTTTCATTCAATTTCTTAGCGTTATTAGTAGTGAAATATAAAGCCAGGATTACTGACCTCAGTGAGCCAACAGATTTAGAGAAACTCATACATCACATAACTTTGAATACAGATTACTGGGCAAGTGACTGTTATTTTGAGTTCAGTCAAGTTTGATAGGGTTTTTATGACTGGTTCTAGAAATGAATTACTGAGGTTCATCTTTTACAGAGAATTTGTTCACTGCAGCCTTAATGTGAAAGTCAGATTGAAAATTCATATCCATAGCAGGTACAGTAAATGGAATTTTTTCCATAGATTAGAAAATAAAATTATTATTAAGAACTGTTTCCATTCAAAAAATTGTTTTGATGTCAAACCCCTGATAGGACAAGCCTTATCTATCTAGTTATGCTTCACCCGGCTACATTTTGATCATTGTTTAAATGCATAACAGTATGCAATCTGCTGTCCTGATGGATAGGCTTGCTGCAGATATGGTGCAGCTAATGAAAAGATGGCACAAACACTTAAAAGATACATAAAGATTTATGAATCAATAAGAAAACCTGCACCAAAAAATAAAAAAGAGAGAGAGAGAGAGAAATTGTACTATGCTGATTATGCTTAGAGGATTGTAGTTCCAAATGTTTCCACTTTTTCTCTTCTGTTTGGACTATTCTAGAACCTATACAGGACTAAAGAGATAAATGCAGACACTATTTTCCAAAATGACTTTGGGCCAGACTTCTTAATAATTTCGAACTTTTTATGGAGGAATAAAATATATAGAGAGTGCACAAATTGTGACTGTAGAGCTGGGTGACTCTTCATGAACTGAACACACCCATGTGACTGGCACCAAGGTCAAGTAGCCATATTACCAGAACTCCCATGCAGGCAGTCACATAACAAAGGTTAACTGCTCCTTGACTTTTAATATAGTGAAGATACATCTTTTGCTTTTGAACTACTATATACAAATGAACTCTGACAGCATGAACTCTTTTTGGGTACGACTTCCTTCATGCAATATTGTATTTGTGAGATTCATCCATATCAGTGAAGGCAGTCACGGTATGTTCATTCTCATCGCAAATCACTATTCTATGTGTGAATATTCTGTATTTTTTTTTTGTCCATTCTTCTGCTGCTGGGAATATACGTAGTTTCAGTTTTTAGCTATACAGTGCTGCTGTGAACATTCTAATAAATTTATTTAGTGAATGGATGTACATATTTCTGTTGCTTACATACTTAGAAATGGAATTATTGGGTCCTAGTGTATGCAAATAACCACTGCTAGTAAGCAGTGCCAAATCAGTTTTCAAAGTTATTTTATCAATTTATATCCCCACAACATTACCAACATTTTGTCATTGGCTTCTGTTTCAACTCAGTGGTAGTGGTAACATACCATAGTTACATTTTGCAATTTGTAGAAGATGAATGAATTTAAAAACTTTTACATATGTTTATTGGCCATTTGGATGTTCTCTTTTTTAAAGGCTTGTCCAAATCTTTTGCTTAGTTTTTCTAATAGATTTCTTTGTCTTACTGATTTTCAGGGGTTCTTAATACATATTCTGACAAGTCACTTGCAAACACATGTATTGCAAATATCTTATCTCACTCATTGGGTTGCCTATTCACACTCTTACTGGAGGGATTTTACCTTAATGTAGTCTAATGAATTATTTTTATTTTGGTCATAATTAAAGCTCTCTTCATCCCATTTAAGAATATTTTGCATACTTCATGGTTATGAAGATACTTTCTCAGATTTTCTTCTAAAATGTTTATTGCTTTACTTTTCACATTTAATTCTGTAATTCCTCTGGAGTTGATTTTGTATATAATGTAAGATAGGAATTCACTTTTTTAATATGTAAAACCAATTGACCTAACACTGTTATTGAAAGGTCATTATTTCCTCACTACCCTGCAGTGTCACCTTTGTCTTAAAGTGACCATGTATACAGTGATCTGATTTTGAACTCTCTACTCTTTACCAATGGCATTTCTTCCATTATGTATGAGAAGTAGAGAAGTAGGAGTTATAGAATTTTAAATATTTTTTTATTACTTACTGTGATAAAATGCATGAAGTTCAAAAAGTAAAATATGGTATAAAACTAATAGTAAATATTACAAATAGTAAATGATACAAATAAGCAGAAAGATATTCTATGCTCATGGACTGGAAGACTCAATATTGTTTAAATGTCCATACTACCCAAAGCAATCTCCCAGAGTCAATGCAATGCCTATCAAAATTCCAATGGCATTTTTAACAGGAACTGATTAAATAATTTTAAATTTTATATAGAAACACAAATGGCCCCAAATAACCAAAGCAATCTTGAGAAAGAAGAATGAGGGTCAAAGTATCACACACTCTGATTTTAAACTATATCACAAAACTATATTAATTAAAACAACATGGTATTAGCATAAACAATGGACACATAAATCAATGGGATGGAATAGAGAGCCCAGAAATAAACCCATGCATATATGGTCAATTAGTTGATGACAAAGGAGCCAAGAATATACAATGAGGATAGGACAATCTCTTTAATAAACGGTGCTGGGAAAGCTGGATAGCTACATGCAAAAAAATTAAATTCAACTACTATTTTACATCATACAAAAATTTATTCAATATGGATTGAAGACTTAAGCATATGACCTGAAACCATAAAATTCCTAGAAGTAAACACTGGCAGTAAGCAACCTGACATAAGTTTTGGCAATGATTTTTTTGAATCTGACACCCAAAGCAAAGGCAACAGAAATGAAAATAAACAAATAGGACTACATCAAACTAAAAAACTTCTGCACAGCAAAGGAAATGAGGGGAAAAAAATGAAAAGCAAGTTACTGAACGGGAGGCAGTATTTACAAATCATATATCCGATAAGGGGCTAATATCCAAAATACATAAAAGCCTCATATAACTCAATAGCAAAAAAGAAACCAATTAAAAATGGGCAGAGGATCTCAATAGTTTTTTTTCCAAAGAACATACAGATGGCCAATAAGTACATGAAAAGATGCCTAACATAATTAATCATCAAGGAAATGTAAGTCAAAACCACAATAAAACCTCAAGCCTGTTATAATAGCTATTCAGAAATAACAAGAACCTTTGTCCACTGTTGGTAGGAAGGTAAATTGGTATAGAAAAAGCATGGCAGTTCCTCAAAAAGTTGAAAATAGAACTATAATCTGGTTCAGTAATTCTACTTTGGGGTATTTATCTGAAGAAAACAAAATAATTAACTTGAAAAGACACATGCACTACCCCCCATACTCATTGCAGCATTGTTCACAATAGCCAGGAAATGGAACAAACTAAGTGTTCACTGATGGCAGAATGGATAAGAAAATATGTATATACAATGGCATATTATTCTGCCATAAAAAGGAATGAAATCTTGCCATTTGTGACAGCATGAATGTACCTTGAGGGCTTTATGCTTAGTGAAATAAGTCAGACAGAGAAAGACAAATACCGTATGATTTCTCTTATATGTGGAATCTAAAAAAGAAAAAAAACTAAAAGGACAAGTTCATTGATAGAGGGAACAGACTGATAGTTGCCAGAGGCAGGGGTGGGAGGTATGAGAAATGGGTAAAGGGGGTTAATAGGTAAAAACAGAAATAAACTGAAAATGGCTTAAAGACTTAAACATAAGAGAAGACATCATAAACCTTCTTGAAGTGAACATAGACAAAACATTCTCTGATATAAATTGTAGCAATGTTCTCCTAGGGCAGTCTACTCAGGCAATAGAAATAAAAACAAAAATAAAGAAATGGGACCTAATTAAACTCATTAGCTCTTGCACAGCAAAGGATATCATAAATAAAACAAAAAGACAACCTACAGAATGGGAGAAAATATTTGCAAATGATGCGACTGACAAGGGCTTAATCTCCAGAATATACAAACAGCTCATACAAGTCAATAACAAAAAAGCCAAACCACCCAATCCAAACATGGGTGGAAGACCTAAACAAACAATATTTCAATAACTTGTAATGACCTATAATGAAAAAGAATATGAAAAGGAATATATACATATATATATATATGTATGTAGATATATAAATGAATCACTATGCTGTACACCAAAAATAAACACAACATTGTAAATCAACTATACTTCAATTAAAAACAAAAATACTGTCAGAAAACAAAAAGCAATTACAAATTTTCATAAGAATGTGGTAAAACTGAACATTCATTCACATTTTGGAAAACAGTTTGGCAGTTGTTCAAGAAGTGAAACATAGGTGTAACACAGCAATTCCACTCCTAGTTACATTCCCAATAAAAATGAAAACATATTTCCATGCAAAAACTTGTACACAAATGATCGTAGCTACATTCTTAATACCTAACAACTTATGAACAGAAAAACAAAATGTCGTATATCTATAAAATGGAATATTACTTGGCAATATAAAGAAATAAAGTAGTGATCACGCTACAAAATGGATCAACCTTGAAAGCACACTAAGTGGAAGAAGCCAGTCACAAAGACCATAGATTGTATTATTCTACTTACATGATATGTTTACAATAGACAAATTCAAACAGACAAACTTAGAAAAACATCAACTTGGAAAAAAACCAATGAGAAAATTAGGTGAAATTTCAAGGTATAAATAGGCACCAGACCAAACAAAAAAAGTATTATATAAAATAACCACCCAAGGAATGCATACAATTTTTAAAACTGTACAATCCATAACTGGTGACAAAATAGAGAATGAATAGTCTCATATTTATAAAAATATAGTTGTTCAAATTATAGTGAGTATTTTCAGAAATAATTGCAATCTAGCAATTCTACTCTAAGTATTTAGCCTAAAGATACTATGAATTCATTTGTGCAAATATTTAAACTTTTGGTTGTTCTTTGTAGTATTGTTCAAACTATTAAAAAATTATAAAATAGAGGCGCTGTCAAAATACAAACTTGCTTAAAAAATTATATTTCCATACAGTGATATAATATTCAGCCTGTAGAAATAAAGTTGCATATGAAAATGTATTAGCATAAAAGCTTACCATGATTTATTGTCAATGAAAGCAGTTTCAAAAAAGTGTGTCTGTGCTATGGCTATGTATTACACATATGCACATTAATGCAGAAATATAAATTTACAGTGAAAGAGAGAGACACAAGGGAGAGATAGCTAAAAGTATATACTCATAAAGACATTAATGGTTTATAGCCACTTAATAATCATTTGTGTAGTACTTTTATTTTTAGGGAAACAAATATACATATATTTGTTCAGATGAGTGCATCAATTAGGATATTTTAATTGTCTGGTGTCCAAAATTAATTTTGAGATAAGTCATGATTGTACCCTTGATATTACATACTGGAAATCACTCCAAACTTTGTCCAGTTGTAACGTCTTCCCTTTCCTTGGTGGAGGAGAAGAGTACTAAGGGAAGTGGCTGATGTTTAAGTAAGCATTTTGATGTATAGAGAGTGTAATGTTTTCTAAGGTTGTGACCTGGTTCTGAAGCAAAATAGCAGACATAATTACAGTCTCAACAGTCACTGATGGACTCGAATGAAACGAAAATTAGTGCTTTAAAATTTCATAAAATCATGCACATAGGCACATAAGGAATGACACTAGCTGGAAAGTAGCAGTGTTATATTTCATAGACAAAATTACGAGAAGTAACCGATTTAGAAATTTGTAAGTCATTTGAGCTATATTAATAAAGAGTTTTCAAAGTGCTTTCTTTATAGTGTTTTTTCAGTATAACATATAATTTATTATAATGTCTGAAAATTGAGAAAAATGTATATATGTGGCGAAAGACTCTTCCTTTTTTACAATCCTATATATTGTCTATTATTATTTCATTGCCTTTCAAGAGTGACATAAATTGAGTCAATAAGGAAAAGCATTTTTAGCAAAAAATATTATTTGCATAAATAGCAGCCTCTTTGGAAATATCTAAGAATGAATATAAACATAAAAATTATAACAGTATGCTAATGTTTATGGTATATGAAAATATAGTTATCTATTGCATTAAAATGTAGATCCACACAAGTGAAAAAAATGTTTTAATGTTACCATGTTTGCTTCATACTTCTCTTTGTTTAAATGATGGAGACAAAGCGTGGTATGGACAAATGAGCATGGGCTTTGTACTCCAACAATCTTGAATCTATTTCTGCCCCACCACTAATGGATTGTAATACCTTTGGAAATTTCCTTAACCTCTCTCAGTGTATTATCTATAAAAGTGGTGACAATAATATATCCCTCTTAAGGCTGCCCAGAAAACTGAATGAGATAAGCTGATTAAATGGATGTAAAGTGAGAACATCTAGGACATTATTAGCTATGTTTTCCCATTAAAGAACAAAGAGGAAACATGTCTTAAAAGTACAGTCCATTCTGCTATAATGCTTGTTTTAGAAATGCAAATTTATTCCAATACTTGGGAACAATTTGAGCATAAAACAAATTTCAAGCTTACTTATACATAATTTCACTCATGACAAATAGCAGGTGAATGCATAAAAGTGCACTGAGCTGAACTAAGTCATTCAGGAATAGCATTTCCCATCCCAAACACACTGTGTGTGTGTGTTTGTGTGTGTCTGATGAGGTACACCCATCCGCATCTTGTGTTACCACTTTGTCTGATCAGATAACCTCCACCACCATTTATCTATAATTCACAAGCTGCAACCCTTCCTGTGACCACTTTTACAGGCACAATTCAGGTCCTTTTCAAGGTAAAGCCCTTATTCACTGTAGTATCTGTGCATTCCCTAACAATTTGACCTGTATAAAACTGTTAATGTTTTTATCATGGCTCACCTCTGTGTATGTGTGTGTTGCAGTCTATTCAGGCTGCTGTAACAAAATACCACAGACTGGGTAGCCTATGAACAACAGAAATGTATTTGTCACAGTTCTGGAGGCTGGAATTCTAAGACCAGGGTGCCAGTGTGGTAGGGTTCTGGTGAAGGTCCTCTTCCAGGTTGCAGACTATCACTTCCTACTGTGTCTTCACATGGTAGCAGGGAGGAAGGAGTGATTTCAGGCCTCTTTTATAAGGGCACTGTTCCCATACATGAGGGCTCTGCCCTTATAGCCTAATTACCTCCTAAAGGCCCCACCTCCTAATATCACCCTCTTGGGGGTTACCACTTGAATGTATATAAATCTGGGGGGACCCAAACATTTATTAGTAATGTGTCACCAATGAAATTTTTGAGTGTTGTGTCTCTAATACCATTTTTCCCATGAAGCATGCTGTTTTTATTGTACTATGTTGCATAATTTTTGCACATTAATTTTTATAATGTATATGTCAGGTTATATGATACTAATGTTTCATAGTTATTATATCAATATTTAATGCTTTTCAAGTTCCTCCTATCCCTACAATTTATTCTGTTTTTTCTTGAGCAAATATATCAGAGTCATGATCACCTTAAGTTTAGGGAGTGAGAAGAGACTGATTTATCTATGCATTTCTTGACTAATCCTCAATATTCCAATAGACACTTCTAAATAACAAGACTCTTAATCCTCATGGAATATGATACTCAATTTTTTGAATGTTGAATACACAGAAACATCTTTGTAAACACGACTATGGTAGTTAAGCTTCCTGAAACCAAAACTTGTAGCAGATAATACAGTGGGTGCCATAAATGCACTACCCAGTCCTCATCAAGAAAGGACTTGCTGACCAGCTGCAAAGAAGCTGGTCAGATAATGGCCTGCTAGTTGTCTGCTATTTTATGGTCAACTACAGCTGCAGAGAACTGCCAAAGAGGTCACATCCTTCCCAAAGCAGCCAGCCCACATTGGTTGAATAAGCAAGATGGAGATAAAACTGTTGGCCATTTGGCCTCATTTCAGGTAATCTGATGGCCAGTACATGCTCCAGAGCTTCCAACAGGGTTGACTCCATCCAGACTGTATTGCAGTTTGACTTCTTCCTCTGCCCAATTCTGCTTTTTCCCTTCCCTTCACGAGAATGAATCACTGATAAACATCTTACAGCCCCCACTTACAGCCTGTCTGACGTTAGAGAATTCAACCTGCAACAGATAACTCTTTGAGATCAACATTTCCCTTGGTAGAACATTATAATAAGTATCTCAATAAATAAAGGCACGTAGTGGGGGGAGGGAATAGCTCAGTAGCAAAGTGCATGCTTAGTATGCACGAGGTCCTGGGTTCAGTCCCCAGTACCTCCATTAAAAATAAATAAATAAATGCATATAGTAAATCATCTCAAATTAAGGTAGGTTAATAATACCAGAGAGGCCTGTTTGTGCGTTTCTTTTTAACAGAGAGTTCCATTTCCAAGGATTCAGAATGATTTAGACACGTAATAACTTGCTTATAATGTTGGAGACTTTGCATCATTGATTTTTCCATTTTCTTATTTGTTGTTGTCAGTAGTATTAAAACTCAAAGTAAGTTTGATAGGGATCATAAAACTTTCCAAAAAAAACAGTCTGGTATATCTATCCCTACAACTTAAATACAAAACCAAGTGATGAATGCTTGCTGATTTGAGCGTCTTGAACAAGGGAGGGAAACAATTGCTGGAGAAATGCCTGGGGGTAAGGCTGTCTAATAGAAAATGTTTACACAACAAACATATTTTTGCCAATAGTTTCAAAATTCTTTTTTTGTTATATTCTGTCAAACACGAGAAATGTTTTTTCCTTTCAACTGAAAATGTCTGGAGATCAGAGTTTCCTTCCTGTTTTCAAGCAAGTCTGATTCCTGATAGAAAACTTTCTATGAAGCGTAACTATTTTCCTATTACTGGCTTTTCTTTAGAATGAGTTTTTATCTTATCATTCATCTTCTAAGTGAGGCAGACAAGGAAATCAGTAATAAGTGTTATGATAAATTTTTCTATTGGGTAGCATAGAAAGACGGTAGAGAAGCATGTGGTGCTGGTATGTTGAATAACATGACACACGGATTGCCATCAAAATGCAATTTGACTGTTTTATGCCATCTCATTTCATATTATTCAGGGGAGGTAATCTTACTCTGCCATTAGATCTCAACTCTGGTAAGCTCGTAACATTTCTATCCACTCTTGGGTAATAGTCCTACCATCACATAAAGTCAGAAACAGACTCAAACAATTAGAATGCCTAACCCCATGTAATAATTAAAACTGACCAAACATACTTGTTCCCTTTCCTTGCTGGGGGCTGCTTCAGGCTGGATGCCTGCTGTGAGAAAGGGGTATATATAGTTGTTTGTTTCTGTTTCTGGTCTTGCTTCTCCCAGATTGCTCAGTCCCTTCATTGCTAATATTTGGAGACCAGGGAGAGGAACAGAGGAGGTTACAGATTCACTTGAGCTGAAAATTTCCGAAGCTGGGTTTGCCTCTTCTGGTGATGGTACTTATTGAAAGACAGAGTTCTATATGCCTGTGACAGAGTTCTCCATGGCTACAAGACTTTGTATAGATCCCTACTAGGCTTGTTGATCTTACAATTCCCTTAGTCTAGGCACCTCAAATCCAAGTACTTTCTGCTAAGGTCTTTGGTCCACCTGGTAGCTCCACTGGAAAAGACTCAAAATAATTTCATACTGTTCCTCTCTCCCACAGAGCGCACATCCACTCCACAGTAAATCATCACATAGTCCTTGTCCCCCGACTCCAGATATCACAGAGCCGTACTCAGCTGGCTCCTTCATCCAAGCAGCTGTCAGCCTTTTTCTGCCTTCTTGATTTCCTTGTACAAGGGTCAGTGCCCAGTCCAGTATTCACCCAGGAATCTCAACTGTTAGTTTGGTACTATTCTCTGCTGTGCATATTACCCCTACAAAAAAACATATTTCAGAGCTTCCCAAGGCTGCTAAAGGCACAGAGATTAAAATAGGTAAAGGCATGAAGACCTACAGAATGTGAAGTTCTTGAGCAACTTCCCTGTGAATTTACTGTGCTTTAACTGCAATTCACTACCCCTTTCTCATAGTCTCTCAAATCTAGCTCCAGATTTCAGGCTCCTGGCAGCTGCCCATGTCCTAGGTCAGTTAGCACTCCCAGTCTTTGGAAACAGCACACTGTGTAATAGATATGGTGGAGTACAAAAAAAAAAAAAAAAAAAAAAAAAGAAGAGTCCATACAATGAAACTTATAGATAACAACATATTCTTAGAAGAGTTTGAGGCTGTTTTTATGATTGTTGTTTAATAGTGTAAAATAAGAGATTGGGAAGTTGTCCAAATATCTATCAAAATATTCTAATACACCAATACACTGACATAAACTTGAAATTTACATTACCACAAACTAACTGCCCACCTAGATTAAGGCATTTAAACAAAAGAAGCAAAAAGCCAGAATAACTGATAATTGATGTCCTTATATATAAACAATGGAGTTGGACTCTTACACCCCTGTATTAGTTATCTATTGCCGAGGGGTGTGGTTCCTCACTGCTGTTGGCTGTAGGACCACCTCAGTTCTTGCCACTGTAACATCTTTATAGGACCACTCACAACATGGTAACTGCCTTTCATCAGAGTGAACAAACAAGAAAGCAAGACATGGGGAACAAGAGAGAAGCCAGAGTCTTTGTAACCTAATCTTGGAAGTGACCTCCCATCATGTTTATTGTATTTTCTTTACTAGAAGCAAACCATTAGGTCCAGTAAACACTCGCTGGGAGATGACACAAGAGCATGTGTAAAGAGAAATGGGGTTGCTGGGAGACATTTCAGAAGCTGACGACCACAATCCCCCTCCTGTTTTAATACTCTTTGATCCAATGATAACTTGCTTTCTTAATTACAATAGAGCACCTACTGATAAATTAGTAATATCATAAACTGCAATTTATAGCAATGCCCTACTTGCTAGTCTTTAAGAAAAGTTTTGCTTGGAAGAGTTGCAAATTTTCTAATTGTGTTGACCAATCAGAAGAAGCCAATGAAAAAAGTCATGTTTTCCACACACTCCATCATTAATAAGCTCTTCTGCCCAGGCCCACAGACATGAGATAAATATAAGGAAAAATTAAGCACAAAAATAAAACAGAAGTAGACATAGGAAAGCAAAAGAATGATAATGATCCTTCTCCTTTGTCACTACTCTGGACTTCAGAAAAGAAAAAAATTGGCAAGAGAAAAAGGGTGGTGGCTGGAATGACATGGAGATGAGAACTCCGGAATAATTTAAAACTGATGACAAATGGGAAAGGAGGAGACCTGCTGCAGAAGAAGAAGAGTAAGGCCGAGCATAACTGAGTCCTAGCTAGTCTTGAATATGCAAGCCTTAAGTTTTATTGAAATTTATGTCCCCCTACAAAACAATACATTTATTTACCATTTGGGAAACATGAATCTAAGATTTTATTAATAACAACCCCCCCCTGAAATTCCACACTGTGGAAGAGTGAGAGTTCTGCTGTGTTTAAAATTAATCTTTAAAAATCAGGTGCTAGGTTTTGACTTGCATAAACTTTAGGCAAAATATTTATCGATAAGAACACTCTTAATCTAGAAGATATAGTTTTTATATACTAAGTTATGATTAGTTCAGTGAGTGAATTATCATAAAAAAAGGGAACAGATTCAACTCCTTATGACAACTGTGTGATACAAGGTTAAGTAAATAAATGCAATTCTTCAAAACAAACATCCTAACAAATGTTGTTTCTTATAAGTACATGAATAGTTTCAAAGTTACCAGCTATTAATGTTTGTTAGTTAACTATTGAAACATCAATTCAGTGTCACGGGAAAACATTTTCTCTTTCTAGTAAACAGATAGAAACGTAACTATATGATGAAAAGACACAAAAAGTATACATTAATGTCCTTTTATTGAACGGAGGCAAATATTTGCTGACCTTTAAAGCTTTTCTGTGCAAATCACAAGGATAAAGCTTGTGCTTAGCATACTATCAAGTACTTTTGTCAACAACTTCTTTACACAGTCTATTAAGAGATACTGAAACTTGTTCCCAATGATTTAATTAATTTGCAGAATGGCAAACCAAAGAATGTGTGGTTAATCATCATTATTTTTCACAAACATAAATGAAAACATATGTAGAAATTGGAGAGGAGGTCCAGATCAAGATGGCAGAGTCAGGAGATGCTGAGCTACCTCTTCCCACAGACACACCAAAACTATAGCTACATAAAGAGTAATTATTACTGACAGTGACCTGAAGACTAGTAGAACAAATTTTCTATAACTAAGGATGTAAAGAATAGGCCACATTGAGTTGGGTAGGAGAAGAGACATGATTAGTCAGAACCCCCACCCCTAGTGTAGCAACAAACAAGCAGGAGGGAAATCACAAATGCAGAGGTGCCCCTGAGTGGTGAGGGGTACAAACTCCACATCGACTCTCCTGCCCTGCGGGCCTGTACCAGACAGACAAGCCCCCATAAGATCTGGCTTTGAAAATGACTGGGGCTTACGTCTGAGAGAGTTGGAAGGCTGTGGGAAACTGAGACTCCACTCTTGAAAGGCTTATGCATAAACTCACTTCATCCACATCTCAGTGCACAGACAGCAGCTTGAAAAGTACTCGAGTAATCTGAGAAGATTCATTGACTAATTTCAGGCTGTGTGCTGGAGGGGAAGGGATCTGGTGGAACGTTCTCTGGGGATAAAAGTGCTAGTGGGTGCCTTTTTCTTTTTTTTTTAACTCTCCTTCCACCTAGCTGTCCTTGTGCTGGTGGGCTCCATGTCTGTCTCTCTCTATGGACCTTGCTAACACCATGCACCCTGCCCTGGCATTCCCCTGAGGAATAGACCCCGTCCAATCTGCCCAATCCAGCTGGCTTCTCCAAAGTGGCTTCCACCCCACCACACCCAGTGGGGGACCATGACAGGCACCAGCACCCCTCCAACATAGCTGCAGCTCCAGGAGGCCAGCTCCACCTTACCTGGCAGGCAGTCTCAGATGGCACCAATGCCTTTCCAAGGCAGCTCCTGCTCTGAGGGGCCAGTACATAAGCACACCTGCACCATTTGTGGCTAGACCTCTCAGCCAGCCAGCCAGCCTAGGGGTATACCCACAACAATCTGGCCCAAATAAAACAGGAGGGTATTTGCAGATCACAGAGGCGATATCCCTGGAGAACCTGGCTCTGGTAACAGGGGGATTGGGCACCTGGGCCTCATAAGACATTTTCAACATAAGGTCACTCTTTCAAGACCTGCAGACATAGCAGGTATATCTAATACACAGAAACAAATACAAAAAGTTAGGAAAAATTAGGAGGCAAACAAAAATATTTCAAGTGAAAGAACAAGACAAAACCTCATAAAAAGTACTAAATTAAGCAGAGATAAGCAACTTGACAGATAAAGAGTTCAAAGAAATAGTCATAAAAATGCTAAGTCAGGAGAAGAATAAATGAACTCAAAGGAGAACTTCAATAAAGAGGTAGGAAGAAAAAAAAAAATCAGAACCAAATAACCCAATAACTAAAATGAAAAATATACTACAGGGAATCAACATCAGATTAGGGGATACAGAACAGATCAGCAATCTGGACGATAGGGTAGTAGAAACCACCCAATTGGGACAGAAAAATGAAAAAAGAATTTTAAAAAATGAGGGTAGTTTAAGGTACATCTGTGACAACATCAAGCATACTAATATTCACATTATAGGGGTCCCAGAAGGAGAAGAGAGAGAGAAAGGGACAGACATCTATCTGAAGAAATAATGGCTGAAAACTCTCCTAACCTGGTGAAGGAAACAGACATTCAAGTCCAGGAAGCATAGAGAGTCCCAAACAAGATAAACCAAAAGAAATTCACACCAAGATGCATTATAATTAAAAAGTCAAAGGTTAAAGAGAGAATATTAAAAGCACAAGAGAAGAACAACTAGTTATATACAAGGGAACCCCCAAAAGACTACCTGATTATTCAGCAGATACATTACAGGCCAGAAGTAACTTGCATGATATATATTCAAAGTACGAAAGAGAAAGAATTTATGATCAACAATACTCTACGCAGCAGGGTTAGAGGGAATGTACCTCAACAATAATGAAGGCCATATATGACAAACCCACAGTAAACATATACTCACAGTAAAAGATGAAAATTTTTCTTTTAAGATCAGGAAGAAGACAAGGATGCTCACTCTCACCACTTTTATTCAACATAGTATTAAGAGTTCTAGCCATAGCAATCAGACAGAGAGAGAGAGAGAGAGAGAGAAGGCATTCAAATTGGGAAGAAACATTTGCAGATGACATAATGTTATATATAAAATATTCTAAAGACTCCATTAAAAAAAAAGTTAAAATGAATAAATGGATACAGTAAAGTTACAGGATACAAAATCAATGTACAGAAATCTATTGTTTTCTGTAAACTAATAACAAACTGTCAGAAAGAGAAACAATTCCATTTACAAGCACATCAAAAAGAATAAAATACCTAAGAATAAATTTAGTCAAGGAGGTGAAAGATATGTACTCTGAAAACTATAAGACATTGATTCTTTAATCAATGAAGGTGATACAAATAAATGGAAATAAATATGATCATGGACTGGAAGAATTTATATTGTTAAAATATCTAGACTACTCGAAGTAATCTATAGATTCAGTAAAATCTCTATCAAAATTCTAATGGCATTTTTCACAGAACTGGAATAAATAATCCTAAAATTTGGATGGAACTACAAAAGACAGCTTATATTGAAAACACTGTTCAGTAAGAAGAGCAAAGCTGAAGGTATCATGCTTCCTGATATCAAAATGTGCTACAAAGCTATAGTCATCAAAACTGAATGGTACTGGCACAAGACAGACGTATATATCAATGGAACAGAACAGAGAGCCCAGAAATAAACCCACATTTGTATGGTCTATCAATTTACTACAAAGGAGGCAAGAATATACAATGGGGAAAAGACAGTCTCTTCAACAAATGGAGTTCAGAAAACTGAGTATCTACATACAAAATAAGACTGAACTACTTTCTTACACCACATACAAAAACAAACTCTAAATGAATTAAAGACTTAATTTAAGGCCTGACTTATGAAACACTTAAAAGAAAACATAGACAGTACATCTTTGACATCAGTGTTAGCATTATTTTTTTTGGATCTGTCTCCCCAGGCAAGGAAAATAAAAGCAAAAATAAACAAATGAGACTATATCAAACTAAAAATTTTTTCACAGTGAAGGAAACAATCAACAAAGTGAAAAGGCAACCTGCTAATTGGGAAGATATATTTGCAAATGATATATCTGATAAGGGTTAATAACCAAAATAATAAAGAGCTCACACAACTCAATATCATAAAACCAAACAATCCAAAGAAGTTCTACACAGAGGACATGTGTTTGTTAAAGAGAAATTGCACTGACTCTGAAGAAGAAGGAAGGAAGAACTGAAATGAGGCTGCCAGATGCCTAGGTGGTAGCATTTTATTGGGCAGAAAATTACAAGTAACTTTAGTTATTATCATGTTTCCCTTTTCATTGAGGCAGCTAATTTCCTCGCTCTCTAATTGCATAAGTACAGCAAAAGATTAGAAATGAAATTTCATGTTTTTACAGATCTAGAAACATCAGAGTTCAGATGCTGTTAACACGGCTTAAATGTATTTGCTGGTGTGCAAATTCTAGCAAGGTCACAGTACCACGTTAAGAAAATAATTATATGCATGTTGGATAATTTGAGCATTGTCTTTCTGATGAACATCTGATCTCAACGGGTCCCACTGAGGAGAATATATTCCATTCTGGGTCACACCTGCCAAGCCTTCCACATCAAAACCTGTGCAACTGCCTCTGGTCCGTCTCCCAGATAGTACATTTTTAACACATCATCTGCCAGGGGGAAAAAGATCACATAACAGAAGCTCGCTTCAAATGAAAGATTTTCTGCCAAGAGGATTGGGAATTATGCTGCCAGGCTGGCAGATGATATGGAAGCATAAATCTGAAACCTATTCTTTTATGTCATCTGGTTTGAGACACTTTCATTACCATTTCAACACTGGATTCTATGCATAAATCTGTATTAAGTTAATTTAAATAAATAAATAAATTTCAAGCATTTTTAAAATTATGAATTAATTTTTCAACCAAATTTAAAATAGAATCTTAACCATATATATTATAGAATCACTGCAAATTTTTTTCACAACACTTGGTTTTGGCCTCAAATGCACAGATCTGTCATTGCCTTTAGCTTTTACCATTGTCTATTACCTGGCTATTCCTCAACATTCTATAAAATAAACAAACAGCTGTTGCTAACACAGTGTTATTTGGTCAAACCAGCAGAAGATCAACCAATTGAAAGGATTATAGATTGAGTCCTAAAATATTTTGGATAGTCAAACACATAAACTAAATTCCCTAGAGAATGACAATCATTCACTTATATATTTCATGCATTCAATCCATAATCGGCTCAGAGAATATGTTCTTAGAAGAGTTTTAATAAAATCATAGAGACGTGGTATGACAGGCACTGCTAAGTGCACTGTATGCATTCTGTCCTTTCTTTTTAGCAGGGGCCATACACCTCCTCAGGAAGAAACGAATGGAATGAAAAATATGCTTCCCACCCTCCCTTGCAGCCAGATTTGACCATATGGCTAGACCAGTTAATGCACTGCAATAGAAGTTTGCTAGGAGATTCTGGGAAAGTTTTTCTTTCCTAAGGTCCTCCCCACCCTTCTCATGCCTACCCGGTTTGTTCCTTTCTCCTTCTTTCTGCCTGGAACACAGACACGCTGGCTGAAGTTGAAGCAACCATAATGCAATTAAAATGAAATCCAAGAGAGTCCCAGAGATTGTGGCATCCTGATAGCACAGACAGTGACACTCAGCAAAAGACCTCTTGTTGCATGGGAATAAATAAACTTCTATCCATTTTTATTCTTTTCTTTTCTTTCCTTTTAGTTACTGAGGCATAAGTTACATACATCAAGGTACACAAATCTTAAATGTACAGCTTGGTGGACTTTTAACAGATGTATACGTTCATGTAACCACCACCCATATCAAGATAGGTTCAGCTCTCCAGAAGCCTCCATCCTGACTGATGCCCTTCTCCAAAGGCAACTTCTGTTCTAACCTCCAAACCCAAGTTTCTTTAAATCACTGTTTAGTCAATTTTACTGCTACTTATAGACAAATATAATTTTACACAATTCTTTTAATAAGCAAATTTCTGTTGATGTAAATTAGGATTATATTAGGTGCCCCCCACAATACTTTTTTAAAGTTTACCTTTGAAAAAGGCTTTTTAATCCTACATTAATTTCAACCTCAACTCTGTTTTAAAACCAATTTTCTAAATTCAGTGGACTTGAAATAAGGAGTTTGTATAGATAATTTATTAGATGTTACAAAATTTTGCATACCTTATGATCACATACTTCATAATTTCTTTATCCCTAAATCTAATTTCTAATAATTTCTATGAATATATGCAAACATTATCTTCCTATTTGATACAGATTTTAATGATCAATGTGAAAGAAATATTAAGTATATTTAGATACATAAACTTTATCACTTTATTAAAAAAATAAATACTAACAGTTTCATGGGGATTGTTTAAATGATAAAATAACCCAAATGTTTAACTATAAACAGCAAACGTATTTATTCCTACTTGTTAATCACTTCCGTACTGAAATTCATGCCTAAGAGAAAACTATTTTGTATCCTTCAATAATCCAGAGATCAAATGGCTATTTTACTAAACTTGTCAAAGTTATTGTATTTATTAAATACCTTTTAACTCTTTTCTAAAATAGTGAGAATGATTAGGAAATAATTGAAGCATTTATCTATTAAAACCTAACTTTAAAATAGTAAACAAGATCATTCAAAATTAACCTTAAATCTTTTCCACAACAGGCAAACTTTCATTTTGGTCACCAAAGTAAAATTAATACTGGAACTTACATTGTATGTATCGAGGGTGTGATTTTAATTCAAAATTGAGCCATAGTTCATTAGCAAGTATTAAGCAAGGTTCTTTCGAGAATTAAGAAAATTATCTATTTTTTGGTCGACTATAGAGAAGGGTACATCAGCTGTGTTGTAATGTTCAATGACCATATAAACCCATGGATAATCTTTAATTCTGCCTCTGATTGTAAATAACACGATGGGAAGAAGTTTAATAAGTATGCCAATTTCATAGGAGTTAGTTTAATGCTAAGATTGTTGTGTAAAATAGGTATGGCACAACCAGGGATTTTGCTTTCCTCACCTTGCTTTACTAACCCACTTCCACATAAACCAAGGCCACAGTACTACTCCTTGTCTTATCAGACAGTTTGGGCAAGACAAACGACCTAGAGAAAATAGTTGGGCCAATGAAACTCAATCAGTTTCCCAGATTTTATAGGTGTGAATTTGAGGTTGAAGTGGATAAAAAGGAACAGCTCGCTGTGTCAATTTTTTTTTAAATCAGAGAGTAAAAAAGAAGCTTTCAGGTGGACTTGGGTCTGATACTGACTCCTGCAGGGTCTTGATAGGTTACAGAGCAATAGCCTGCAAATCCATGAATGCGAAACAAGTCAGGCAGCCCAAACTGTGATGCCTGCAGCTCCTCCAACTGGTCTCTTCTAGCAGGGTGAATCTCTGGGAGACAATGAAGAATTTGAGGAAAATGTAGGAGAGACACACTACTTAGAAACTGACAGACATTTCAGATTAGACTAATTCTATACCCATAACTTTTCAAAGATCTTTTTATATGCTTCCTTCGTTACCATTGATAATACAATAGATTTGTTATGAATCTCATGATTGTGAAACCCAAGGATGGTCTGATGTCTTAAATGAAGGTCTGAAATATTGCCAATGATACTCTTTTCTCCTGTTATCAATGATATTTGTGCTCTCTGCTGTATTTTCACCATTTGTCAACAATATAAAGGTCTACGACAAAGATTTGGCCACTTACAAGTTGACAGAGGTGACATATAAATACACAAATAGATTAAAGTTACCCAGGTAGATAGTATTGATTAGTGAGTATGGTTTTTCACCTTAAATGGGTTCTAACAAAAATTTTAACACAAAGATAACAAAAAAATATTCTTTTTGTAATGAGTATAAAATTAAAGCAGGAAAAATATTCTTGAGCTTGACATCTACAGAGGCATTAAATTTTAGTCAATTTTTTCTGAATATATAACTGTACTAAAAGTATAAAGGTAAAATTTCTATAAGCAGATTTCTCTTCTGTACAAAAGTTATAATATCCTGGGATATCTTATCTCAGACATATAGACATCTTTCCATGGGTATAAGAAGCCAGAAGATAAATGTGCAGGATTTGATCATAAAGTGTCAATTTTACTCAGTGGAGTATCCTTAAAATATAAATATATATTACAGAATGTAACAAAAGAGACACATATTACAGCATAAAGAACTCAATTTGTCTAAATATTTCAAGATAAAACAGCTTCTCAAAAAAGCATCAACTATGGACCAAGTTTCAATGGTGTTTTGATGGAAAAATTTAACAACCATAGTCATAATCTATAGTGTAAAGACAAATGCAAAATTTCTAGAAGGAAAGATATAATTTATTCTAACAAAAATATAAGTCAATATTCCCAAAAGATTCTTTTTTAGTAAAATCAGTAGTAATAATATAATGAAATGAATTCCTTATAAATCATTCAATGAGTAAAGTGTTTTACCTACCTAATTTGAAAGTTTTTTTTAATGCCTTATGTCACTTCAGTCAAAGAAATTAACAGCTATTATACTGCTCTAAACATGTGTTGTCATTAACTCTATATCAGTAACTCTATTTACTTCCTTAGTTTATTGAGTCCTTTCTACATACTCACTTGTTACTTAAAATAGAGTTAGTATGTCTCAAAATTAGCCATTAATATTTCACTTTTATCATCTAGAAAATATTTCAATAACATCACACAGATTCCCATCAGTTTATATTGTGTTATGTTCACATCTCAGTTAACATATCATCTCTCAAATAAATTCAACACAATAGTATTGATGCTAACAAACTAAGACTCTATGTGAGAACATAGTTTTTTAAACTATGAAGTGATATACTCATTCACACAACACATGTTTATTGAGGGCCTACTATTTCTTCTATAATGTCTCTGCAGTAAATAAACTACTCCTATGATAAGATATAATAGAATGCTTCCCGGAGGAAATGATAAGTAGACTTGAGAGGACGAGCAGCATTAACT
This sequence comes from Vicugna pacos, assembly GCF_048564905.1. Lineage (NCBI taxonomy): Eukaryota > Metazoa > Chordata > Mammalia > Artiodactyla > Camelidae > Vicugna > Vicugna pacos. The sequence goes on along the minus strand of NC_132992.1, from coordinate 36,404,291 downwards.
CTCAAGTTTTAGGTACTAGCATTAGAAAGAGGTAGAGTTAACATTAAAAGTAGGGAAGTTGACTTTAAGTCCACTTTTTTAAAACCACGAGGCATTATAGACACACTTACAGTGAATTCTGCTTGGACTGGAATCTTGGTAGCATATGAGAGAGGTAGGAAATATCCTGCTTGGACCCCAATTCTTCTACACAAAATGGCCCAGAATGGGATGAGGAAGAAAGGTTTTATAAAGGTCAATTTACTCTCTGCTGTCAATTATTTCAAAGCAAAAGAGATCCAGATTCAAGGTAGAGTGCAAGAGGAAAGCATATCATTTACCCAGGACTCAACCTTAGAGCATCAAAACAAAAATAACTGAGACAAAACTGACCAAAAGAGGCAAGGAGGTCCAGCAACTTTGCTGTCTCTGCTCCTGATCATACTACCTAGCCTGATGGCCATTAAATTTTCACTGTAATAGACAAAACCTGAGGGGAGCATAACCACCTCCCTAGTTATACTCCTGAAATGCAAGTCAATACTGAAGGGAAAAGACATGAGAAAATATATCATGATACCCATTGGCTGCTGCCGCCTGTCTCATTTTCTGACTCACTAATAACAGAAAGCTGAACAAAGAAGATAATACATCCTGTAGCCCAAGAGTCTTTTTCAATTTCATTAAAAAATTATGATCATCCTCCTCCCCTCCCTCCAACCCAGTTTTGATATGAGTGTTATCATCTACTGGCTTGATATAGAAGACATGGCTCTTGCTTTATGCTCTGGAGGAGGGTAATTAGCATAGACATTAGGTCTTCGTTGAAAGTTGGAAGGAATACACCAGTGCATTTGTCTGACATTGAACTTAATTTCCAACAGGTGGGGAGACTGGGAATGGCAAGACAAGAGTAGCAGTCTGATGTAATTCTCAATATTTTCCATTGTGATCTCTTTATGTATTTTTAAATACTTTTAAACAAATTTCAGGTTTAAAGATTTTTGTGAGGGATGTTCAGTTAACAGTCTAGCATATGAGGAGCTGGAAGTGTCTGTTCTAATGAGTTAAAAGCCTAACAAACTGAAGAAAAATCAACAACTCTTCTTAGATTCTTCAGAGAATTGATGTCACACAGAAATCCACTGCCTCAAGTTTGATAGACAAATAGGTGAATACAAAGAACCACAACTTACTAGAGCAGGAATCCACAAGCATATAATTCTGTGGGAACCAGTGCTGGAGTACAAAAACCTAAACTGTGATTGACAAATTTCTGGAGGTTCATTGTGAATGATTTTGAGACTTAAGAACTCCAGGGGAACTTAGTCATGGGGCCCCTCATGTTCTTGTGAATTTTACCTCTAGGAGTCTGATCAGGTTCTCACAGTGAACTTGAGAGTAAAATCTCCTTGTGCTGTTGGCAAGGGAAGGGGAAAAGATACCATTTTGAACTATCCCAGATCATCATTTTCTTCTTAACAAGACCTGCCCTCAAGAGAAACTATTTTACCAGAGCCTAAACTTTTAGACTTTTATTTTTTTCGAGAGCCTAACAAATCTGAGGGGAGAGAAATACTCAATTCCAGTTTATTCTAACCATCCTGCTTCACTTAAAGAGAGGAGTCAGGGAAACTGAGATGCACTTGTGGGGTTATCATCCAGAGTCACAGGCTCACTGAAAGACCGAGCCCTACTCATAGGACTATAAAATGCTTCCCCTTCCGCCACACATTAGCACTAAAAGCCTACTTATGACAGTTATTTTTACCCAGAACATCATATCCAGCCATCAGGAAAAAAATTACAAGGCATACTAAAAGGCAAAAAAACACATCCAAATTGCTGGAACAGTCACATTTTTTATTCAATACAGTAAGTCCTGGATGAATGGAAGACACAGGATGTCTGAGCCCTCAGGGAAAACCAGTCATCCTCCAAATGTAATTTTCGTATCCACCACCCTTTTAGCTCATTTATCTCTCCCTGGAACCCTTTCTTCATGGAGCACCGAGTTTATATATTCCTGAATTGGAGTTAGTGAAGCACATGTGAAGAAATGCTGACCAAATATAAAGTGATTAGTAGAACAAAAGCATTTGCAGAACCCAAATCCATTCTTGAAGAAGAAGAAAACAAGAAATAACAAGAAGAACAACAATAATAAAACACTTCTTATCAAACTCAAAAAAGAAGTAAAGCTTCTTGGCTAAATTCACTCAGGCTTCTATTTGGATGTTCAAAGAAAATGTTAAATCTTTTTTTTCCCCCAATATTTTGACCCTTCTCTTAAGCCTTCACCTTGCTGGCTAGTAGGAAAAATTAACTAAGTATCCACTCAGCAAAAACTGTTTTAAAAACTTACTAAATTTGTATTATAACTATTATACTATTTTATTATAATAATTATAATAAATTAATTATATCATATAAGTATTTTATAATTTTAATTTAAAGGAAATATTTTTTATCTTCCAGTCACTTTTAGATTAAAAATTGCTATCTCCATTTCTTCTTATTTTTTCTGTTTTTGAGGAAAAAACTGAAAATTAAAAATGAATAAAAAATACCAAAATGAAGCTGTCTTTTATTGTCTAATCCTACCTGTTCTATGGAGCAATATCTCTTGTACTCCTTCTGCTTGCACACTTACATTCAAGACTGAAATTTACAAAGGATATAACTTGTGATCTTGTCTTGGTCAGAGCCTGGGTAAGAGTCCCTGGCTGACTCAGTGGCATCCCAGGCCCTTGTAGCATTGTAGTCATCTGAAATACTGGGCTCTGACTTAATTAGTCCCAGAGAGGGTGGTCTATAACACAGCCCTCAGGGCAAAGCAACTAAAACCCTGTCCTCAAGCTCTCCTTTGACAAGATCCTAGATGCACTTTCAGCTTTCTGCTTCAATTCCATTCCTCAAGGAAACTATGGGTGGCCAAGAAACACCAAGACACAAACTTTTAGGACCTCCTTCCATCTGAACATTTGCCGTCAAAGTTTCTTTGATTTATTGATCCCATGTTAATTCTCTATAGCTCAACACTCAGTCTTACTCTTAGTAATTTGATCAGTTTTAGCAGCTTTGCAACTCCTAGAGCCAAAGTTTTTGGGTTTCCTTTTCTCTCCTATATTGCATACTTTTACTGTAGAACACCACACTTCAAGAAATTGTTGCCAAAGATAAAAGGATCATCTTGTCTACTTTACAAGTTAAAGTGTGGTCCTACTCCCTTGGCCATGGGAATGATAAATTAGCATTAAAAGAATTAGGAAAAATCTCTCAAGAAAATATGTTGGCTTTTAATGTTAATATATTACTGCAAAATCCTAGTTTTGTAGGTTAGATTTTTTTTTTCTCCCAATCTTCTAGGATAATTCCTAATTGTCCATTCATAAAACATATCCTACTCCTCAAGCAATTAATACTCAGACCAACTGAGGTAAGTATTCTGTAGTCAGAAATGACAATTGAAAAAACACATTAATAATTATTTTTAAAAATTATCACTATTGCATATGTAGTTTTAATCCACACAATTATACTCTGAAAAATCCATCAAAAAGAAACAAATGCTTATGTGATAAGATAAGTTTATCCCCTTTTAAAAACTGCAAAACAGTAATAACAAAATTCTAGATAATAATTATTACTTTGTGCCAAGTACTACTGATATGAAAATATCTCAAAGGCATATTGTTAACTGAAAAAATACATCATATTAGAATAAGTATACATAATAATACAATCTCCTTTAAATAAAAATGTTTATTTAAAGAGATACATGTGCATAATTATGTTTATTTAATGTAGATAAAATACCAAGTTAACACAATCAAAATAGTTAACCATAGTCTGTGGTTATGTTTGGAAACAAGGAATGAATCAGTTAGGAGATTGAACTTGGACATTCACTGAGTTTTCCTCTGTATAATTTGATTCTTTTGCCAGAATATATTCACATATTTAGTTGTATACCTTTTTTGATAATTGAAAAAAAAAGTAAACTGAATTATTTACATATATGTTTAAGGGACTTAATAAGAAGGTTTTCACTAAGATTCTAAAGGGAGAAAATGATAATCCAGGTTACTAAACGTGCTGGTGTCAAACCTTCAGTGACATTTGCTTCTGAGTCTCTGCTATCTGACAATTAAAAGCTATTTGCTCAAAAAGAGAAATTGCACACAGCAAAGTGGTCTGTTGCTAGGATTCCAGATTGGACTAATGTAGAAAATGTTGAGGAAAATAGTACAAAAGAGGTTCTATTTACACAGCGTGAAATGTAGATTTTCAAGCAGTGTCAGCTGACATAAAAATGGAGGCTTCAAAAAAACCATTTTTTACTTAAATGTAGTTGACAAGCAATTTGAGGGTTTTTTTTTTCAGTTTTAAAGAAAATGTCTTTGAAAATTTAATCTTGATTTGAAGAAGCTCAAATGTCTGCATGTTGTGAATCATTTGTGAAACAAATGTGAAAATTCTCATAGAAAAAGATAAAGTTATTTCAGGTGCTTTTTAATTTGTGAATTTTTTGCTTTCTGTTGGAGAAGAAACAACATTTAAATTAAAGAAATTTCCAAGACATTCATCTCAATGTTATTTTTAATATTTCCTTTATAGATCTTTTATCATTTATTGGTGAATATGATTTTATTCAAAGTAGATAAATTGCTTTTAAAATGAGATGCTAAACAATTATACAAATGGCATGCTGCTTTCTACTCCTTTTTGGATTCATGAAATTATTTTAAATGTCTTGCAGGCACTTATAGATATAGAAAATACCTTTCGATATTCATTTTGTAAATGCTATTTTATGTATCTTGATTTATTTCTACCATAATTAGTCAAGTATAAATAATTTTAAAAATGCTATTTGATTACATTTTTTCCTTTTGTATACTTTGTAGCTCTTCTTTGATACAAATATGTATAAATGCATGTATCACATTCCTTTTAATTAACATCTATTGAAAGATGCCATGAAAAATACATAAAGGTAAATGTGCAAAGAAGAACTTGTTCATAATTTGAAGTTTACTACAATCTCAGTGAAATGCTATCTATATAAAATTGTAAAAAAAAACCTGTTTAGTTAATACATATTATCATTTGGCTCAGAATTCTTATCAATTTCTTTTCCTGATAATTATTATTAATATAATAAATGTAGTTTGATTTTTAACTAGTATATTTTAAGAAGTACATTAGGTTAGATGTACTATTAAAAGAAATTATGAATAAAATAATGCCATTTGCTGCAACATGGATGGACCTGGAGACTGTCATTCTAAGTGAAGTAAGCCAGAAAGAGAAATACCATATGATATCATTTATATGTAGAATCTAAAAAAAACAAAAAGACAAAAAAACTTATTTACAAAACAGAAACAGACTCACAGACATAGAAAACAGACTTACGGTTACCAGTGGGGAAAGAGGGTGGGAAGGGATAAATTGGGAGTCCAAGATTTGCAGACACTAACTAATATATATATAAAATAGATAAACAACAAGTTCGTAGTGTATAGCATAGGAAACTATATTCAATATCTTGTAACTTATGGTGAAAAAGAATTTGAAAATATATGTGTTCATGTATGACTGAAGCATTATGCTATACACCAGAAATTGACACAATATTGTAAACTGACTATACTTCAATAAAAATATATATAAAAGAAATTACGAAAGTTTACACTCAATGTATAGTCATACTCTACTATTTTTTTCAAAATTGTTAAATTTGTTTTTATGTTTGAAACAACCTTCAAAGAATAGGGGAAGGTAGCTCTTTATTGATGCCTTTTTTCATCTTGGCCCATCATCCAAAATAATCTACTTAAGATCACTAAAATTCAGGTTACTCTCAACTACTCTGTTTACACAATAGTTTCCTGGACAAGAATCAGTAAAAAAAAAAAAAAAGAGAAAGAAAGAAACAAGAAAACTCAAAACAAAATAGATCAAAAAACATCTAGGCAACATAGTTATTGTTATTATTACAGTATTAGGATAGATAGAATAGCGTTAAGCATATTTTTGCATGGAAAGTACTATCAATAGATAAAATGACATTTGCATCTACAATATAGTCTAAAGGAAATGCAGCTACATATTTAATCATAAATATTACTTGAATTATCATTTATAATAGGACAAATGAAGAAATAAATTAATCCTGATTTATTCATCTAATGAAATTATATATGTATATAGAAATTATATTTATGAACATTTTGATATGAAAATAATTACTTTAAATGTTAAATTATAGATATATTAGTCTTTAACAAACAATATATTTTAGACAATAATTTTAAAATTTTATATATGTGTCAAATAGAAAAGCCACAAGCATTAATTTTCCTTACCCTGTGAAGGAATAATGAGTGCATATAATGATTTAAATGTCTTTATTATTTAAAAAATATTATGCAACAATGAAATTATAGCATGTTTAATTTCACTAAATAGGATTTTAGCCAGATCTCTGATTTCACATTTGGCAAAAGCTTTTCATCAATTCCCAAAGTCTTCTGTTTTCCTTACACTATCAAGCAATTTGATTAACAAGTCTTACGAGGAGATTTCTTTATTTTGCTTGGTCACACAAAAAGCATTTCTAATCTCTTTATAACCTGAAGTTAAAAGCTACAGTCACTCATAAATCTTTACAGGTATCCACTGTTTAAAAGCTATGATCACATTTCTGTGTCCAATTATGCAATTGAAAGAGATAAAAAGCACTTAATTTTTGTACCTTAGACAATGAAATCCATTAAACTGAAAGTAGGTATCTCTGAACACCCTCCGCCCCAACATTCAAACTATGTCAATCACAAATCAAACTGAATAAACAAAGATTCTATATTAAAAAGTATGATTGAAACTGTCCAATATATAAATCAAGTCTTATGGGCATTACTACTGTTACTTCAAGATACAAAAACCATAAAAAAGACACTATCAACAGATTTTTGGAATAGGACAAAACAGTGTTTTGTAGCAACTGTGGCACGTGGTTTACTTTATCTTTGAGAGTTTTGTTTCTGTTCCTGTTTTTTGGTTTTTGTGTTTTGCTAACTTGGTTGAACTTAAGCTGTGATATTTGGTTCCCCTGCATTGTTTCCCAAGATGATGTCTGTCATCAGATCTTATAGTTTTAATTTATACTTTTTAGCCTGGCTCCTGAGGGACCAGACTTTTATTTGCATAGTTCAGAGGTCAGCAAATACTTTGGCAGACATTGTGATCAGATAATTCAAGCTCTGCTGACTAAGCTGTATGTTGGCTGGAAGCATTCAAACTTGCAGCCAGTTCTCAAGTATTTACTTGAGTTTCATAATTTGCTGTGCTTTCTTGGGTCTCCTGAATATATAGTTTATTGGTTAGCCAGTATATGTGAAGACATTACCTTTACCCTATGGATTTTTCACTTTCAGATTCTTCCCATTAAATTTCTGGCTCGTCAGCCAAATACTCCAAAATGCATTGGAAAACTGCAAGTTTTCCCTTTCTGTTCTGACTTGTGATGCTGGTTTTTATCCCTGATTCTGAATTGAATCTCTACCTCTGGTAACTACAATTGTTTGATCCCCCAGCCAAGAATCTAATGAGCTCATGGGAGAGGGATGGGATGGAGCAAGCTGCTAAAGACTCAACACATCTTTTTATACAGAGATCTAACAATTTTTAAGAAGTATTTTATCTTACATTTATCATATATTTCAAGTGTCCTTAAATGATAATTTTAGAAAATTGCACCCCAGATTTTCTTATTTCCCGCAGAGAGAAATTGTGACCTCTATATTTCTTCCACCAAAACTTAAAAATTTCCAAGCTATTTATTCAACTTAATTTCTTTATTTCTTTCTTTTTAAGACTTGTTTTGTGGCCTAACGTAATGTGTTCTTTATGGAGAATGTTCTACGTGCACTTGAGAAAAAGATATATTCTGCTGGTTTTGGATGGAGTGATCTGTACATGTCTGTTTAGCTACAATTGGTCTACAGTGTTGTTCAGGTGCTTCATTTCCATATTCATCTTCTGTCTGGTTGTTCTATCCATTATGGAAAGTAGGATATTAAAGTCTCCTACGATTACCATAGAGCTATCTTTTTCCTTTCCTTCAAGTCTGTTAAATTTTACTTCACATATTTTGAAGCTCTGATGTTTGGTACATGTATGATTATAGTCTTCTTAATGAATTGCCTATTTTATCATTATATAATACTTTTTCTTTGTTTCTTGTAAAAATTTTTACCTAAAGACTATTCTGTCTGATATTAATATAGCCATCTCTGTTCTCTTTTTGTTACTATTTACATGGAATAATTTTCCATCCTTTTGTTTTCAACCTGTGTGTTCTTAGATATAAATTGTGTTTTTTTGTGATAATATACCATCGAAGCCTGCATTTTTAATACATTTTGCCAAACTCTCTCTTTTGACTTTTCTTTTTTTCTTCTTTCTGCTTCTCAAACTCAGAATTTTTTCAAGTTTTCTGATTCTTTCTTCTGCATGTTCAAGTCTGCTGTTGGACAATACCAGTAAATTTTTCAATTCAACTATAATTTTCATCTCCAAAATTTTTGTCTGATTATTTTTGTAATTTCTCTTTTTTGATATTCCCATTTTGATCATAATTTAAAATTTTTCTTTAATTCTCACCCATGCTTTCCTTCAGCTTTTCAAACACATTTAAAGGAGTTGTTTTTAAGTCACTGTTTACTTTGTCTTTTGTGTGTTTCCTCAGAGACTATTTCTGAGGCTTTGTTTTGTTCATTTGAATGGGCCATGTTTCCCTGTGTCTTTGTTTGCATTATAATCTTTCATTGAAAATTTGGCGTTTGAGGAAACAACTTCTCCCAGTCTTGGCTGTCTGGTGTGGAAGAGCTTTACTAGTTAGCAGGCTGTTAAGTCTCAAGATGAGCCTGATGTACAGGTATAATTTCTTCAGAGGTGTATTGTGGAATATGTCCTGTCTGGGTCCATGCGGGTGTGCTTCTTTTTCCAATTTCCCTCAGCTGCTTTTAAACTATTTAATTTCCTGAAGAGTTTCACCCAGCATTTTTTCTCAGGGTCTTACATAATCTGTTGTATTCCTATGCTCATAATCTCTTGTCCCCAGGCATCTGTTGAGTCCTCAGTCCTTTAATTTTTATGAACTGCACCACATATCATGCCTTTATGGCTTCCAGTTTGAGATCCTAACAATGCTGCCATTCCCACATGACCTCCAAGTAAGGTAAGACAGAGAGCAGTCTTTTAGAAAGCCCACAGACAAGTCAGTATATTGTAAGCACTGCAAATATTTTCTGTTTCAAGGGAAAAAATCTGGAACTGAGCCACTTCCAACTGTGTAGCACTGAGAAGGCAATGAAGCAAGGGTGAATAAAAATGCTATGAAATTTTCTACCATTTTGAATGACTCTTTCTTGTTTGGGCATTTGCTTAGTTGCTGTAGATTTTTGACTGGTTTCCAGGGCTCCTAAAGTTATTTTAATCAGCCCGTTGTTTTTCATTAGATATTACTGTTTGGAAATGAGCCTGGAGCTTCCTGTGAATTTAGTTTCTCAAAGGTAACTTCAGTCACCGTGGAAAGAACATAGTGACTTCTCCTCCTCATTGGTTACTACATGCCTGATTCTCTAGTTATATGTTCTCATCCCACCAAAGAAAACACACTAGTGAAGCAAAACAATCTCTCAACATATTACTTGGCATGCAGGAATTAGGTTGCCAGCTTCCTTATTCTTTTCACTTACTCAACAGGAGTGCTGGTGTAGTGTGATCTCTACATATATATGACTGGAATCTCTCTAATTACGTGGAAATAAGTGCTCTGTGAAACGTAGGGTGTTCATTGCTATCTGTCCTAAACTGAAATAACATTTGTCTTTACTCTCATGGAAATGCTTGATAATTCACTTACATCTATCACATTCTCCACAGTCATAAAGATTTAACACAATAGATCAATCCACCTTAGGTTTCTTTTGTACTTCCTCTTCAATTGCTTCTGGTGGTAGATTAGGGACGTTTGGATAGTAGCATTAGCTAACAACATGAAATAGGTCATGTTTAGGTAATTATTCCATGCTAGTATTCTTTAAAATATTTCCTATTTTTAAAGATAAATCGAGCAGCACACTATTATGAGCCTCTGGCTATCACTTTCCGTTGTTACCATTTCTATGGTTTTTACTAGGGTACAGTGAATATTTTTCAGGAGCAAGAACAATACATAAAATGTTGTAATTAATATATTAAATGCACATACGTACACATACATTTACAGACACAAATGTATCACATAGCTGTGTCACATAGTAGTTAAGAGTTTGGATTCTGGTGCTAGTCTTCCTGAGTTTCAATTCTAGTCCTATTATTTACTACTTCTGTAACCCTGAGCACATTACTCACCTATCTGTAACTCATTTCTTCCAGGTGTTAAATGTGGATAAAGTAACAATGCAGCAAAATTTTGTTATCAGAATTAAATTACTTGGTACCTACAAAACGTATAGACTATTTCCTGGCATATAATGTAGCCTTAATAAACTATATACATATATGATAAAAATCATTAGCTTTGAAAAATTTAAAGTCTAAGTGAAATACACATATACTTTAAAATTTTCAAAGCTAAATGACTGCCTAAGTTGAATTTTTCTTATGTGCAAGGTATACCAGTTCTTTCTTTAATATATTACACGTTCTTGCTTTTCTAAATGAATTTTATTTTTTAAAATATAAATACCTGTATATCTTTAGTAAATACAGTACCTATTAAAATGCTGGCTCTAGCCACTGAGAGAAACCACCTATATGGTTTTCATATGCTATATAAATAGGATGACAAGAACAAGGGTAGCTATATTACTAAATACATTTAAGAGTGAACTCGGCAATATTATTTTATGACATGAAAACAAGCACATTCTAGAACTTTTTCAAAATATGCAGGAGATAAATATTAGATTTAAGCACTTAGTAGCTCTAGAGGCCATGGTGAAACCACCAGGATATAATATAAATTATCAGAAAGAATGTAGTTAAATAGAGGTAAAATGAATATTGCCAAAACAGAAACTGTGTCACAGTTCAGTTCTAGCCCTAATATGGATTAAATTGGTTAGCCCTATTCCATTTGTACAGAAAAGAATGAATAAACTCTCTCTTACTGAAAGTAAAATTATCTGATGCTTCTATACTTTAAAAAAAAAGTTAACAGAGGAAAACATGGAATATAAAATAATATTTGATTAATTTAAGAAGACAAGGAGGGATAAATTAACATAGGTAGAAGAATTTGGAAAAATTAGACATTAAAATTTAAATATATCAGTAATAACATTAATTATTTAAAGACTAATCACAAAACAAAGCATATCAGAGTATATTAAAAATTTAAAAGATAGGCTATAAGGCATTGTAATTATAAATAAAATGATGGTAAAGTGTATAATGCAAACTACTGAAAGAAAAAAAAAAGGAAAACCACAGCTAAACTCATATTCAATGATGAAAAATCGAAAGCATTTCCTCTAAGATCAGGAACAAGGCATAGATTCCCACTCCTGCCACTTCTATTCAACATAGTGCTGGAAGTCCTTAGCCAGAGGAGTTAGACAAGAAAGAGAAATAGAAGGTATCTGATTGGAAAGGAAGTAGTAAAATTATCTCTGGTCAGAGATGGCATAATCTTATATGCATATATGTATTTGACCCTAAAGATTCCACAAGAAAAACTATTAGAACAAATAAACACATTCAGCACAGTTGTAGGATATAAAATCTACATACAAAGATCACTTGCATTTCTATACACTAACAGTGAACAATCAGAAAATTAAGAACACAATTCCATTTACAATAGCATCAAAAAGAACAAAATACTTAGAAATTAACTAAAAAGACAAAACACTGGTACACTGGAAACTACAAAACATTTCTGAAAGAAATTAAAGAAGATACAAATAAACGGAATGTTATCCCATGTTCACGAATTAGAAAACTTAATATTGTTAAGACGTCAATACCATCCAAAGTGACCTACAGATTTAATGCAATTCCTATAAAAAATCCCAATGATGTTTCTTTGAGAAATACAATCTCAATACCTAAATTGCCAAAACAATCTTGAAAAAGAAAAAGTTAGAGGTCTCACACTTCCTGATTCCAAAACTTATTAGAAAGCTTCTGGAATCGAGGAAGGTGATTTTAATTCAGTGTAGTTCTAAATTCAGCAAAAGAGTATTTGTAGAACCATACCTGTTTTATTGCTATATTTCGCAAATACCCATTGAGATATTTAAGGCTATTTGCCTTGTAAAAAATGGCTTTACATTCAGTGTTCTTTTTATTTCTTTCGACTGATGTTTGAGTCTTTTCCCCTTATTTCCATTCTAGCACGGTCAGAAGATATGAACAATACTAATTTGTGGCTTGCAACATTTTATTTTTAGGTTTGGAAACAAGTCACACAGATTATTAGAAGCCTAGGTAAAAAGTATTCAGACTCTGGTGGAGTCTTAACAACTTTCTCATAATTCATAGTTCTGGATACATGAGTCATCATTTGTATGCTTAGAAATGTGTCAAATCTTACATTTTTACTTTAAATATCAATGATATATTTTATGCTAAACATTGTTATTATTTAATATGATCTTACTCTGTTTTTTAAAATTTAAATCCCCAATAGCTACTAAGGAGAAAAAAGGCATTATTTAGAAATATAAAGTTGTCCTATCATTATATTATCATCATGAAAAATATAAAAGGATACAGTATGAGTAAAGATAGCCCATATATTGCTGCATAACAATCCTCTTCCCTCCCCAAAATTCTCAGAGGCTTAAGATAGCAAATATTTATTTCTGGTTCATGCTACAGGTGCAATACAGGAAGTTCTGCTTAATATATTACTGAATTAAGCTAATAAGGCTTCATTTCAATACATACTTCTATATCTGAGAAATTAAAAAAAAAAAGGAAGTGTGTAGGTAATGTAGAATCTGGCTCTCAAATATTTCACATTGTATTTTCCAGAGCAAGTCAAGCTTAATTTCACAGTGGCCAAGCTTAATTTCAAAGAAGCAGGGAAATTCATGTCTCCTACAAAATATACAGGAAACAACTGGAATATCCACCCTAACGATCACTACACGTAGTTTTAATAAATCTCTAGGAAATAATTTAACAGGGTCCATAAAACCCTGGGAAGTCTAATAAATTGCACATGTATGAATTCTGTAAAAATGTTTGAAAAATTAGATGTAAAAGGGTTAGATCCAGTGCCTTTGTCAGATTATCAAGGATTATTAGACTCTTTTCATTAAAAAAGCATGAAGAAATTATATTATGTATCAGAAAAATACAGAAATATTTCCAAATAGGCAAAGTAGTAAAAAATATTGTATAGCACTTTACTCATATAAATGTGACTATCTTTGAAATATACTAGAAGATTTCAGTCAGGACTATATTTTTGGCCCTCAAATCTTTGTGTAATGTAACAAACAGTATTACTTCTTAGGATCTCAGTTGTTCCACTTCATCTGTGCAGCAACAAAATCAGGACATACGCCGATTAAAGGAATTGGTTTAAATTCACTGGAACAAATACCACCTTGTAACATTAATTTTAGAATTCTTCCCAGCTTCCCTTTTCCCATTTGGAACATCGAGTTCTAGGTTAAATGATGAATCTGTGATCTTGGAAGAAACCAAGGTAGATAAAGAGTTATATTCTGTACTAAATTGGAAAGTTTTATTTCCTATTTTCAGACCTTTAAAATATAGGGAAAATTCATATTGCTCTTTGTGCTGACATATCTCTTCAAGAAATGATCCACTTTTTGCCATCAAAATGGAGTAGATGAATTCAACTCATTAAAAAATGTTATGAAAGAGGTTGTGATGATGCAGATTAATTTCCTACCATTCAGTGCTTTAGACACTTTAGAACATTTATTATTGCCATGTTTATGTGCTTGTGCAGTTCAGTAAAATGACAGCAACATTTTATCTCAAGCAGTTAGAGAAGAATGCATTTTTGAAATACATTTATTGGGCATTTTACTGAAATACAGGGCTATAATAATGCATACAACAGCATTATCATAAATAGTAGCTATAATAAACAATAGTTAAAAAGATTTTATGGGAAATAATAGCTAAAAAACAGCAGTGTTCTCTCACTATCTAGAATATATACGTTAAAACTATTAGTTTTCCTTCTCCTACAGTTAATGGAATGTTTGTATTTAACTAACAGAGCAAAAAAGTTGATAAAGAATTGTCAGTATGATTTTTGTGTGTCAGATGTTAATAAATCTTTTGCTAGCTTAATTTCATAAGCAGTGCTAAAACATGCAAAGTGAAAGAATCAGACATTACCTAGAGTAAACAAATCCCTTCCCCTCCTTGTCTAGATTTTTAATGTATGGAGTTATTCAGGCTTTAAAAAAAAAACTTTCAGAAAGTTATGTGAAATTGCCCTTTCCCATATTGTTAGTAAGAATGAGTAATATTTGATTACACTAATATTATTAAACTTGAATTTTTTTATATCAGAAATATACTATGAAAAATACGATTAATTTTTTAAGAACATAAAGAATTTGGGATAAGATTTTTTAATTGAATGATTTTTAAGTAAAGCAGATTGAGTAAATAGCTGTATGTCAGCAAATGTGAGTATTGAGTTCACAATCTTTATCTGCATTTCTTATAAAATAGGCAAGAGATTTTATAGGCAAGAGATATTAACCTCACTCATCGTAAAGGGCAATCAGACAAGCCACAAAATTTCAGACTAGGAGAGGGGACACATACTTCACAGCTCCTGTGAGATTTACAGCACATAAAATAGACTTTTATGACCCTGGATGAGATTGTGCTTCAGTCCTGGACATATCTGTTTTTTATGGTCATTAAAAGTTATTGAGTTAACTGCTCATTATACAGTTTAATCTGCACTCTTACTTTTGATCTACTTTTAGGAGAATGAAAGTAGTTAAGTTAAAATAAGAGTTCTCTCAAAACTCTGAAAATGTGTAAAATTTGACCTCAGCTATAAATGTGTTT
The DNA here is from genome assembly GCF_048564905.1 of Vicugna pacos. Classification (NCBI taxonomy): domain Eukaryota; kingdom Metazoa; phylum Chordata; class Mammalia; order Artiodactyla; family Camelidae; genus Vicugna; species Vicugna pacos. The sequence continues at coordinate 36,389,213 of NC_132992.1, read as the reverse complement.
GAAATTCAGAAAGGGTTTGTTGATTTAATTATTCTTATTTACCTGCATTGCAAATACTTTCCCAGTCCATAGCTTTAACGCATAATCTTTTTAATGCTGGCTTTGGAAGAGAAGGTTTTAACTTACATGCAAGCAGTCCCATATATCAATTCCTTTCCTTTACTGGTTAGTGATTTATGCATTCTCTTTAATAAAACTTTCTACACCACAATTCAGAAATGAATTCTTTCAGCACTCTCTAGAAGCACTAGGGGATTTATTTTTCTTCTATATTTATGTAAATAATCTACTTGGAATGGATTTTCTGTATATGGTTATGTTGGGGGTAAGGTCAAACTACACTGAGGTCATTAAGGTAGTTAAGGGAGGAAGTGTTAGACTGGGCTGGCTCTAATGCCTTGGCAGTCTTCACAAGCAAACCTAAACCTAGGCCAAAGCAGATCTGAGAAAATGAAACTTAAGAACAACCAATCACAAATCACCAACTACGCTTTCCCAAATAAGGCAACTGCTTAAGGTACAGCCAATCAAATAATTTCCTTGCTTTGCTTCAAGATTTCTCTATAAAAAGGTCTGCCTTAGATCCTGCCGGGGCATGCTCCTAATCACTTTTGGTCTGGTGCTACTGTATTTGAATTGGTGTATGTGTGCACAAGTAAACTCTTGAAAATTTTAATTTCTGAGTCAATCCTTTAACAAGATAAACTCAACACGGGATTGTACTATTGAGTAAACATAAAAGAACTGAGCACACTAACAAATTATAGCATTTCTTGATAAATACAGTCAAATATTGAGGCTATCTTTGTATTTTAGAGATGGAGACAGCTTCATATATATGTATATATACATATCCACATATATATTTAATTATGAAGTAAAGACTGAATTTTATACAGTATACTTTCAGAAAGAACCCATACTATTTAGCCAATTAAGACATTCAAAATGATTAAAAGTTTGATGTTTAAAATAAGGAAGCCCTTCATTACTCTTTCTAGATATTGATTCTGTAAAACAGAAAGCGCTTATTTGAATTCCAACTATCATAATTTGTTTTATATGTCACACTTCTTTACCTAAGCTTCCTAAGATTATCCAAAATATTGAACTGGATTTTGATGATTCTTCTGTATAACACACACCTCAAACTTGCTTAGGGCTCCTCAATGATACCTTCAAACTATCTTTCTTCCATGTTCATTACATACTCACTTGTCCTTTGATCTTATCATTTCTGGTTTAGCTATTTTCAATCCCTCTTTGTGCTTATCTCATATAATAATCACCTGGTCATTCACTTTATTTACTAAAAGACTTTATATCTGTCATATAGACTTTTTGCCAACCTACAATTCCATCTTGAGACTATAATTACAGTCTTATTTCTTCCTTTCAACTTCTATCCATCCATCCATCTGCATATTTATACATCCTCCTCCTTGCCCTGTACATGGGTGGTTTAGACTCCAAATACAATGTTAAGTCATGCCAAGGGGCATCATCTTCCCATTCTCAGTCTCAGGGAAAAGCTTTCAATATTTGAAAAATCAGTATGAATTGTTTTGTAGAGTTTTGTGGGTGCTACCTACTGAATAACAGTTTTCTTTTACTTCTGATTAGTAGTTTCTATAAGGAACGTAGATTTTTTTAATTTATTTTTTTCAATTAATTGGGTATTTTTTCAATTAAATGAGGGTATGAAATTTTTCTTCCATATTTTTTAAACATAGTGAATTATGATAGCTTAATTTCTAATGCTAGATTAATTCTAAAATCCTAGGTTAAACATATTTATTTGTGTTTTTTTAACATTTTTTATGTATTGTCAGATTTGTGATTTTGTCTTTTGTGTTCCTGAGGAGAGTTTACTCATAATTTCTTTTCCCCTGACGATTCCTAGTCTGGTTTTGTTGTTAAGATAATGATAACTTGATAAAAATAAACTTGGAATTATTTACTATTTTCCTGATTTTCTAATAATTTTATTTAAATGGCTTTATTTGTTTAACTATTTGGAGGAAGTTGTTGATAAATCCCACCTGGGCTTAGAAATTTCTCTGGGAGGATATTTTAAAATACGGATTCAATTTCTTTTATAGATTCAGGACTGATTAAATACATTATTTGTATTTGTATCAGTTTTGTAAATTATGTTTTGTAGGGATTTGTCTATGTCTTCCAAAATATATTGGTAGAAAATTGCTCAATATCGAGAAATCTAACTTCTGGTTAACAAATCTGCCTCCTACATGTGTTTTTTCAGGCCTGCCCTCACCATAGACAATTACAAAATCTTTACCTGTCAGGCTTTATGGAGGAAAGCTGCCCTCCTCACACCAGACTTGTAGCATAGCTAATGCATTGCAGCCTCTGAAGAAGGTGCACTCAAGGACTCAGTTCCCAGGCTGGCCACGCTCCTTTACATATTTACAGTGCTAGCCCCAGCACCTTCATGCCTGGGTCTCTTCATCTGAGACCTCAGGCAAAAGTCTTCATCAGGAGGGAGGATGGGGAAATCTGCTGAGCCTTTCATAAGGAGGGAGGATGGGGAAATCCTGAAGACATCTTTCCCCACTCTGACTTAAAATCCTATACTTTTCACTCTTAACCCTCCTCCTTCCCACTGCTCTCCATCTACTCCCCCATGCCCCCAAGTCAAGGTCCATAAAACATACTATGTGTCTGTTTTCATGCCAACACAATTCTGCTTTGGTTTACTATAGCTTTGTAGTAATAGTTAGGAATCAGGAAGTGTGATGCCTCCAGCTTTGTTCTTCTTCCTTAAGATTTCTTTTACTTTTCAAAGATTTTTGGAGTTCCATATGAATCTTAGGATTTTTTTTTCCTATTTCTGTGAAAAATGACATAAGAATTTTGACAGAAATTAAACTGATTCTGCAAATTGCTTTAGGAGTATGGACATCTTAATATTATTCTTCCAGTCCATGAACACAGACTATCTTTCCTTCATTTGTGGGGTACAGAGGGAATACACTCAGTACAATAAAGGTCATATATGACAAGTCTACAGCTAAGATCTTAACTGTGATACACAAAGTTTTTCCTCTAATATCAGGAATGAGAAAACGATACTCATTCTGACTACCTTTATTTATTGTTAACTACATTTATTTAAACTATAGCTTTAATTGGCTACTCTGACACATGGCAGTTTGGATCTAACTTTCACAGCAGAGCTGAACTCCAGAAATGTATGTTAATAATATAGAATATAAAACATAATGTATATTAGCATATATATCAAATATATAATATATATGCTAATATATAAAATACATTAGTATTATTTGTTCAGCAACTCTAAAATGTGCACAGATTTTTTGTTTTTTGCACTTATGAAGTTCTTTGAATCTTCCTTCTCTCCCTCTTTTTTCTCTTTCTATTGATTGGTCTTTCTAGAGACTTTCAGTATTCAACTTTTGTCTTTATCTGTATTCTCTATTACATTTTTTATTTAATAACTTTTTCATAACAATTTATTTGATGTTATCAATTTCTGCTTTAATTCTGTTATTTATAACTTTAAAAAAATATGTAATTGATTTTCAGCATCTTTATTTCTTAATATACATGGTTTTAATGCTATAAATTTTCCTCCTGCATGAATTTAGCTGCATTCCACACTTTTTTAATGTTTTATTTTTATTATCATTCAGATGATATTTTCTATTTCTATTTTCTAATTTTCATTAAGATTTTTTTTCTCTGACTCATGGGTTATGTCAAATGTTATTGCTTACTTCCAAAATATTTAGGGGATTTTTTTTCTTTTTTAAATTGTATTCTAATTTAGTTTCATTACAGTTAGACAATTCTCAGAATAATTTTAATCTTTTAAATTGTACTGAGGCTTTCTTTATGGCCTAGTATGTGGTCAACTGTATAAATGTTCTGTCTGTTCTAGAAAAAAAAATACATTATGCAGTGTTCTATATACATTGATAATTTAATTTTAAATTTTATTCAGATTTTTAATATTTCTATTTATTGCTTGTTTATTTTCTCAACTGTTAAGGTAGATGTGTTAAAATCTGCTATGATTGTGGGTATATCTATTTCTTTAATTATCTCAAGTTTTTCTTTATATATTTTGTAGGTATGTTGTTACTTATATGTAAATTTTGTATATTATATATTCTTGATGAATTGACCAATTACTTAATAACATTAATATTATATTATTCTGTTTTTTAATCCCAATGTCTGTCAACTAGTAGTCACTCAATACATGTTTCTTTAATTTAATTTACTCAATTGATGAAACCTCAGCTATCTTTTGTCATACATTATTATATCATGTGCCTTACTTTGCCCAACCCCAGACATAGAACTTTTCAGAGGACATTCTGGGGTGTGTATTTCAAATATTTAAATACTTATCTCAAGGGAATTTCATAGAGTAAAATCCATTGTTTTGAGAATAATGACTTAAATTTCTACAAATGGTAGAAAACAGGTAAAATTTATCTTATAAATGCTATCTATTACAAAAAACTATTTAAAAATGTGAAATTTCTTAGAGTTTCTGATTTTGTACATATGAGCCAAGAAAAGCTATTATACTTAACTTTAAATATGATGGCTTTATTATTTCTTAGCTATCCTATTATAAATAACTATCTGCTAAAGTCATATTAAATCAAATGAAGGAATTAAAGGAGACAAGATGAAAATGAGATAACTAGTCACAATTTGTAGAGCTCAGTTACTTCATGAATGGGCCAACTGAAAGGTTAGAATGAATTAGAGAAGCATAGTGTCAGGAATTTCTATTATAATCTTTCATATATTCACAGGGCAATAAATACACTTAAATTTTTTCTACCAATTTCCAGTTTAAACATACAAATAATTTATAATGCCAATTAACTCAGTATTAATTTCACTGAATGTTTCCTGGAAAATGACAGAGCATGGAATATGACACTACTTTTATATCCATAAGACAAATAAGTTACATAGCATATTGAGGTCTTTGAATCTTAGCTTTAGAGATCATTACTATCTTATGCTTTTTCATATGAGAAGAATAAAACTTGAGGACTGAAAAGACTTGCTCAAAGTGACCCAATTAGAAAATAATGAAAACTGCCAAACATTCCCATGCTTCTTCCAGAAGAGTATTTCCACATGCCATTCTCTTTCATTAAGGTGTATCTGAAAAATCTTTATACCTGCAATTCTAAACCCAATAGGATACCATGCAAGTGAGCTATATTATTGTAAGGTACCTAAATAAGGTAATTATCCAGTGAAAATAAAATAGTCAAGAGTTTATGGCAAATATCCTAAATGTATATCAACAGATGAATGGATAAAGAAGATGTGGTATACAACAGAATTTTACTCAGCCATAAAAAAGAATAAAATATTGCCATTTGTAGCAACATGGTTGGACCTAGAGATTATCACACTAAGTAAATCAGGCAGAGAAAGACAAATATAATACCAGTTATATGTGGAATGTAAAAAAAATTCAAATCAACTTATTTACAAAATAGAAACAGACTCATAGGCATAGAAAACAAATTTATGGTTACCAAATGGAAAAGGGGAGAGAATAGGGTAAATCAGAAGTATGGGATTAACAGATACACACCACTATGTACAAAATAGATAAATAATAAAGATCTACTGTTTAGCACAAGGAACTATATTCAATATCTTGTAATAACCTATAATGGAAAAGAATTTGAAACTGTATACCTGAAACTAACACTATTATAAATCAACTATAGTTAAATAAAAAGAAAAAGTTTATAAAAAAAACAAAAAGTTTATAGCAAACAGAAGAATGAATCAAGGTGGTTTTCAAAGGACTTAAATAAAGGGAACAGTATCACACAACTGTGGTGTTAGAAATGTTTAGTGACAAATGGTTTAATTTATAGCTATTGTTTCCCAAGACAACTTCCTCAAGCTTTCTACAAAATATTTTCAAAGACTGAGAAATAGGTTAAGAGCTCAAAGAAATTTTAAAAGAGAATGAAGAATTTACTTTTTGCCAATAATCTGGAGAGATTTTACTAATTAGGTCAAACCTAATTATTTCACTTTATTTTATTTTTGTACAGGTGCCAATTTTTATCTCAAAGGCATAAATCCCAGAAAGTGACAATTAATAGTGTATAATTTCAACCAATAGTTGCAAGCTGGGTTAAAGTCATGGAAAATCTTAGTAGTACTATATCCTGGAGATTCTAGTTTTACATACACCTCACTCAGTGCAAACTGTCAAGGAAGTATCAATGAAAATATGAGAACATTCTTCCCAATTTTCCTCTCAGTGAGTAGCCATATCATGAAACTTGAGTATTATCCTTGACCTTTCTCTCTTTATCTCCTGCACACAGATTCACATATATACACAAAGTCAGCAAGTACTAACAATTCTATATTCCAATTAGTTTTTGAATCATTTATGTTTGATCCTTCATCAATTCTTAAGTGAACTATGCTCATCACCTAACTCATCACGATTCTCCAGTACTGTCAATTTTCAGCCAAAGTACTTTGCATAAAATACAAATATGATTATATCACTGTTATTTAACCTAGTCTTAAAATGAGTTCTAATATGTGAAATTTATCTTGACATGTCCCTTACTATTTGACCTACTTAATCTTTCTCCATTCTGACTTTTGTACTTCCCTTCTTCCACTAAATGACTTCTCTCAGATCATTAGATTATTTATTAAAAAGTATTTACTGATCACCTACTTTGCACTCAGTGCCATGCAATACCTGGAAAGAAACTATGAAAGAAATATTTAAATGAGAAAAGCTTTCTTTTACTTCTGGATCTTCATTTGGACAAAAGGGAAATATACTAACTTTCATCCTACCTATCATAAAATATATTCACTGTGGTACAAATACCTATAATTTCAGGAAATTCAAATAGAAATACTAAAATGACAATAATCACAAAAGCAAGCCCCCCATACACACAAAATGTAAATTGCTAATAAAAGAAAAATCTGCAACAAAAACATTACACATATTTTTTACTACTTAGTGAGAAAAAAGATGGTGAAAATATTTTATCACAAAAATTTTTTAGGAAATGTTTAATAGTTAATTTTAAGTATACAGGATATGTAGCTTCAATAAACTTGGAGCAGAATATACAAAAAATAAATTAGGAGAAAGAACAGCAGAATGGATTGAAAAGGGTTTATAGACACCGGAAATAATTTCAAGAAATATAACAAATCACATAGGAGAATTAAAATTTGTAGTTCTGTCATAGAGATCAGAATTGGGCAATGAAAAATAAATTTAATGATGGTCCTACTGGAAATACTCTCACGGTAAAGTAAATACAAAATACCTTGTTCCTAGACAAACACGTGGGAAAGTGAAGGAGATATGAGTACCTTTTATAAATGGTAAAAATAACATAGAAAGATTATACAAAGTATGTGTCATGAAACATAGACAATGTTATATAGAAAATAACAAAAATATCTGATTACGAACTCTAAAATATAATAGAACATTGGGAAGAGAGGGGAAAACATGAGAAAACAGTACTAAATTCATTGCCAAAAATTATATTTGTCCATGTTATTTAAGAGTATTTAATAAAAAATAAATTAAAAAATGAGTGAAGAACACAAAAGAAGACACAAAATACAAGCAAAAGGAAGAGTACAAGAACATGTAAAAGAGACAAGAAAGAATCAAAACAAAACTTATCCTTAATGACAATAAATGTAAATGGATTAAATCTCCATACGAAAAGCAAATTATACTCAGAATTGTGTGTGTGTGTGTATGTGTGTGTTTATGTGTATTTTAAGTAACTACAATTAGCCCATGGTACCCATGTCTGTGGATTCAACCAACTGTGGATCAAAAATATATTTTTTTACTTTCCAGGAAGTTCCAAAATGCAAACTTGAGTTTGCTGCATGTCAGCAACCACTTACATAGCATTTACATTTCAGTAGGTATTATAAGTAACACTGAGATAAAGTATATAGGAGGATGTGCGTAGGTTATATGCAAATAATACACCATCTTATGCAAGGGAAACTGAAGCATCAGTAGATTTTGGTATCTAAGGGCGGTCCTGGAACCAATCCCTCAGGGATACAGAGGGACAGCTATATATCCAACTAAGATAAGGAAAACCCAAACAAAAACATAAAACATAAAATGCTTTAATGTTATCTATAACCAGATTTTCCATCAATGTTTCTTGCACCTTTGTGAATTATAGTTTCACTTTTCCATGGTAAAAGTGAATCTATTGGTAGACTAGGTAGCACATTGTTTCCTTAGGGAAAAAAAAAAAAGAAGCCTAAGTTGCAGAAACTCACCTAACTCAGCATTCAAAAGAACTTTTTAAAGATTACAGAAACACATTATTATTTTTCATATTAAATCTTTATGGTACCACTCAAACTATTTTAAAAATTTGGGGAAGGTAGAACAAGCATAGCTAATAAAAAGTACAGAATAAATGTAAAAAGCTAAGTTTGTTTTCTATAGCAATTTCAGGTAATTTAAACAAATCTGAAATACTAAAGACAAAAATCACAATGAAAATTCTAATTTCTGATGTTCTTTCCTTGATGGAAGTAAACATATCATATAACTGTAGTGTGAATTAAATTAAAATATGTATCAATCAAATCACCTTGGTGATAAAACAATGAAGTCTTAACATCTGCTATAAAAAGTTGGCCCCTCCTGGCAATATTCTCAGAGATATTAGGAAGCATAACTTAAAGTGACATTTATTTGGATATATCAAATGCTTGAGGCCCCAGATAATGTGAGTGTTCTGTCAACGTCTGCAACCCAAATATCCAGTTTTTAAAGTACCTGGCAGAATGGTTCACCTTTCTACAGCATTGCCCTTTTACTAAATTGTAGATGATTTCTCATAGGTGGATTAGAGAAAGAATTGATTTCCAGCTGCCGAAAAGTTTCATTCACATCAACTAGATTGTAAGAATAAGAGCAAAGAATATATCTCTAAATTTTTAAAGATGAAGCTGTAAACATCAGAGGCCATTGCACGTTTCAGATTGCATAGTGTATATAAAAATGTTTATATAAAATGGAAGTAGTATTTATACAAAATGAAATATAGTACAAGAAAACTGTCTAGCTTAGAGAAATGGAAGTTATGAGAAAGCACTTTTTTTTCTTTGAATTTTCTCACTAATAAAATATCTCATTTACTCATCACAAAATTTCTATTACGTACATGTCATTATGATCTTTTGACTTTTAAGGAAGCATTTCTCAGAGTTGTTAAGTAATCTGCTACCTTTCAGACAATAAGCAGGTGACAAACCAGGATTCAAAACTAGTTCTGACTGATTCTGATAGTGTCTTTTATGGGTTTTAGGTTTTTTGTTTTTGTTTTTTGGCATTCATTATACCCAAATGAGGCTACATGTACTTCTACTGGAGGATGGACTTCAGAGAGGAGGGAAAGGCAGTTTGGGGTTCACCCCAATGACCACCAGGAGGCTCATAACAATAGACTGTAAAGGGGTACAGAGGAAAATGCCTCCAATCAAACCAGCGTCCAAGTAGAGCTTTAATTCTCGAACTCAGGCTAAATTAGAAACAGTGGTGGGGGCTGTGCTTTTGAGAAAACATATGACACTTAATCTTTCTTTTGTAACACCAAATGCAGAAAACATCTCATGAATGACTCTCTTTAAGGACAAAGTGAGCCTGAGAGACACCTGATAATTTCCATAAAAAAATTAACTTTCATTTCCTATCACAAACAGGAAAGTAGTTACAGCTTATCATTTTGATGTCTCAAAACCAGAAAGAAAGCAGACTGGAAGTAAGGTACCATCATAAAGACCCCAGAACCTATGTCTCTAGCATAATGATGAGAAAAAAAACTTACATAAAACTTTGAATGAACAGGTTGTTCTGGCACACAAGATAAGACATCATATTCCTTTTTAACCAAATCCTTATTTTCCACTGAGGCTTGGAATACGGAATATAGGGTGAAATGCCAGGAGGAGACTGGGCAAGTGGGGAGATGGAAACGTCTGGTAGATACAAGCAAAGACTTGGTGACTCCATGTTAAATTAGGGAATTGATTCAAGAGCGAATCTGTTTCTCCAGGGAAATAAAACTTCCTCCAGGAAACATGCAGCAAGCCCTTATATTGGGGTTTTAATAACATTTCAGACGTGGGAACAGGAGTCCAGGCCCTTTAACCAAGGCTGCACACCGGCTGAGTTACCTGTCTGTTCCCTACACACTCAGGCTGAAGAAAAAGTAGACACGTTTCAAAACTCAAACCTCCAACTGTAGCTCAACATGAAAAAGTGGAGACAAATTCATCCACAATACATCAGAGTGAAAGCGCAGTCCATCTTAAGCCCAGGAAGCCAGAGAATCATGGCACGTATGAGATTATTTTACAGTAAGAAGACAAGGCAATAAGAGAACATAAAAGAACATGCAAGCAGCAGATTTGGAATTCATTCTATAAAACATAATCAAACAAAATGACAAAATGCCCCAAGAGTAATCCTACAGAAAAATACCATGAGAACATTAATTCAATAAAATAAGAATCCACCAAGGAGAAAAAAAACAAAAACAAAAACAAAAAAACAAAAAACACTAGGTTAAAATGAAATGAAAAATCTCATAGCCAAGGATATACACCTGTGGCCAAAATCACATTGTTAAAAACATTAAGAAAATTAGACACAGGAAAGGATAGAAGAGATAACAGTCTATCACACTGAAAATTTTAAAAACAGTTTATAGAAACCAAGGTTTGCTGAGGGTGTGACAAATAAGCACTGTTTTACTTTTGTCTGTGGCATTATAAATTGGTGTAATTTTGCACAGGAAGGCAGTAATATGGAGCAAAATTTAAAGTGCATGTATGATTTGACTTTACTATTAATCTCAAATTTTAATATAAAACATGTATGACTTTATATTAATCTCAAATTTTAATATAAAACATATGCCAAATTATAAACAAAGAGGTTTATTGTAGCATTACTTGTTTTGCATCAAATTTCCAACTGATAACACACTGGAAACAAGCAAAATGTCTATAACTGGTAGACTTGAAAAATATTATACAACAACTTAAAAACTAAGATATATCAAAATATCTTTGTAGGTTTAGGGTAATACAAGCTGAGAGTCATCCTTCTGAAGTAATGCATGAATATATCATAAACAAGAACAGCTTTATTATCTACAAAAGTGAGTCAGAAACTACATCACGAACCCTGGCCAGATTAACTACTTTATCTCTAGAAGTAAACATATACGCACTACAGTGAGGGACTCCACATGTAGGGGAAAGAGCCTGGTAAACTCACTGAATTGAGGTCTATAACCAAAATGAATTGAAAACAGACTGTTCCCAAAAGAGACAGTGGGCTGAGACACATATTTTGTTCTTTTTTGTCTCAACCTCACCAATCCGAAAATTCACGACTTCCTGAGAGAGAGATGGGAGGGAGCAGAACCGAGAAAGTCTTCTTCCTAACTGTGCTCTCTGGGGAGAATGAATGGAAGTTTCTTACTCTATCAGCCACAGTTAAAAGAAATGAGAGAGAAGATATTTCCTCTAATGGTGTGAATAAAGCCAGGTGTGGAGCAATGCTAACTTATAAACCTCTTTATGCAAATTAAACACTTATTTCTCGTAAGAATTGATATCACATCTCATAAATGAAATCCAACTTGTAGGAAATGAAAAAGATGGCTTCAAAAAAAAAAAGAAGAAGAAGAAGAAAAGAATTCTTTATCCATAAGGATAATTTGTATTCGCTTCTGGGCTGAATTTGCCCATACAAGCATTTTGAATGAGGTACTTTATCTTGAGCCTTCTTCATCTTCAGTCTCCCTTTTCTGTTTCTCCTTTTCTGTTTCCAGATCTCACTATTTTTCACTCCCACCCACCTTTCCATGCATCTTCAAGCTATCAGTGTCCTTAGTGTCCTGGACCCTCATCACATAATGCAAAGCCTGGTGGTAATTTCAGTCACTATATAACCTAGGTAAACAGGTAGGGGCAGATTAAACACAAGGTTAGTAGAAGGATCTAGGTTTGAATTCTGTTTCTTTTCCTTAGTTTTCTAGATGTTCTTAAGCAAGTCACTTAAGATCTACTAGATCTATTAAGATCTCATTTTTTTAAGTGTAAAATACAGATATCTAAAATTATCAAGGTTTCTGTTATATATAAGTTCTTGGAGGAGTATAAATTTAATTAAATTGTAACTATTAAGAAAAAAAATTAAGAAATTTTTCTAGTAGTAGAATAGAAATCAGGACTTTGTTGTAGTCTGTTAAATAATTTATTTTTAGAAGAATTTTTCTTCCTAGAATCCAACTATTACTCTGGAAGTAAGGAAATATCCAAATATCTTCTGAATTCAAAATATGTAGCCCACATAGATACAGTTTAGAGAGTATATATTACATTTGCATGATTTTAGACCTCATAATGTAATATTGAGGGTACACACTGTGGAGACAAACTCAGTTTATAATCAAAGCACTAAAGTACTTTAAAATATTCATATAATCACTTGTTTTGTTTGCCCCCCCAAAAAGCATTAAAACATGTTAGAATTGTGTGAAGCATCCCTTGTTTTATAAAGCCAAAGAGAATTGATTATTTATGAACATTTAACAAGAAATGCCTAACTAATATCAAAACTGTTAAACCAGTTCCGTTGGTCGGGGTCGGATAAGGGTACTGCATAGAAAGCTTAATTCAGTTACAAACTAATTGGCCTAATACCAGTTAATACCGGATTTCCTTTCTAGAAGACACACAGCCCAGAGCTCCAAATTAAAGTTCACCATACTGTGACAGAAAAATAAATTCACAAAATACTGGCAAAAATTGTTATTAAAAATACATAGTTACAGTTTATGACAGATTATGAGCAGAAGAAGGTAAACTTGGTAACAAAATCTCATTCTTCTCCATTTGATTTTATTTGTTCTATCTGAATCAGAAATAACTCCAAATATCTGGAAACTGACCATTTAGGAGACCTGTGGCTCAGTACCCTGGTAGAGCACATTGACATGTAGCCACTGAAGTTGTTTATTGAGAAACCATCTCAGAGGCCAAGCAATCCTGTTCTTACATCTATTTACTGAACAATCCTTTCACTCTCTTCCCCTATAGTGTTCTGATAGGGCTGACTTTATATAAATCACACTAGTTACTGTAATCAAAGACATTCCTATGTCAGTCAGCTACCCTTCCATTCTAAATACACACATACACATACATATCACACATTTTTTAGAAGGGAGATAATCAGGGGGAGGGTATAGCTTAGTAGTAGACTGCATGCCTAGCATGTATGAGGTCCTGGGTTCAATCCCCAGTACCCCTATTAAAATAAATAGACCTAATTACCCCTCCTCCCCAAAATTTTTTTAAAAGGAGATAATCATATATATCATAAAGATATATATATATATATGTGTATATAAAACAGAGGCATAGCCAAATCCCACAGAATGACTTTTTATTCAGTTGTCACATAGCCTGCTATCTCAGGGGAGAAATATCTATCGGTTTCTTTTCACAGCTGAAAAAAAAAGAAAAGAAAAGAAAAGAAAAGAAAAAACGAAAGCCCCTCCTTCCAATGTTTGTCATTTAAGTCCCAACTGTGCTGTAGCCTTTAACTGTGTAAGACAGCAAGACAGCACATTTTGCAGATTAAACCAATAAACTCGCAAACATAAAAGAAACAAATCTCATAATTGTGGATTTCAATTAAAGGAAGGGGGATCAAAGCAAACATTCTGCTGGAAATTACACAGCTGCTATCTATACAAAATGAGAAAAACGTCTAGCGCCTGCCATAATTTTGCAGAGGGAAAAAACCAGGCGGCAAAGCCTGCAGTAGGACAGATTGTCTATGCTCCTCACGTTCCAATCAGTAATACAGAAATATTGAGTAATAAATTCCCTGCCTCTCTCGATCTGAAAAGCTCCCACCATCTGTGAAAGACGATTTGTAACAGCCTCAATATTAAGATTCAGTAAACAGACAATCACTCCTATTGTGCCAAGCCGTGGCTACATTTGGAGAAAAGCATAAAGCAAAACAATTAGTAACACCAAAACCCCTCCATTACAAATTAGCCAGCCACCAAAACAACTAGTTTCAACTGCAGAGTTTCCCATCAACTGGAGAGGAAGGCAGGAGATTGTGCAGACCTGGCTACCTCTGTGGCCCGGATGGAGGCCTCGTCCTAATGCGGTGAATTATTATTGATGGCTGAGGCAGTTCTGCTCTGTTGGTGAACCAATAATGTCAAGGCAGTACCTGCAAGATTAATTATAGGAGAGAATAGGCTGAGGTTTCCCGGGACTGAGACATTAATATAGACTGAGCATTAGTTTCGGGACTCAACAGACAGCTGAACCAACGCCTCCCACAATGTGATCCATACTAAATCCTGGCAGCTGTACCTTCACAGCACTTGGAAGTTTACAATTGTTTTTAACTGTGAGACGCAACGCATTATGTAAAATAATAATAATAAAAATCCAAAAAGAAAAAAGTGACAGTCCTACCTGAGTTACAAATTCAACCGGAGCTCTACCCAGGGTGTAAACAGATGACATCATTTCACAAGAGAAGTTGGTACTGCTTTTGTTTTCATGCCTTTGTCCTTGGAATATTGTAAAATGTGTGCTTCTCATTTACTGTATTTTCTGGGGTTTTGAGCAGGGTGACTCAAATTTTTCCTGGTCTGCCTCAGTGATTATTAAAACTATACCCATTTTACTCTTAAAGTGCCCAGTTTGGATGATATGATCACCCTAGTTTATAAAGCATATGGAGCCTGAAGTATTTTCTCTCGGTGGCTAAAGCAATCTTTTACCTAAATATTTTATCTGCCTATGATATATGGATATTTATACACTTTCAGATATTGAAAGTAAAATTCATAAAGAGAAACAGACATGTATAGTTAAATACAGTGAAGGAAACATTATTTTCTACTTCAGTGAAATTCAATTTATAGCTTCCACTTAATTTTGCCAAACTGAAAGTTGTATAATATGCAAATATATTCATATATATGCATATATACAGACATATATGCATATATGTGTATAGACAAAATGCATGCACATATGATATTAGAAAACATTCATTTAGTTCTTACTCTATCCCAGAAAGTTGTATGCAGACTTGACATATGTGAATTCTTTTAATGTCTATAAATACATGTTGGTTCTATACATGTTGGTTCTATGGTTTATTAATATTTACAGCTAAGAAAAATGAGGCATAGAAAAGTTAAATTTTGTAACTACGGTTAGAAGGTGAAAAAATAATAGTGCTCAGATTCAAATCCAAAAAAACTCTGGCCTCAGTGCCCAGTCTCTACCAGTAGACATGCTGTCTTGTAATATGTGTGTGTGCATCTGGTACACACCAGAGAAAAGCACAGTCATGGTAACAAAATTATGGGATGGCCAGAGGCTTGTATCCATGTATTGCTGAATTTGTCATTGTAACTGGGAAGCTTTCTTATATTTTAATACAGAATAATTATCCAGAAATAATTTATGTTGTGAATTAATGCTACTCTCCACTTGGTCTCTATTCTCTCCAAGCAGCCATTATTAGGGAGGTGATAAAATAAAACCCAAGATAGATTTGATCTATTGTGTTAAAACTTCACGACTGTGGAGTGTGTGATAGAAATGAATTATCAAGCATCTCCGCATGAGTAAAGACAAATGTCACTGTCAATCCTAAATAGACAGGGAGGAACACTCTGCTGGTAAAATAACTTTAATTCCAAGTAACTGGAAGGATTGCATTTATATATATGTATAGATCACCTATCACTGGCACTCTTGTTGAAAGTGTTTCAGTAGAAAATTTAAAATTTAAAGAGGTTTCCAATGTGACTTCACCACACAAGATTATACAGGTTAATATAATTTTTAAATTATAAGATAACAAAAATTTAAATTTTAAATTATACAATAGTTTTAGTCATGTTATTCTCTGGCATGAGGAAAACACAAAGATAGAGCCCACGTTCTCTGCTAGTGAGAGGAGATAAAGAACAACAGTCAGCCCTTCCACCATACTCTTCCCTGGTGCCTAAGTCACATTTAAAAGAATAAGTTAAGCAAATGGTTTCGGAAGAAGTTCTAGCTCTTCTATGACCCAGTAGTTCTACTTGCCTATGGGGAATTTCCACGCCAGCTGACAGAACTATCCTCTTTCCTTTGCTCTTCATCCCAGATATATTCCTCAGTTACTAAGCGTTCATCATTTCAGGCACAGATCAACAATTTTGATACTGAAACTTTGAGGCAATTTCCCTAATTGTCATTGTTCTCTTCCTTTCCTTTCCTATGAGATTTTCAATGACAAAAAGCATGTTTAACACATATTTTTTATGAATAGCAGCTATGAAGTCTTTAGTATTACTTTCTTGATTTCTTTCTTGTTTTATATAGTTGGCTTTCTGAAATGAACATCTGGTTTTTTTTTTTTTAGGTTGCTTCTCTTTACTATTGAGTGTACAATATGTCTTTATATTTGTGACTGTCTAAAATTTTGTAAGGTTTTTAGTTCAGAATTTTCTCGATTTGAATCTCATTATTATTAAAATATGCTTTTAAAGTTGGGATTCAGGTACCGTGTGTTGAAATAAGTTCCCAGCACATCAGCATCATTGGTTATACCACAAAACTCTTCTTTTCTTTTGTTTATTTGTTTTATTCACTTTATTTCTGTATTCCCCAGTTGCATTGCTCTCTTCCACATACTACCAAGAAAGCCATTCTATAATGTTGAGTATGGGAGCAAGTTTTGGTATATATTCTTTTAAAACAGACATTTATATTCAATGTTTGTATTTTAATTTACATAATGGAAATGCATAATCAACTTCAAAATAATTCTTTTTTTTCCACTTTCTTTTAGGTTTTGAAGATCTATGTATGTTGTCTTGCCTGTATCTAATCTCTTACTTTAACTGCTGCCTACTGTTCCATGGAGTGTGACCATCAAAGCTACCTGTACACTTGCCTAATGACATACAACCTGCTACAATAAATCCCATGGTAAAAACAAAAAAAACAAAAAGACTTAACTCTAAAATGTTCCCTCATACATACTTGTGTAATAGTGTCTATGGATATATACCAAGTGGAATTTCAGTGTCATGGTTTATAGAAGAAAAGGGTTAACAGCAGGCTGTGGTCTATTTTTCCCATCTATCTGGATGTCTGAGACAGAAAGAAAGATCAAATCACCTTGTATATATATTAATGTCTGGTATTCTGCAAAACACATAAGATTTTCTATATGTGGGAAAGCCCTTAAGTTTGGAATATTTGGGAAGGCTCTATCAGTTTTCTAGGGCTACCATAACCCAATACCACACACTAGGTGGCTTAAAAGAAATTTATGTTTTCACGGTTCTGGAGACAAGAAGCCCAAGATCAAGGTTTTCCAGGTCTGGTTTCTTCTGAGGGCTCTGTCCTCAGTTTCCAGCTGTCTTCCTTCTTGTAGTGTCCTCACGTGGTCTTTTCTTTGTTTTCTGCATTCCTGGTTTTCTCTTTGTGTGTTCAAATTTTCTCCTTTTATGAGGACACAAATCAGATTGGATGAAAGCCCACTCTAATGGCCCTGATTTTAACATAATTAGTTTAATTTCATTTTAAATTAATTAGAGCTTTAAAGGCACTATCTCCAAATATAGAGACATTCAGTGATACTGGAGGTTAGGGTTTCAACATAAGAATTTGGAAAGAACACATGTGAGCTCATACACAAACTATAGCCGGTCCATCTAAATTGCTTGCTATAAATTGACTTGGCATAGCTCTCTAGAAAATGTCATGTAGACAAAATAATTTTCAGCGTGTAAAATGGAAATATTTCATAACTCACATAGCTCCCTTTTGTGTAGGTGGTGTCCCTCAAGAACAACTGACAATGCATGTGTTGAATCCATGTCAGACAAAATGAAAAGGAAGGACATGAGGAGTGTTACTGATTGTCCTGGATTTCTTCATGCCTCTCCCATACTTCACAATCATCCATGTCCTTGAAATTATTAGTAAAATTTGATATTATATGAAAGCTCAGATTCAACGTGTCTTATTACTAACTCTTTGTATCATCTAACACGTGTAGCTATGAAAACTGACATGTTATTCTATTTTTGTTCTTATGTCTGCAGATTGTAAGTCCTTCTCTCCCTGTTTTCGTAAGGATTTTAGAATCATAAGACCTAACATTTTTAATTTTGAAACATATAGGGAACCTATCAATCATATCTTAGTGCTATCTTTCTTAAAAAACTCATTGTTCTGTATTATTAAAAAGTAATCTTTGTTCTTTGTGTTAAAAAGAGATGTTGGAAAGCATTCAGAAAGCCAGAATAGCTTGTAGTAGAGGAAACACTAACAAGTAAAATCTTCAAAAAAGTAGATGAAGGCAAGAAGACATCTCTGAGAATGAGAGGAACTAAGGGATCAAGACTGGGTACTAAAACAGTCAATTAATCATTTAGACAATTATTTAACTTCATTGAGAAACAAACCTAGAATTATATAGGAAAACCATAGGGAAGTTCTTTCATTATTTTCTTCATTAGCAGTAAATTCTAAGAAGGGAAAAAAAAAAAAAAGCCTGGTTTGATGAACCATAAATGAGGATGGCCATCCCAAACTTCCCTGCACTGTCAGAAGATTATCTAGATAGAGTGTTAGCCCCCAGTTAAAATCAAGATGCCTAAAGGATAACCAGACTAGCAGTCCAAAAGATTCAGTAAGTTTAAATATAGAGAATTAATAGGAAAAAACAGCTGGAGGTTATCTGCTCCACTCAACAGGACTATTGAACTACTAGTTCAAAACCTGAGTATACCATCACTAGGTTTTTATTTCTAATCTACAAAAAAGTTAACTTAAGATACAACAAATACATTATTGCATTAAGACTACATTTGCTACAAATAACAAAAAACCCAAATGTCAGTGGCTTAAACATAACAAGGGTTTCCTGTTTTCTTATCAACCAAAGATGCAGACCTAAACAAGCAATTTTTCTAGGGAGAAATACAAATGATCAATAGGCATATTAAAAAATGCTCAATATCGCTAATTATCAGCGAAATGCAAGGCAAAACAATAATGAGGTATCACCTTACATCAGTCAGAATGGCCATCAGTTAAAAGTCCACAAACGATAAATGCTGGAGAGACTGTGGAGAAAAGGGAACCCTCCTACACTGCTGGTGGGAATCTAGGTTGGTGCAGCCTCTGTGGAAAACAGTATGGAGATTCCTCAAAAGACTAGGAATAGAATTACCGTATGACTCAGGAATCTTGCTCCTGGGCATATATCCAGAAGGAAACCTACTTCAAAAAGACACCTGCACCTCAATGTTCATAGAAGCACTATTTATAATAGCCAAGACATGGAAACAGCCTAAATGTCCATCAACAGACGACTGGATAAAGAAGATGTGGTATATTTATACAATGGAATACTACTCAGCCATAAAAAAGATAACATAATGTCATTTGCAGCAACACGGATGTCCCTAGAGAATGTCATTGTAAGTGAAGTAAGCCGGAAAGAGAAAGAAAAATATCATATGAGATCGCTCATATGTGGAATCTAAAAAAAAAAACAAACACACAAACAAAGCATAAATACAAAACAGAAATAGACTCATAGACTGAACACAAACTTGTGGTTGCCAAGGTGGGGGGGAGTGGGAAGGGACAGACTGGGAGCTCGAAATTTGTAGATACTGACAGGCATATGTAGAATAGATACACAAGATTACACTGTATAGCACAGGGAAATATATACAAGATCTTGTGGTAGCTCACAGAGAAAAAGAATGTGACAATATACATATGTTCATGTATAACTGAAAAATTGTGCTCTACACTGGAAATTGACACAATATTCTAAACTGACTATAACTCAATAAAATAAATGTTAAAAAATAAAATAAAATAAAATAAAATAAAATAAACTACATTTGCTACAAATTACAAAAACCCCAAATGTTAGTGGCTTAAACATAACAAGGGTTTCCTGTTTTCTTATCAACCAAAGATGCTCCTTTAGGTAGCGACCTCTATTCCAAGTAGATAGAAGAAGGAAAACAGGAAAAATTCGTGAAACTTTTTTTTTTATCAGAGAGGCACTAAAACTCTCCCTGAAGCCTATTACAGAATTCCACTTAACATATCATTGGTTACAACTCTATCGCATGAGCAAATTGTGTTGCTGCAGAATGTTAAAAGATGGATATTTTGAGCTGTGCACCTAGCTACTTCAACTGTGATCTTTCTAATGAGAAGAAAAAGAGAGTATCAGATATTGAGTAGACAACTAAGAGTGATTGCTGAAGTAATGACTCCTAAGCCTATCTATAGAGACATTGAATATTTGAAACAGCAGATCAAAGAACCTATATTAGACTTGGGTTCTCTATCTATTTATTTTAAATCAATGTAACAGTAACTGTGTTACTACAAAGCACATGGCTGTTAAATTGCTGTCCACAAATAAAAAGTTGGTTTTATTAAAAAAAAATAAATAATTGCACAGTATTTTCTCAAGAAATTTGAGCAAACAATGCCAAGAGAAAACTTTATTTTTGATGTCTATTTCACAACACTGTGCACATAATAACTATCAGAAAATGTAAAAAGGGAGCCCGGGTCTTTAGTAAATCTCTGACTCATATCCCTTGCAGTGATCACAGAATCTTTATGCATGTCATCTTCTTACATAATCTTGACAATTACTGCTCCCACAAAGTTATCTCTCTTTTGCCTAGAATTTTTAACTTCCCTTATTGCACTGATCTATTGTTACGTGGTGATATATTTATTGAGATTTCTTGTTGATTTAACTATACTATGATATCAGACAAGTGTTTTAGTTACTTATGTACCCCTTTATCATCTATCCAATTTTCAGCAAAGTAGGTTTCTAACATATAAATAAAGAATGAATGAGTCTGATGAGTACCAATGACCTCATTATTCCATAAACTTGTAATGTTTAGTGAATTTGTCTAAAACATAATTTCAACCCTAAACTCCATCCATCTAGACTAACCTTTGTTCTCATGGTGTGTGTGTCTGTATGTGATTGTATGTGTTACTACATTTTACTGACACTGTATAAACCAGAGATATGTGCAAATGTAAAGGAAATAGTGGGATTTTGTTGTTCTTGTTGTGTTGTTTTCAGTATATTTACAATGGAAGGAGAAAATCTGCATTCTCAGATATACTGAGAAATATGTAGTTTCTTTATTCCAAAAATTTTATCTCCTTTTTGATGAGAGGAAATATAAGCAAGTAATAATGTAAATTTTGGTCCATGTGATAAATTTTAATTTTTGTATATATTTGATTTTTTTCCAAGGTCAACTTTTGGAGTAGGCATTATAATGACTTTCTCCCAAGAATGTCTCAATTTCCATAACCTGTGGCTATGTTACTTTACATAGTAAAAATGACTTCCATGTGTGATTAAATTAGACACCTTGCCAATGAGAATATATCCTGGATTACCCAGTGGGCTCAATGTAATCACAAGGGTCCTTGTAAGAGGGAGGCAGAAGGGTTAGAGTCAGAGAGAAAGATTTGAAGATATTACACTGTTGGCTTTGAAAATGGGGGAGGGGGTCATGAGCCAACAAACACAGGTAACTTCTAGAAGCTGAAAAAGACAAGGACAAATTCTTCCCTGGAGCCTTCAGGAGCAACACAGCTCCACCAACATATTGATTTTAGCCTAGTAAGACTCACCTTGGATTTCTGACCTCCAGAATTGTAAGGTAATAAAAGTGTGTTGTTTTTAATCACTAAGTTTTGGTAAGTTTTACAGCACCAATAGGATACAAACACAACTCCTTACCACAAGTAATTGAAAAGATGTCTTTTGAATGACACTTCAGAGGTAGGGGAAATATTTAGTGTCTCAAATTCCTGCCTTATCCCTATTAGTCTCCAAATATAAGGGATGACTTACAGTGTTTTATAAAAAAGAATTAAAAGGAAACTTTCAAAACTGTGCAGGGTCAACAGCTCCTATGTCCTACGTCAACTTTGTTCTTTTCCTGATTTTGCTGCAATGATTGGAGTATTAGTCAGTCTTTCACCTTTTACTATGTTAACTGTAGGATGTTTGTTTGTTTGTAGAAACTCTTATCAAGTTGAGGTAGTTTCCTTCTTCACCTATTTTTCTGAGAGTTTTTAAAATCATAAATGGGTGTTGAAATTTTTCACATTTTTCTGCACAGATTGATATATAGTCATGTGATGTTTTTGCCCAGTAACAAGGCAGATGATATTAAATAATTTTTGAATACTGAACCAGCTCTGCATCTTAGAATAACCCCAGTAGGTCATGATGGATAATTGTTATCTGTTGCTGAATTGTACTTTTTGTGTCTATATTTATAAATGATATTACTCTATAGGGATTTGTTAAGGGGAGGCCTCCTTGTGTGGTATCAGGTATTAGGATAACGATACCTTCAAAAAATCAATTAAGAGTTGTTTCCTCATTCTGAAACATCTGTAAGAATTTGTATACAATTTGCGTTAATTCTTTAAATAAAAGTTTGGTAGAATTAGACATAGAAATCATCTGGACCTGGAGGGTTCTTTTTCAGAAAGCTGTAAATTACAAATCAAATTCCTTTATAGCTATAGGGCTATTCAAAGTATCTATTTTATTTTAGATGAGTTTTGGTAGAGTTTTTCAAAGAACAAGTCCATTTTGTCTAATTAAGTCCAAATGTATGTGTTTTAGAGTTCACAGTATTTCTTTTTTTGCCTTTTAATGTCTGCAGGATCTATACTGATATCCTGTCTTTGACACTGATAATTTTTTTGCTCTGTTTTTCAGTCTTGCCAGATGTTTGTGAATTTTATTCACCTTTCAAATAATGAACTCTTTGTTTCATTGACTGTTTTCTTTTGTTTATTTTTCCATTTTCTATTTCATTGATTTCTGATGTTATATTATTTTCTACCTTCTGTTTGCTTTCCATTTGTTTTAATCCTCTTTATCTATGTTCTTGAAGTGGAAGTGTATATGCTTTATTTGAGAATTTTCATTTATTCTAATGTTTGCATCACTGCTATACATTTCCTTCTCAGCACTGATCTAGCTATGTGCCACAAATTTTGGTATGTTATCTTTTCATTTTCATTCATTTCAATGTATGTTTAAAATTTCTTTTGATATTTCTTCTTTGACTCATAGATTATTTAGATGTGGATTTTAGCTTCTAAATATTTGGAAAATTTCCCACTATCTTTCTGCTATTGATTTCTAGGTTGACTTCATTGTGACTGAAGGACATACTGTTCATGATGTCAATGCTTTTCACTTCTGAGGATTAAAAATAATGTTTCGGGTTGCCACCTGTCTTTGAATTTGTTTTTTGGACATTTGAAATTAATGTGTATTCTTCTGTTGTTGCAAAACATCTTCCAGAAATTTTTGTTAGATCATGTTGGATGATGATGATGTTGAGTTTTTATATATACTTGCTGATATTCTGTTTAGTTAATCCGTAAGTTATTCAGAGCAGGGTGCCGAATTCTACAACTGTGGATTTGTGTATTTCTCCTTTCAGTTTGATCGGTTTTTACATACATATTTTGCAGCTCTGATTTGGTGCATACACTTTTAGAACTGTTATGTCCTCTTGGTAGAATTACTCTTCTATCATTACATAGTGTTCCTTTCTGTCTCTGGTAGTGTTTTTTTATGTTTTGGGGTTTTTTGCTCTGAAATTACTTTATCTATAATAATAGATATCAATTTGGCCACTATTATTTCCTTTTGATAATAATAGATATCTATCAGGCCACTATTATTTTCCTTTGATTCAAGCTTACATTATATATTTTTATCCATCTTTTATTTTCAACCTATATATAACATGCTTAAAACAAGTTTCTCATTGACAGCAAATGATTGGGTCAAGTTCTTTAACTCACTCCATCAATCTGTCTTTTATTTGGTGAATTAAGACTAGTTACATTTAATGTATTATTGATAAGTATGGTCTTAAGTCTGCCATTCTGTTCTTTTCCTCTATCTGTTTCCTTTTTCCTGATTTTATAGTGGTTCTTTAACTTTTTTTTAGAATTCCATTTCTATTTACCTATATTTTCATATAATTATATCCTTCTTTGTATAGACTTTTCTGTGGTTGCTCTAGGCATTACATCATATATACATAAAATTACCACAGTCTATTGATTTAACCATTTATCAGTTTAGGTAAAGTATTATGTTGTTTGTTTGCTCTTTACTTAAACTCCCTTGTTCACAATATAAATTTAAAAACATTTCTTCTACACTTAGAATAAAATCAATCAGTATTATATATTTTTTATTCAATGTCAACAATAATTTAGAAAACTCATGAGAAGTATATTGTACTTACTGAAATTTTTCCTTACGCTTTTGTTCCTCTTGATATTACAAAATTTCATTTTTTCTTTATTTTGTTTTAGAGAAATTTCCTAATCCATTCATTTAGAAGGTATTCTCATGATTTATTCTCTTGGTTTTCAATTATGTGAGAATGTCTTAATTTCCTTTCTATTCCAGAAGGATATTTTCACTGGGTACAGAATTCTGAGTTGATAATTCTTTTCATCCAATATTTCAAAAATACTGTGCCCATTCCTTCTAGCCTCTGTTGTTTCTGAAGAAAAATTGCTCTCATTCTAATTGTTTTTCCTCTATTTCATTTTAGATGTTATTTCAGAAGTTTAATGATGATATATCTTGGTGGCATGGCTATCATTAAGTCTGATGCTTTATTAAGCTTTTAAAATCTGTGTGTTTATGTCTCTTGCAAAATTTGGTAAGTTTTCCTCTATTGTTACTTAAGTAATTTTTCTGCCCTAGTATTTTCTCCTGTTCTCCTAGGACTCCAATTACACAAAATTTAGATCTTTTGCTATAGTCTTAAAATGATCACATAATCTCTATTGTTCTCTTTTCCAGGCTCTGATCCATTTTTCTTTCCACTTCATTCTACAATTCAGCTCATTCATTGCCTTTTTTAATCCACTGAATTTTTTTTATTTTTGGCAATTGAATTCTTTATTTCTAAAATTCCCATTTGGCCCTCCTATATATACCTTCTATTTCTCTGCTGAGATGTTTTCTTTCTTTGCTGAGGCAGACTATTTTTATTGTTTGTTTCAAGCATGTTTGCTTGTTGAAGTATGTTTATCATGGCTGCTTTAAATACATTTCAGATAATTTGGATATTTCTGTCATCTCAGTGTTGGCAGCTACTGAGCATCTTTTTCATTAATTTTGATATCTTCCTCGTTCTTGGTATGATGCATAATTTATTATTGAAATCTTGACATTTTTGTATTATAGTATGAAACACTGGATCTTCTTAAACTTTGTTTTAATAGGATTTCTGAGATACTGCTCCAAAAGAGGAGGGGTTGAGTAAAATTTTATTACTGCCAGATAGAAATAGAAGTCAAGTTCCTCCCTCAGCCTCCATTGATACCCAAGAAGAAGTGGTCTCTTTGTTACTGCTAGGTGGTGGGGTAGGAGTTCTGGTTCCCCACATGCAGTGTACTGATGCTGTGGTGCAAGTGGGTTTGTTACCACTGGGAGATGGTGAAATTCCGATTCTCCAGTAGACTTCCTCTGAGTGCACCTCAGGATAGAGGGGGATGGGCACCTCACTCTTGGTTCTCTATTCAATCTATCTCTACCTTTCACTTGGAATTTTTAGCACATTTATCATTAATTTACTTTTCGATAATGCTGGGATTAAATATGTTATCGTTTCACTTTCTTTTGTTCTGTGTGTTCTTTGATTCTTTTTTGTTGTTGTTCTTTTCCTGGTTTCCAAGAGATCATTTTTAAAATCATTTTATAAACTGCAGACCAGAAAATAGGGAGTTTTTTTTGTCTATAAAGTCTTGAAGCACATTTTCAGTAAATTCTCGTAATATAGTAATTGTTGTCTGACTCTTGTTTTTTCACTGCCAAAATTAATTTTCAGAGTTTTGCGTGTGACTGTCTTGACAGCAATGCCTTAAAACGTGTATACAATAGAATCAGTGATTACTCCACAAATTATATAGTTACTTTGAGAGTATTCTGTAATTATATATTTGATATTCCTCTTTCCCACTAAAATATGTTTCTAAAAGTGAAAGACATCTGAAAGACATCTTATTCCTACTTGTATCTCTAGCATCTGGAAATGTGGTACATAGTTGTATTCATCTTCTAGGGCCACCATAACAAAATACCACAGGCTAGGTGGCTTATACAGAAATTTATTTTCTCACATTTCTGGAGGCTGAAAGTCTGCAAACAAAGTGTTGGCAGGTTTGATTTCTTTTGAGGCTTCTCTCCTTGGATTGCGAATGTCTGCCTTCTTGCCATGTCCTCGCATGCTCTTTCCTCTGTGCATGAGAATGTCCATGTTTAATCTCCTTTTCTTGTGAGGACACCAGTCATATTCAACTAGGGCCCATCTATGTAACATCATTCTACCTTAATTACCTCTTTAAATGCCTTATCTACAAATACAGCTACATTCTGAGGTATTAGTGATTAAAATTTTAACATGTGAATTATGGGGACATAATTTAAGCCCATAGCTGATATATTCAATAAACAAATGTGTGCATAATAATTGTGACATATATGAATGAGCACTGGAATAATAAAATAAATTATGGTGTCTTCTCACCATTGATATTAAGTTGAGCAAATTAAATGTAGTTGTAGATGGTTTTAGTTGCTTAATTTTTCACTTCTACAATTCTGTTATACTACCTGTATTAAACCACTGTAGTTTACTTGCACAGAAAAATTATTTACATAGAGCTTCCAAATTTTTAACTGAATGATCAAATTAATTTAAAAATATTGCTGTTAGACAAATAAATCTGATAAAAATAAAATATACTTTATGATGCAGGCCAACATTATCTATTCCAAATAACATTAATATGTATGTACAAAAATTGCACTGGAAATTTTCACTACTTAGGAATTTTAGTAACATTTCTTTTATTTTAATTAGTGTGTTGATTATTTACATGGTGCTGCATTTTATTTTTAGATTTCTCCAAAGATATAAATAATTATAAATCTTTGTAAAGAATTGTAGGCATAAACATAAAATTTTGAAGTTGGCAATATTTATTTTTACTGTCTTCTATTTTTCCTTCTCCTCCTTAAGAAGTGTAAGAACCCGTGAAGGTGAGACAAGCATTTAAATTGCCAAAAGACAGGAAGAAAAACAATTAACTCATTCAATCAACTGGATGAGTCCTTGAATACACCAGGGAAGATTATCAAGTTTATTGTCTATAAGCAGCAAAATTTCCAAACTAAGGGTGTAACAGAAAATTTTGTTGCAACAAAATAGTTTCAAATAGAGCTTGACTACGTAATGGTTTTTCAAAAGTGTTTATACACTAAAAGGGGAAGTTTGCACAGCATAATATCTAGTCAGTATTTTTTGAGAAAGGATTTTATGGATGATCATCATGATGATTCCCCCTTGTTCTCAGTAAAGGAGACAGTACATGTTTATGTCTCATTATGCAACATTCTACAGTACTCTACTAAGCACATATTGTGTTAATATTTTCTTTTATTGCACCATGTCATGCTTCTCAAATGTTTTTAAAACATAATTAAGAATATTCTGTTAAAATTTAGATCGTCTGTGGGTAAGCATTTGGATTTCAAAAAAAGATTGTACTATTCAAGTTTAATGTGTTTCATTTTTATTTAAAATAATATTCCATTTTATATGTTTATAATATTTTAAGAAGATAATCTTAATGAATGTATCAGTTAGGGTCTAATAAAAAGACAGAAACCACCAAATAATTTAAATTTGTAACAGGGAAAATAATATGGAGAATTAATAACTATAACTGGGGTAATGAAGAACTGGCAAAGAGAACTCTCAATAACATAACAATGGTAGATATAAGGAGCAAGCAGTTGATGGACAGCCCATAGGAATACCCCTCTAAGACTGAGATCTGTCTCATGTTGAAGACAGCATGATTATTGTTCACTGAAGTGAACAAGGAAAGGTGCCATAATGTTGCTATTTCTTATTATTTCTTTTCCAATATTGGACATCATTTATTGATGCCTATTACGGAAGATGAAAATTTAGGTATCATCTTGCTGCCATCCCCCTATCATCATAGAAATAATATTCTCTTCCCCGTTGAACAAATATAGTCAAGAATAAATTTCAAGTCATAACTTAATCTTTACATTGTTTATTGACATAAAAGCTAAGCTGAGGCTTACAGTAACAGTACACTATAATTATTTTTCATTTCTTTGACAAGTTTTGCTTTTCTTGGAGTTAATCATTAATTTCTTGTTTTCATTTGTTAAAACTTTCTATTTATTGAATGAGATCAACTTTCAAATATATCTTCTAACTATATTTCCAACATAATGGCAAATTTTTCTGATGTCAATTATTTTTTTTCTTGAAGATATCACCTGTTGATCATTGTCAATTTTATAGCAACACAAACCCTTGAAAACGTCTTCAATTTAGAAGAGAAGCCAAGAACTATATTTCTCAGTATCTTTTTATTCATACAGTTCCAGGCTAGAGTGGACCCATAAGAGGTACTTGTGTTCAGATTTCGAAGGCAAAGGAAAATGAGAAGACAATACTCAAGGAGGTTGTTATTACCAGATGTTTGTTCCTATGTGAGTAGAACTATGATGTCCACAGAACCAACCTCAGTGCAGCCAAAGCTGAATTTGCAAGAACTGTCTTAAGTTTCTTGAGAATGTCAGTGACTTCCTACTTAAGCAGATTTTTAGAACCATTGTCTTGAGGCCTCAGGCTGAAACCTTAAGTGCTACTGTCCCTGACTATCACTCCTCAATGTTTCCAAACAGAATTGTTAGCTTCCAGCTCCACCTATTCAAATTCATACCGGGATCACACAGAATGCTTTCTGCTTCCTTGAACAAATTCTGATTAATATTTTGTCAGCAGCCTAGTTGCTCATGTTCCAGCTGGAACTTGCCACTCTCTAGGCCCACTACCCAACTGTAATGACTGGAATTCCTTAGTCATGATCTTGGGAAATCCATCTTCTATCTCCAAATATTTGATCCCTTCTTTCCTGAGTTGCATATTTAAGTACGTTCTTGGTTTACTCATTTTATTGCAGGACATCAGCCAGAATCTTTTTGAAAAAGGTGCATAGGAGATACTGGTTTGTGGCTGTTGTTTGCTTTTATCCCTTGCAAGTAAGAAACAATTTTATTCTTTTCATTAGTAAATCATTTAATTACAAAATTTGATGTCGGACTTCAATGCTGCATATACTTCTAAATTTCAGTTTAACCAATCCATTGTATGACTCCTATTTATTTGTTTTTATTTGTCTTTCCAGAAGTTCTTTGGCATTTTTTTCTTTGTCATTAGAGTTCAAAATACAATGATATGCCTTGGTGCACAGTCACTTCTTTGAGGTAAAATATGTATTCAGTAAAACTCTCCAGTTTAAATGTATAATTCTACATGACTCGGCAACTGTATAAAATCATGTGACTGCTCTTACAGCTAAGAATTAGAACCTTTTGATCACTCCATTCTGTTACCACAGTTTTGACTTTCCCAGAATTTCATGTAAGTACACAGTCTTGAGTTTGGCTTATGTAACTTAGCATACTGCTTTGTTTTAGATTTGTCCAAGTTGTTTTTTTTGTTCTTTTCTTTTTTATCAGTTGTTTTTCCCTTGTGGTTGCTGAGTAGTATTCTATTATGTGGACATATCAAATTGTCCTATAAATTCACAAGCTGGTGTGCATCTTGGTGGCTTCTAGTGTTTTGGTTATTTTAAATAAAATTGCCATGAACATTTATATACATATCTTTGTGTAGACATGTATTTCCCTGCTCTTAGGTAAATACCTAGGAGTAGATGAATGTTTAACTTTAGAAGATGCTGTCATTCTGCTTCCAAAGTGGCAGTATCATTTTTTTTTTTTAATTCCCACCATTGTACTGACGATCATCGGCTTTTTAAATCAGGAAATTCACGCCTTATTTTTAGAGAAATTTTGTTATAGTCTGTCCTAGATAATTTCCTTTCTTACTCTATTCTCTTTTTACCAAACTCCCATTAGTTATTTTGTATTTGCCATAGGTAAAATATGTTAATACTGAGGTATATATATTAGATTTGAATATAAAGTTGTAGAAATATATATATATATTTATATATATTTATTTATTTATATATTTATATATATAAATATATATATTTATATATTTAATTTATATATTTATATTTATATATTTATATATTATATATTTAATTTATATATTTATATTTGATACTAAAATGTTCATGACATTTTATTGGATTTTAAAAATTCTAACATTATTTTATAATGGTATTTTCTTTCTGATATATTTTTAAAGGCATTTACTTAAAATGAGAATAAAATGGCTAAACTCTACTTCTTCAGAGTGAATAAAAACAACTCAGCAAAGCCATTTTCATAGAAGAAACATCAAAACTCATAAACAGATTAGAGCATCTTCTTAAGAGATGTGTTTAATGAAAGCTTGAGGAGTTAAATACAGAATTTCCATTAAAATGACTGAGAAATTGTGCATGAAGTTTCCTATTTGCCTTGATGAACATTCTGCTCCTCCTATTGAATTTGAAAAATGGGAGTAATTCCATAGTTTAAAGAGTACCTGACAATCTTGTCAACATAGACATTCTCTCATACCAAGTATAAAGTGTTTACAAGTATTTCTGAAGTTCAAGCTAATGACGGGTGTACTTGTTTTACATTTTGCTCCTATGTATCTTCTTGCAATAGTGCAAAGTGTTACATTAAATTTTTTTCATTACATTTAAGAAAATTTAGTACTTAGTTATTTGACTTCCTTGATGAACAGAGTCAGATTTTTCTAGCACAAAGTTGATTCCTGGCAAACAGTGTGCTAAACATTTATGATACAAAAGAATTAAGGAAAAAACCGTTTTTATTGCATTTCGTCTTTACATTCCTAAGGGAAATTTTAAAATCCCTGACACCCCAGTCTTACATGCCAACATTTAAGGTATGGCTAGATTCTTTTAAACTTTTGCTTACATAATGATGTTTTTAAAAATCCACTCATTTAATAAATGTACCACACATATTATAGATGACATAGTTAAACTGAGAAGTTTAATAAAAAAAGAAGAACAAAGACCAAGTTAGTACAAGCAAGGAAATAACAAAGATTAGAGCAGAAATAAGGGAAATAGAGACTAGAAAGACAATAGAGAAGATTAAGAAAACTAAGAGCTAGTTCTTCAAAAAGATTAAAAAATTGACATGCCTTCAGTTAGATTCTCCAAGGAAAAAGAACTCAAATAAATAAAAGCATAAATAAAAGAGGAAATGTTACAACTGATACCAAAGAAATACAAAAGAACAGAAGAGACTACTATGAACATTTATATGCCAGCAAACTGGACAACATAGAAAAAAAATTCTGAGAAACATACAATCTACCAACACTGAATCATGGTGAAATAGAAAATATGAAGAGAATGATTACTAGTAAGATTGAATCAGTAATCAAAAACCTCTCAACAAACAAAAGTCCAGGACCAGATGGCTTCTCTGGTGAATACTGCCAAACATTCAAAGAAGAATCAATAACAATCCTTCTCAAGCTGTTCAAAAATAGAAGAGGAGGGAACTCTCCTAAAGTCATTTTACAAGACCAGCACTACCTTGCTCCCAAAACCAGACAAGGACACCACAAGAAAAGAAAATTATAGTCCGATATCCCTGATGAACATAAATGAAAAAAATCCTCAATCAAATATTAGCAAACCAAATTCAACAATACATGAAAAGGACCATACACCATGATCAAGTGGGATTTATTCCAGGGATGCAATCATGGCTAAATATCTGCAAATCAATCAACATGATACACCACACTACCAAAATGAAGTATAGCAATTATATGATCATCTCAATAGGTGCAGAAAAAGCATTTGACAAAATTCAACATTTACTTACGATAAAAACTCTCAATGTGTGTATAAAGGGAATGTACCTCAATATAATAAAGGCCACATATGACAAGCCCACAGCTAACATCATATTCAATAGTGAAAAGCAGAAAGCCTTTTTTCTAAGCTCAGAAACAAGACAAGAATGTCCACTGTCACCACTTTTATTCAACATAGGATTAGAAGTCCCAGCCAGAGCAATTATGCAATAAAAAGAAATAAAAGGCATACAATTAGAAAGAAAGAAGTAGCACTGTCATTATTTGCAGATAACATGATATCATACATAGAATACCCTAAAGACTGCATTAAAAACCTGTTAGAATTAATAAATTAATTCAGTAAAGTTGTAGAGTACAAAATCAATACACAAAAATCTATTGTGTTTCTATATAAAAATAAGAATTAACATTATTACAATGTTTTACTACTCAAAACAATCTACAAATTCAATCCCTATCAAAATTCCAATGGTACTTTGGAAAGAAAGTAGAAGTATTTGTAGAAAGTATTTCTACAGAGAAACAGAACAAATAATCCTAAAAATTTGTATATAGTCAAAAACAGAAAACTTTAAACCCAAAGCAGTAAGAAGAGCAAAGCTGGAGGCACCATGCTCCCTTTTTTCAAACTGTATTACCAAGTTATAGTAACTAAAGCAGTATTGTATTGGCATAAAAACAGGCACACGTTATCAGTCGACCAGAACTGAGGACCCAGAAATATACCTATGTATGTATGGTTAATTAATTTACAACTAAGGAGCCAAGAATATACAATGGGGGAAAGGATAGTCTTTTTCAATAAATGGTGTTGGGAAAATTGGACAGCCACATGCAAAAGAATAAAACTAGACCACCATCTTACACCATATTAAAAAACTAATTCAAAATGTTAAAGACTTGAACATAAAACCTTAAACCATGAAACTCCTAGAAGAAAACATAGGTGGTAAGCTCCTTGACATAGATCTTGACAATGATTATTTTTAATCTGACATCAAAAGCAAAAGCAACAAAGCAAAAATAAATTAAGTGGGAAAACATCATAATAAAAAGCTCTGCAAAGCGAAGGAAACAATTAACAAAATGAAAAGGAAACCTAACTGGATGGAAGAATATATTTGCAAATCATATCTCTGATAAATATCATTAAGATGATTTCCTCCACAAGATCAGAGGGGAAAATTTAGGTTCTTATAAGCATAGTTTATACCTTTGTATGAAAAAACCATAATTTTGTATAACACTAATATAATGTATTTATTAAAATATTTAATATCTAAGTTATAGGTTCAAAATCCTTGGACACATTAGGGCTGGTCATTTCAAAGCACCTTTGTCAAAAATCACCCTTGCTATTATGAGACTTCATTATCAAATGGAAACCAATTTATACAGCCTGTAATCTCTGTTATTACATCTTTCTATCCTGTGTGGAAAGGATATGCAATTTTAATTTCATATTTCTATAAATATCAACTCCAGATATTTAGAAAATCTGCAACATACACACTAAACAAATTAAAAAGGAAAATTAATCTTAGTCTCAATTTATACATTTTATGTTTTAAAATTATGTCAGCAGAATTTATGAATATTATGAAATTGTGTATCTATTACACTATATGAAGAAAAAAGTAGTTTCTCAAGCTTATGGAAATGATGATTCATTCATTGGCTTGGATTACCCATTAGTTTAATCTTCTTATATCTTAACACCTTGTGTTGTTTCTTTGCTTTTCTTCTCCGACTGTATCATAGCCATAAAGTTGTTGCTTTGGAACAAAACAAATTTCTTTGGATCTCATAATTTATTCTGCATAAGAATCACCCAATGAATTTATTAAACTATAGATTCCTGTGTGTGGGTCCAGAAATAAAAGTTGTAATAAAGCCCTAAATTGACACTGATACAGATAAAGATTGTCTTTATAGTATAATTTGTGAAGCACGTTCCTAGAGGGTTGACAAGTAAATAAAGAAAGCAGGAACTCCCACAAATCAAAAGAAAAACACATAACCTGGCAAAATGAAATGGAAGATGGCAATACATGTGAATAGGCAACTTACAGAGAAGAAACCCAAAGTAGAACAAGATATAAAGATATACTCAAGTAAATTATGAGTTAAAGATATAATAAATAAATAAAGGAAAAATTCAATTTCACTATATACCAGACTGGTTAAAAACTAAATGCTGCAAAATGTCAATATTAAAGGGGCTATGTGGATATGGAACCCAGTGTCCCATTAGTTGGATGGATGGCTGGTACACTTGCTTGGGAGAGGAAATTGGCAGCTCTTAGTTAAATTAAACGTACACATGCCTTGACTTAGCAGTTCTTTTTCTGGGCAGACACAGTCCATAAGGTAACACATATAAGGATGTGCACGCATCTGACAGTACCAGGGAGGGAGACATTATCCTCGTTCCCTTTCTGGTGTAGTGGCCATACAAGACGTGGTGGATACACACCATGCTACAGCATATAGGGATTAGATGTAACAGACCAGATATTCATAGTAAATAAGGCAGATCTTAAACCAAGTACTAAAAAAGAAAGCAATACACAGAACAAAGTGTATAATAATATGCTATTATATAAACTAAAATCAAAAATAACATACACATTTTATAAGAACATAAACAGACCAAACGTACACTAGATATATCAGAATGGCTCCACACAGGGAGGGAAGTGGGAGAGAGAGATGAGAATAGAACAAAATAAATAGTTTAAAAAGTAAGAAAAGGAACTTTATGTACACTGACTACAATAATATTTTAGATTTACTCCCTAGTTCATGAACATATTGTGTATGTGATTTTTCTGAGCCGTAGTTGTTTACCTGTAGCTTGAATGCTGAGAACTGGCAGATTATACACAAAAAACAAACAAACAAAAAATACAGCAGACCTTTATCTATATACTTCATAGACCGCATTGATTCCATGAAAGGTTTTCATTTATTTCAACCTGTGCTTTCAATTGTGAAAAAGGATTATGTTTGGCTTTGATTTTTACAAATTCTCCTCAAGTAGTTGTTTTGGGCAGTAACATAAAGATTATGTTCAGTGATGTGCAGAAGCCTGCATACAGACCTTAAGATTTGAGAAAACAGAATGAGTTATCCTAAATACAATAAAGATAAAAGATTTATACAAAATTGTGGTTACATCCAATATTGATTTGTAATAAACAGAAACTTTGTTTAAGAGTTGTGGAGGAAGGTTTAACATTCTTCATAATGGTTTAGTGGCATTTATTTTAATAATATTTTGAAAGGAGATTCTGTCATCTAAAAAAACCTAAAGATGAAAAGGATATTAATCTTTGTTTCTCAAAATCTGCACAATACCTCTCCTTCTACTCCCAACAAAGGTAACTAAATGGCATTTAAAATACACACTTTGATGGTTTTCAGACTGATTTCAAAGGCAACCAAATTAATATTTAAATATGACAAGATAAAGATATTCATTAAAAATATATAACATTAATAAAGATATTCTAATACACTTTCTAATAGAATACAGCCTAATATAAAGTGAATGAAATAGTCACTGCTCCGTAATACATTTACAGAGCATAGGCTTAAAAAAGTGCCCTTGTTTTTTATTTCCTTTTCATCTTTTCTTCTATGAAATAATGATACTTTTCATTTAAGAAGATCATACTGATATATATTTGTACATGTTGATTCACCTCCAAAAAGGAGAAATGATACGAATGTCAAGAAACTATTTCTGGGAGACCATAAGCAAACTGTATTTACAGTTCAAAGAAAACTATACCTATCAACATCCTTATCTGTTTACAGACACTTCTCTAGAGGCACAAGCTCATTCCTTTTTTAATCCACCTACAGACTATCAATTCTTAAAACTGATAGATTTTGCCTTTACCAAATCAATTCTGATTCACAACATCATTATCTTCATCTGTACTATTGAGACAGCCTTCACACAGTTCTTAATGATTAGCTTTATCACTTTACTTAACATCTCATAAACCTTCCGTGACTATCAGCTTCAAACTCATTGATATCAGACTTCTCATCCTAATATCTGAAGCCCTCTATAATGTCTAAGCCTGACCTAGGTTCCAAAACTTCTCTCTCTCTATTTCATGACACTAAGCTTGTTGCAATAGAATTACTCTATGTAACCTCTGTATTTTAAATACGTGTATACATACATTCTTTATTAAGGTCTCTGTCTTAAACATGGAGCCATCTAAACTTTTTGAACAAGCCAAACTCTTCCTATTCTTAAGGTTGCTTTCCATTTTTTCCATGAAATTGCCTCCTGTTTATTTTCACTCTGAATACCCGTATCACTTATTAATTTTTTTATTTAAAACAATTACAGATTGACAGGAAATAAAAAACAAAAACAAAATTATAAAGGGAAGTCCCATGTTCCCTTTAACCAGTTTCCCCCCAGTGGTAACATTTTCCAAAACTATAGTACAATATAAAAATAAGAAATTTTATATAATTGACAGGGCTTATTCAGATTTCACCAGTTTTACACTCACTTGTTTGTTGTATAGATGTGTGTAAAGTTCTATACAACTTGATCTTTTGTGCAGATTTATGTAACCATCACCACAATCAAAATACAGAACGATCCATCACCCACCATAAGGTTCCCTCATGTTACCCCTTTATATCCATACACCCTTTCCTCACTACCTGCTGCTAACAACTGGCAAACACTAATCTATTCACTACCTCAATAATTTTGTTATCTTATAAACATTATATACATGGAAACATACTGTATGTAACCTTTTGACTGGCTTTTGTCACTAATTTCTCTGAGATCACTCCCAGTTTTTATGTGTATCAGTAGTTTACTCCTTTTTATTGCTGAGGGGTACAATCCATAAGGTGGATGTATTCTCATTTGTTGAACCATTCACAAATTCAGAGATATTTACTTTGTTTCCAGTTTAGGGCTATTACAAATAAAGCTGCCATGAACATTTATATATGGTGTTTGTGTGAACATACATTTTCCTCTCTCTGGGACTGACGTACAAGAATGTGATTACTAGGTCTTATGATAAGTGCACATTTAATTTTGTATGATTTCCAGACTGTTTCCCAGAGGGCTATACCATTTTACATTCTAACCAACAATGTATGAATGAGCTAGTTTTTCTGCATCTTCACTAGCATTTTGTATTATTGCTATTTTATTTTAGCCACTCTGGTAGGTACATGGTTGTATCACATACTAGTTTTAATTTGTATTTCCCTAATGGCTAATGATGTTGAACATCTCTTCCTGTGCTTATTTACCATTTGTATATCCTCTTGGTCAAAATATCTGTTCATGACTTTTGCCCAATTTCTAATTAGACTATTTGGTTTTTACTGCTGAGTTTAAGAATTCTCTATATATTCTAGATAAGAATGAATTATTTGTTGGACACATGGTTTGTAAATATTATCTCCCACTTATGTAATTTTACTTATTTATTGTATGATCAACATCACTCTCTATCTTGTATTTTAATATTAAATATCTGTTTTTGTTTCTATCCTCTAAAAATGCAAGTTTTTGAAACTTGCATTAACCCTCATGTAGAGCTAATTAACCCTCACGTATCCCACAAATGCACAGAGAGATCTAACAACACATTACTGGTGGAGTAGTGAACAAAGAAATCCATTTAAAGAAGCATTCCAATAACAAACTACCTCATAAGATTGTTATATTAAATTAATATGAAATAGACTCACACTTCTAAGTGACTAAATATGTTGTTATTTTAATACCTGACTTTTCGATTTCATATCTTTTATGTAACCAGACTTTCTTTAAACTGGAGGTTTTTTCTCAACCTATAAAAATGTGGTATCTTTCATTATATAAGCCTTAGGTGATGCAGTTCTTTAGTTTATCTTGGTGTGAGTTTTTCTAAGTACTGTTTAGGATTTAGTTTAAGCCTAGACTGGAAGATCAAGGTGTGGACTCTCCAGATATGTCTATACAGCTGCATTATCTTCTCTTCATTGGTATCTAATATTTAGATCATAATGCAAGTCCCTATTTTACTGCCTTTATACTGTTAGCCATTTATTGATTCACCTGAGATTTAACTGCTTGCTCTCAGTAAGTGTTCTAATCAGAAAAGTGAAGATCACTTTATTACTTCCAATTCCAAAGGAGTCACAGAAATTAGAGATGCAAATAACCTGTTATGTCATCCTTTTAATCTTTTCTCTGGGCAGGGTTATTCCCTATGGTATATTTTTTAGGTTTTTCTTTTTTTTTTCTTTTTCTTTTTTTTTTTTTTACTTTTTTGTCAATCTGAACTTTAAATAGGTTCAATAAGTGTGTCTTTTAATGCTTCCACTCCAAGACTGAACCTGGCAATCTCTCTGGAAGGAATGAAGGTCTATACTCTTACCAGTATCCAGTATCTTATTGGCATGAACCATGATGGTTCTTTTTGCCATTACTCAATAAAATTTTCTGAGTTCTTGGCTGCAGTTTCGATGATGAGAGAGAAAATTCTGCTTTTATGAAGAAGATTGCCTTCCTTTGCTACTAACTGCCAGTTTCATCAGAAACATAATTAACAGAACTGTTATAGCAGTTATAATGGTGATGAAGTTATGGCACTAGGAAGGAAAAGAAATTCAAACAGTTGTGTCATTTATATTCACCCTGAATTCCCCTTTCCTGAGTCACTTTTCTTAAACACAGGCCTAATTTTCCTATGAAAGTTAGAAATGTAGGAAGTCAGGAATGGAGTGTAATTTGACTTCAAATACCTCACTGGGGAATAGTATAACATGATTGCAAGTTTCTGTCAAATATCTTATTATACTTTGAGTGTTGAGGTGAAATGGAATGGGTTATTACCCACATTTTACAGATGATTGTGTTGAGGTTCTGATCTAGTGAGCTGAGTTAGGTTACTCAACTAAACATGTTTCCAAAGCTAGTTCTTTTTATAATATGTGAAATCCAGAAGCATTTATTTTGGGGGACCTATTTTATGCAAAATTGGTCAAAATACAACAGGCTCCTACATTTCCCCCATCATATTTCCTATTCCTTCCAAGACTCCTTTGTGAGCACATTTTCCTCTATTTTCCCTTAAGTTGTAATATATTTTATAGCATCAATTATCAATTTTTGCTGCAATTTTATTGTATCAATTATCAAATTGCTATCAATTTGAATCACCTATGGAATTTTCAGATATCATGATGCTCAGATCATACCCTAATGTGATTAAATAAAAATATCTAAAGGAGAGATTCAGGATTCAATATATTTTCTTTAAACTCTCCAGTTAATTCCAAAGTGAAGCTGAGTTTGAGAACTACTATCTTAGATTTCTATCCTGAGCTTTCTTCTCTTACTACTCTGCATTTAATCACACATTGTGATTTCACAACCACACATTGTAATTTTATTTTCCAGTTGCATGCTGATTTCTCTCAAGTCCACATTGCCACCTAGAACTCTGTCTTGGACTTCAGAAGCTTCTCTACATGTATATCAGTCTCCATAAAGGCTCAATAATCCCCGTATTAAATTTATAATTTTCCTTCAAAATATCTTTTTTCTCAGAGAATAGACTATTCTGCTGCAAAAACAAGATTAATTCAGTGTTTTTATCAAAACATGACATTTTCTCTCTGTTTTGAGTCTGAGAAGCTCTGTTCTTTTCAACTTCCAGGGATCTTTTTTTAATTCTCATCACTACAATCAGCCAACTGGGGGAAGAGATGAGGGAGTCCAGATGCATCCCTTTAAGGGTCAGGACTCAGAATGTGAAATATTCCTTCTGCTTTTATCCCATCAATCAGGTATTATTCATATGGTCACATAAGTCTATAAGGGCAGATAGATTTGTTGTCTTTTACCTGGCTAACACCAAGAGGAAGGAACTTCTGACTCTGGACAAGATGAAGTAACAGACACCCAAATGCTCCTCCTGCCTGAAATAACAACACAACTACAACAACAATAACAAACTGACAAAATAAATGAAACAACAATTTTTAAGACGTTCAATGTGGACAAGAGAACTAAGAGATGAGAATCAAGTGAATTCAGTGAAACAACTTCGCTAGCTTACTGCCTTGACAGAGATTCCAGTTCACAACGTAGGGAGGAGTAACCTATCCAGACCGAGGAGGATTCCTTGAGTTGAAAAGGTAGAACTGAAAGTCAGGGGAGACTAGAATTTTCTAGGTAATTAGATCTCATGGTCAGATTGTCAGAGATTACAGAGTGGGACAAACAGAGAACACCAGAGTTCTACAGAGAATGCTCTCGTAGTTCTCAGCATACAACTAATCAAGGCATGTATATAAAACTACCCTCTGCTGGTCCATGAACCAAATGAAAAGATTAAAAGTAACAGTGGCTGGTGTTCACAGGGACCAGGGACTGTGTTTGTTCCTGTCCACCAGACTAGAATACGTCTTGAGTCACAGAGCATTGAGCAGAGTACATAGAGCGAATGGAGACTACTTCGCTCTCCTTAGCCATGAAAGATACTTAGCACAGCTCCAGTTATTTCTTTAAAGATCTTAAAAACTGGATCTCAAAGGATAAAATTATTTTCAAGTAACTTAGCTGCATCCCAGTCAAAGCTCAAAAATTTGTCATATAAAAAAAAATGCAACATCAACTAGTGAAAGTCCCAATGTATCATACCAAAACAAAACTATAAGGCATGAAAGAAGAAAAACAAATCATTATGACAAAAAAAAATCATCAATCTATCAAAGGCAACAATAAACTGACATAAGTGTTAGAATTAGCAGGCAGGTACATTTGAAGTTATTATAACTACATTCCATATTTTCAAAAAGTTAAGTAGAAACATGAAATATATGTTTTTTAAAAAACCAAACTGAACTGCTAAAGATGAAAAC
Source organism: Vicugna pacos (assembly GCF_048564905.1). Classification (NCBI taxonomy): domain Eukaryota; kingdom Metazoa; phylum Chordata; class Mammalia; order Artiodactyla; family Camelidae; genus Vicugna; species Vicugna pacos. The sequence goes on along the minus strand of NC_132992.1, from coordinate 36,348,132 downwards.
TACAATGTGTGAGATGAAAATACATGGACTGGAATTAACAGCGGATTAGACACTGCAGAAAAAAGGATTAGTGAACTCTGAGAGATAACAATAGGAGCTATTCAAAATAAAACACAGAGAGCAAAAGAGAATAAAATAGTGAAGAATATGAGTGAGCTGTGAAACAACTTCAAGAGGCCTCGTATAGTTGCAGTTGGGAGATATCAGTTGGAAATAAAGAGGGACTAAATTTTTTTTTAAGAAAAGGTGGCTAAATTTCTTTTCAAAACTGATGAAAACTAGAAACTCACAGTCCAAGAATTCAATAAATCTCAAGCACAAGAGACATTAAAAATATATATATTCCAGGGCACAACATAATCAAATTTCTCAAAGTTAGTGATAGAAAATCTTAAAAGCAGCCAGAGGAAAAGACATCTTCTTTAACCTAATTATGTATTTAACATAATACATGTTATGTACAAAAGCAAAGATAAGGATGATTTATTTCACACAGAAAATGTGTAAGTTGAGGTGAATGGGGTAGCATCTTTAAAGTTCTGAAAGAAAATGTTGTCAACCTAGAATCATTGACCTGGTAAATATATCATATACAAAAAAAATGAAGTAAAGGCTTTCCAGACATCACCAGCAGACCAGCATAACATTAAAGGCATTTTCTTCAGGTTGGAGGGGGAAAAAGACAATCAGATATGAAATAGAGCAGGACCCTGTGGGGCCCTCCCTGATACAAATCCAAGTCCCTCGTTTCTCAGTTTGTAGCAAGTAAGCTTCATTCAGCCTCCTTGACCTGCCCTGAGTTCCAAAGGGCAGATTCAAACAGTTACTAAGCAAGGAGGGGAGGGAATGCAGAGACAGGGGAGGAACAGACAAGAAACAATAGTGCAGCCTTGGGACAGGGTCCTGGTTCCTCCTTGAGGAATATATATAACAATATCTTTGAGTTCTTCTGCAGAAACTAAGATCCCCACCCAGGTGGAGGATGGTGACCTCAGGCTGAGCACAAGATTCCTGGAAACCTGCCCTGTTCCCTCACCTCCAACCAATCAGAAGAAACTCACACACCCTGCAGCCCTCATGCCAAATTTTGCCTATGAAAACTTTTCCTGGAAGACAATTCGGGAGTTGGGGGTTTTCTGAGCAAGAGACACCAGTTCGCCTTGCTTCGCTCTGTAATAAACCTTTTTCTACTCAAAACCCTGATGTTTCAGTTTGTTTGGCCTCACTGTGCATTGGGCACATGAACTTCTGTTCAGCAATGATGGTGTATAAAGCAAATAAACTGACTTCCCTGATGCTAAGACCATTTGCTGATTCATTCTTTACTGAGAATAACTTTAACCCTGGAGGCTATGCTCCAGGAAGGAGATAAGAGGCTGATAAACTCAGAAGAATGGACAGAGTTCCTCCTGAGATTCATCAAAGTTAAGAGGAATGTAGCTCCTTGTGAAAATGCCCTGATAGTTATCACCTTTTCTGTTCCATTCAGTTTTTCTATGAAATCTCAAGACCTCAACCCTAAAAGGGGCTAAGAGTTGTGAACAAAAAATACTGCAAACCATATCGGTAAACAAAGAATGCTGAAACCATCAAGTCATCTGAGGCTGCCCCACCCCTCAGTGAAGACAAGCCTGCAGCCCAGCCTCTGCAGCCACTCACAATGGTGCACTCTGAGCAGACTCAGAATAAGAAAGGACAGGATACTGGCCCTAGATAGCTAGGTGCTTGTCAAAGGCATGAATTCAATGAGCCCAAATGTTTGCTTCCTCCCATACATAGAAAAGCATGAGATGCCTGGTTTTCTTTAGATAACAAGTAGTCTTTTATTGTTCCAACTACTTGGTCTATGTTGTAAAGCTCCTATACATCCTGGCTCCTCCCCTACCTCTTCAGAGCAGTCCCTCAGAGCGATCTGAGAGGCTGTCATCCTGGCTCGAGTCCTCCTGCCAAATAAAACATAACTCTCAACTTTCAGGCTGCACATTTATTTCAGTCATCACAGTCTTTAAGGCATTAGCCTGCTGTGACCCCCTTTGCCAGGGAAAGCCATAAAGCTGCTCTTTTTTTGTTGTTCCCAAAACTCTGCCTTCGAGTCAAAATTTGCTGTGCAGGATGCAAAGACCGATTTTTTGGCAACAGTAACAGATGGAAATATGGAATGAAGAGCACTTAGAAATGAAAGTTACATGGATGAATACAGTTGATTTTTTTCTTGTGATCTAAACTGTATTTTAAAGATAAATGATAAGTACCCTAAAAATAATAATAATGCTTTGTGGAATTTAAAATAAAAGATGTGACAGCGACAGCACAAGTCCAGGAGGCCAGAGATGGGAAAGTGCTACCAGAACACTTTGTAGAAGGTAGATTGTGATAAGATAAAGATGTATACTGTAACCCTAAAGCAACCATAAAATGTCTAAACAGTGAGTTACAGCTATTAAGTTGACAGAAGAGGTAAAATGGATTCATAAAATGATTAAATTAATCCACAAGAAGGCAGAAAAAAAGGATTGCTGTGACTTTGTTAAATTAACATTTGTTAAGCAGAGCCCAGGATAATGGGCTTCAGCTCAACAACAACAACAACAAACACAGGAAAACTAAACACAGAAGCTTATCATTCACAGATCTTACACAAAATACACAGCATGCCTTAAGGGTCCACTCAGGAGGTCAAGGCGGGGTGCAGAGTTTGCAGCAGCACCTGGGGCACATGAATTTATTAGGGTCTGTGTGTAGTGTGCTGTGGGGTTCCCAGGGCAATTCAAACCAAAAAGCAGGGTTTGGTAAGCTCTGCTGGGTGGGGAGTGGGGGAAAGGGTTCTTATCAAAGGAACAAACAAGGGGAAAACCCTGAGAGGCCGAAAAGACTTTATCACAAGGGTTACTGGAGAAGTCAGATTGGGGACTTACATTTACTTGTGACTCTGTGGGCTGTTACAAGTCATGTGCTTGCATGAGGGGCTAAATTCACTTTAAGGTCCCTAGAGGCAGCCTGACCAGATACAAGGGATGTGAAAGCAGCAACATCCTAGAGTAGCATAGCTAAATAAGGACAGAGGGAACAAAGGTAACACTGGGAAAGTAGGAAACAAGTAGTATGTGATGGAGTTAAACCTAACAATATAAAAAAAGAAAAAAATCACAGTAAATGCAAATGATTATAAGTACCACAAATTCATGAAAACTGTTAAGAAAATGAAATATTTGACATTTACCACATTTCTTCCTGCTTAAAACTTTTTGATAAATTTTTATAACTTTAAAGATAATTTATAAACTCCTCAGTATCTCTTATAAGACTCTGTGTGATCTGACTCCATCTCTCTCATTTTGGGGGTATCTCCTATGATGTTCTTATCTCCCAACAAACCAAAACTCCTTAGTTTTACTAGGATGCTATATTGTCTTTTTCCTTAAGTTAAGGTTCACCTTTCCTGAAAAAGTCTCCATCCTGGACTCTTCTTCATAGCTAAATCTTACATCACTGTAGACTCCGCTGTCTTTAGGACCTGACCCTCCAACCCTGGGCTAGCTGCCCCTTCCACTCATTTCTGCATCAGTGTCTCCTGTTCCTATGAGCCTGGGAAGCAAGTAGGCTGGTTAAAAGTCTTTTTATGTACCTTGTAGAATACACTGATTTTGCCTTGACCTCTGATTTTACTAATAGAGATAAGTAATCAGATTTAATACATAGGTAAGTAGAGCCAACAGAATTGCTGATAGTTGGATATGAGTATGAAGAAAGGAGCACTATGAAGAGTGAGTGACTTACCACATTTCACTTTAATGACTGTTTGCTTATCATTACTGCATAGTATACCACGAATGCCGTAAGAGTAAGGAATACTGTTATACCCAGACATAGGAAACGGTGTAACATAGTACTGTTATCCCCAGTGAGGAAAAGGCATTCTTCAAATATGTTTCAATTGAAAACTGAACTTCACAGCAGTTCTGATGCAGGAAAACCGATGTGGGGCATGAGGAGGGCCGAGTCCCAGGTCTCAGTTGAGCCCCTGGGATGTGCCCCGTCAAGTGTGGGTCCTTGGCTTCGTGCAGAAAAGAATTCAAGTGCGAGCCACTGTTGAGTTAAGGTAGATTTATTTAAAGAGATATGTACTGCATAGAGTATACGGTAAGAAAAAGGCAAGGAAAGAGGTGTGGGAATTGGGTGCTCAGGTTAAAGTAAAAGTAGACACACACTCCATAGACAGAGTGAGGGCCATCTCCAAAGGGGGGAGAGAGTGCAAAAGGGCTACTAGGCGTGGTGTTGTCACTTTTTATGGTCTCAGTAGCTTCATATGCCTACAGGTGGAATCAATCCAACTGCCCTGGGGAAGGGGCTGAGATTACCAGGAATTGGGCCATCGCCCATACTTTGGCCTTTTGTAGTTAGCCTTGGGGCTGTCATGGTGCCTGCGGGCATGTTATTTGATCACGCTGTTACAAAGAGCATATAATGAAGCTCCAGGTCTACTAGAAGTTAAACCTCTTAATCCTTAAGGCCCACTAGGAGGTGAATCTTCCACCATTTTGTTGTTAAATTGCTGTCATTCCTTGAGTGGCTGTGGCCTGCCCCCTTCCCTACTGTCTCAGTTCTACACATTTTAATTTACAATTCCTACTTATAACTAAAGAAAATGATATTCACAGAAGTTATATAACTGTAACTACAAAGTAGCATGATCTATTAAATTCAGAATATATTTCCTGGAGTCATACAATCTGAATTTAAATTCTCATTCCACCACTATCAAGCTGCATGAACATGGGCAAGATATTTTAACTTTCTATAACTTGCTTTCTTCTTCTATAAAATGGTGATATCATGAGTAGATCATGAGTAGGCTGTTAAGAGGATTATGGGATAATGCATGGACACCATTAATACAATGTCTTACCAGCAAAAAGCACTCAACAACTGTTAACTATTGTTATTATAATTATAATTATTATTATAATTATTACTATTATCAAAAGATCATTATTTTAATCTTTGTTATCCAAAATAATCTAACTAATTAGAAGCTAATTAGATCCCTTGGTTGAACCAGGCCTTTCTGCAGCTTGTACTACAAATTAATACATTAGAGAATAGTACACAAAAATAATCAGATTTCAAATTTCATTATTTCTTTTTTCCTATGTTCTTTGGACTCTTCAAGTACTTGGATTTGAACCTCACTGATTATTTCAACAACTTAAAATTTAATCACTTCTTTATGACATTTCAGGTTTTCACTCTCTAAATTTATAATACAGATACTGAACCAAGTATGAGTCTATGGTGATTATTTTGGGGACTGTTTCATTAATATTAATAAATGACAATTGTGTTATCTTTTCTATGACCTTCAACTTGTTTTTAATCTACGTATTTGTAGCTCAATTAAAAATCAATTTGAATTGATTTAATAAGAAACTTGACATACATTTTCAAAGATTTTAAGTACTGTTTCATAATGTACACATTAAACTTTGAATTGCTCTCAAAGAGCTTTAGCCTGAGGACAGGACTTTACAGAAAAAAACTAAGAATATTAGTAAATATACATTATTTCACTTACGTTTGTTTTACTTTAGGTTTCCATTGAAAAAGATTTGCTCAATCCAGTGCAAATGTTATTCAGTGGAATTTCTGGAATCTGCATTAACTTTTCTAGGCCAAATTACTACTTCAGCACTCTAAATAATATTTTAATGGCCTGAAAAGGCCACATAGGAAAAAGGCAAATTGTTTAACCCCCACCTGCAGGGAGGATTACACCTATGACAAAAATTATTGAGTCTTATCTAAATCAGTAGCAGTAAAGATAATGTGCTGCAACCTTTACTATAGGGAATGTTTTACTTAAATGGCAAAACTAAATATTTTCAGCAAATACTTTAAATTTTACTTTAAGAATATGCCAAATTGATAACAAACATGTTTCCTCAAATAAACTTAATCTGACCAGAAAAATAAACAATAGGTCCTAATTATAAATCTAAATCAAGAAAAGAAAAACATTGTGCTCTGCAAGAGGCTTATCAGAGGTTCCAGAGAGAAGAATTCAGAAGGGACTAACTACCTGAATAATCATGGAAAAAATCAATGCAGTAAGTCATACATTGTCAAAGCAATTCATACAAAGCATGGCTAACATGTCACTTTAACTGAAAAGAAGAACAATTTAGGGAGGAGTTAATTAATTTTTTCAAACGGAAGCCCAGTCATAAACAGACAGCATTTAACAACACCAGGAAAGGAGGAAAGAATGTTGGTAATGAAAAGAAAAGAAACTAGAAATGTGTATTTCAATTAGATTAGGGAATTCTTTGGATTGCCTCTTGAAAGGGCTAATGAAACACAACTGTTCTGGAAAGGGGAGCATTTGTTAAACAAATGATTATAAAGACAGTTTCAGATGCCAAAGAAGTAGAAAAGGTAGGTATAAAATCACATGAGAAGTGGAAGGAATATTACTCAAAATTAACAGGCCAGGTCATCAGGGTAACAAATGTCGTTTTAACAAAGTTATATTTAATTCAGACCATATTAGTTAAAAGTGAATCAGCTTGACAACTTTTTTAGTTTAGGGTTATATTATGAGACATACAGATAGCCAATACTTGATATTATTAAAATTATTATAAAATAAATGTTTAACCTCTCTGAAAATTAATGAACTATCTTGACTTTAGCAAAACCATTTGCATGTTAAAGGCAATGTACAAACCACAAATGCTGGAATATCTCACAAATCTGGAATAATTAGAGGAAAGGAAAATATAAACAATATCAAATTAGAATTTCACTACAAATACATACTTTCAGGAATTTGTGGTATTTCAAATGACAAACTATTACCTAATAGAAGGCTTTAGGTATTTGCAATTGCATGAATTTTGCTGATAAATAGTTCTATTTTTCTGGAAAAATATTTTATTTGCTTGTAGAAGATTCTTCTAAAATCTTATTTACACCAATAATATTATTTAGCTAAATGCAGAGTATAATAAATACCAGACTACCATGGTCCAGTTCATGATATAGCAATGGAAAAGAAATGTTGTTCTATGTCAGATACTGAGCTAAGTTCTTTGCATATATTTTCTCTACTAATCATCATAACAACAATATGTGGTAGCCTGTGTGAATGAAAAGTACTGCAAACCATGTCAGTAAACAAAGAATGCTGAAACCATCCCAGTGAAGACCAGCCTGCAGCCCAGCCTCTGCAGCCACTCACAGTGGTGCACCCTGAGCAGACTCAGAATAAGAAAGGACAGGATACTGGCCCTAGATAGCTAGGTGCTTGTCAAAGGCATGAATTCAATGAGCCCAAATGTTTGCTTCCTCCCATACATGGAAAAGCACTAAATTCTTTAACTTGAGATGCCTGGTTTTCTTTAGATAACAAGTAGTCTTTTATTGTTCCAACTACCTGGTCTATGTTGTAAAGCTCCTATATATCCTGGCTCCTCCCCTACTTCTTTGGAGCAGTCCCTGAGAGCGATCTGGGAGGCTGTCATCCTGGCTCGAGTCCTCCTGCCAAATAAAACATAACTCTCAAATTTTAGGCTGCGCATTTATTTCAGTCGACACCTATGACAAGGAAAAAAATGCTGCCTGCCATTCTAGTTCTACAACGATCAAGCCATTAGCCACTGCAGTGCACCTGAGAATTCAGGATGGAGAAAAACAGGACTCATTCTGTGCTTTGGATACTGGCCCCTAGATAGTTAAGATACATATCTAAGGACAGAGTTCAATGGCTCCAGAGTCTTGCACCTTCCCATATACAGAAAAAGCTCAAAAACATTAACTTGAGATGCACCTCAGCCTGTTCTTTATGATTAGCAGTAATCTTTCTGTGCTTGACTACATGTTTTTCCCAGCAAAAAAAAATTGTTCATATGTGTATATCCTGGCTCCCCCTTACCTCTTTGGAGCAGTTCCTAACAGCTGTCTGAGAAGCTATCTCTCAGGCTATTGCCTCAGTAGGGTCCTCAAATAAAACTCACAACTTTTACACTGTGAGTTTTTCTTTCAGTTGACTCTTGTATTTTGAAATATGTGTACTATCTACAATATGCATCTATATGTATTTTTTTAATTGTAAGTATTTTGTTAAAAGGAAGTTTTCCATCACTTGTTTAATCAAATATTATAATTGTACATATTTTAATATTAATTATAATTGCTAATTCACATTATTAAATTTTATTCTAAGAGCATGAAGCATTTTCATTTGGAATGATATTAACTAGGCTGTCTTTTTGTAAGTAGCCAGAAAAAAACTATATATACTGTTGCTAAAAAAGTAGCCTCTGTACCCCGGTCGCTGAGTCTCGCTGAGAGTCAGAGGCACAGCTTTGGGAGAATTAGGAAAGATCAGCTTTGTTGCTTTGCCAGGCACAGGAAGTCACAGCAGGCTAATGCCTTAAAGACTGTGAACCTGTCTTGGGGTAAGTAAGGGTCCTGGGGCTTAAAAACAAAATGGGAACAGAAGGGTGATAACAGTCAGGGTGTGAGCAGGGGCTATGTTCATTTCATCTGGATAAGAACTTGCTATTGTTATGGAAGAATTTAAGAGGGGCTGCCTATTTTCTTGAGGTTCAGACCACGACCTTCTTTCAAGACCTCTAGAGTAAAAGGATAAGTTATTCTAAGAAAAGAATGTACAGGAAGGGGAGCGTGTTAGTCTTAAGATCAGTTTAGCTAGAAGTACAGGCCTGAATAACTAAGTAGTCACCTTGTTAGTTTTCTACTCTTTCAATACCAATGTAGCTTTACAGTGATTTAAAATTTTATTCTGAATGCTTTGTAGCAGTCTCTACATCTTATGTAATAAGTAGTATTGACTTTTTGTGATATTGTGATTTATAATGTAAGGGAGGAAAGGAGGAAGAAATTTTCCTCTACCCTTCTAGGTTCTTTTGGCTAGTCTAAGAATTAAATCAATATGAGACAGATTAATAGGAGAAAATCAAATAAAAGTTTAATAACATGTATACATGGGAGAAACTGAAAGAGAATTGAGTAACTTGACAAAATGGCTGCATCCCTCACCTTAAAGACCATCTTCAGCTAAGGACAAAATAGGATGTTGAAGGTAGTGGTTTGGGACTTTCAAAGGGGGAGGAAGGCAATCCACATGGAGGTGGAAATGCAAATGTTCAGTAAGTAAATGTTCGCTGAGCCAGGCAGAGACAGTGGGACATAGAGAGGAATTTTAACAAAGAGACTTTACTAGGTTCCTCCCCATCTACATACCTAGTCCAAACTCTAGATATTTATGGTGAAGGCCCCTTCCTGGATTAAGTCCTCTATCTACATATTTCAGGCAGTTAAAGGAAAGTCATAATTTCTTCCTGGGTCTTTTGGGCCTGGACTGTTTTCACTTTGAAATAATCTGCATGCCAGACACATTTTCTGGTGCTCCCCTACAAGAATAAGAAATATATATTTGGTCTTCCTCCCCACGCCCCATTTCCAGCACAGGGCTTCTAAAACCATTGGAATTTCCTAAGTGCTGAGAGCAACAAAATTGTCTTTATTATGTCAATGAGGTGACTTTTAGAAAGCTCCTAAGGATGGGGGCTGGTGGCCAGTGGAGCCAACCTCTGAGGAGGGGAGAGAGGCTGAAGGTTGAATGGCCAGTGATTAATCAATCATGGGGAGCTGCCATAAAAAAAAAAAGGATAGGGTTTGAAGAGCTTCTGGGTTGGTGAACATATGGATGTGTTAGGAGAATGGTATCCTGGAGAGGGCATGGAAGATCTGAGCCCTGTTCTGCATACACTGCCCTATGCATCTCCTCCATCTGGCTGTTCCAAGTTATACCCTTGTAGAAAATATTTGCAAATGATGAAACTGACAAGGGCTTAATTTCCAGAATATATAAACAGCTCATACAATCTAAAAACAAAAAAATAACAACCCGATCCAAAAACGGGCAGAAGACCTAAACAAGCAATTCTTCAAAGAAGACATACAAATGGCAATAGGCACATGAAAAAAATACTCAATATCACTAATCATCAGGGAAATGCAAATCAAAACTACAGTGGGTATCACCTCACACTAGTCAGAACGGCCATCATTAAAAATCCACAAACAATAAATGCTGGAGAGGGTGTAGAGAACAAGGAACCCTCCTGCACTGTTGGTGGGAATGTAGTTTGGTGCAGCCATTATGGAAAGCTATAATTAGATTCCTTAAAAAACTAAAAACAGACTTATCATACAATCCAGCAATCCCACTCCTAGGCATATTCATCTCAATGTTCATAGCAGCAATATTTACAAAGCCAAGACATGGAAACAACCTAAATATCAATCAACAGATGACATGATAAAGAAGCTGTGATATATTTATACAATGGAATACTACTCAGACATAAAAAAGAATAAAATAATGCTATTTGCAGCAACATGTATGGACCTGGAGATTGTCAATCTAAGTGAAGTAAGCCAGAAAGATAAAGAAAAATACCATATGTGGAATCTAAAAAAGAAATAGAGACAAATGCACTTATTTACATTTGTAGAATGTAGAAACAGACCTACAAATATAGAAAATGAACTTATGGCTACCAGGGGGAAAAGGGATAAATTGGGAGTTCGAAGTTTGCAGATACTAACTACTATTTATAAACTAGATAAACAACATATTTATACTGTATAGTACAGAGAACTATATTCACTATCTTGTAGTAGACCATAATGAAAGAGTGTTAAAAGGAATACATATATGTATATGCATGACTGAAACATTGTGCTGTACACCAGAAATTGACACAACACTGTAAACTGACTATACTTCAATTAAAAAAAAAAGTCCCATATTCTCTCGACAAATACTTTGCTGTCATATCCATACCAGAGGAAAAAAAAAATCTAGCACACTTTTAAGCCAATAATTGACATATTGCTTTTGATGGTACTAGTGAATAAAGGGATAAAAGAAAGGGGAGGGTTATCTTCGCACATAAAGAAGGCTTAACCTTTGCTCAATAGCAGTTAAGTTGGGGAGCCTGGAATATGATGACACATACGTTCATTTCCTATCAGTTACTCTCAGTCTTTCTTTCCCTCGCGCTCCCTCTCCCTCTCTCTATACATCTGGAAACACATGCAACCTAATCTATCCTACCTCACAGATTTTCCATTTCTGAATAATCAACACATACTTCTAAAGCTTACTTTCCTTCATTTTTTCTTTTGTTCTATTATATACAAGTACTTCTGACCTTGAATCCCACTTCACTGTTGTGTGCTATCATTTAGGTGGAAAGCTGTTTAACTTCAAGGATGGATGCTCTGTAGCACAGAAACATCCTCCTTTAGACATTCTTCAAGAGATTTTATAACATGATTTTATTGAATTAAGTGATAATCAATGTGTGTCTAAAGAATATATAATGGCTTTAATTACGTGTATCAGAAAAGATTTAGATAAAGATTCTGATCATTATTATGAGACTCTCACAGAAATATTTTCTTAAAAACTTTTTGTTTCAAACAAATGCAACTTTTGACTTTTACGCTAAATGGTTACTCTCCATGTTCCATTTCTTGGCTTGACAATACATACTAATAATGTTTCTCTGTCTCACCAGGCCTCAGAGGAAATGTTGATAATGATTCGCAGCCTTTAATGTTGATTCATGACAGGTTGCATATATTGAGTAAGATCTTTTCCCCCAGCTCATATTTGCTCTACAGTTTAATATTGTAATTTAATAAAAATGGCTTTGCAGCTGTGAAAGCTATCCTGGTAAAGAGATATATGTATTTCAAAGCTGGTTCAGGTTCAAAGTTAAAACAAGAATTTTCTTTTTTCCCTCTTGCCATGTCCGTCTTTCCCTACCAAGGGAAATCACCTCTTCAAAGGAAAAGACAGTAAATCTCTAAATCTCCATATTTACTCAAGTCCTGAGACTCTGCAGGGCAAAAGCTGCCAAGTCTATAGATTTACAATGTTTTATGATAATGATTTCCTCCAAGGGCTCACCCGAGATGAAAAGATAAATTAATTTATCCACTTTCAACCACTACTGAAAGTTTAGTCTCCATTCCAAAAGCTGCCTTCAGAGCAGCTCCTGCACTATATAATTCATCACCAATGATTAAAATTTAAGAGCCTCTGGATATGACCATCTTGTGCTGGGCCTATCAAGTGGAAAGTATTGTAAAAAAAAAATGCATTTAGAGCTGAAAGGGAATTACGACTTTTTTTTTCCTGACCTTGTGATATTGCTTCTACTGTTAATGATAATAACCAGTTACTTGCCACCTACCCTGTGCCAGGCACATTTTACATGCAATCCTCATTTCATTCCTCCCAGTATCCCTATGAAGGAGATTCTAAGAACCATGAGGATCAGAGAGGTTAAAGGTCTTCCTAGAAATTATATTTTGTAACCAACAGAGCCAGATAAGAGCCCACATTAGCCCGATTTCATGCTCTTAAGCAATTTGGCCTCCAGTCTGCATTACTGTAGCTGCTGAGTTTGGTTTGGTTTAATTTTTCTGTGTAAAGATATTCCTTGAAAACTGTGATGTATTCTTCGACTTCCTGTATTGATTTTCCTCTTTTTCTTAAACGAGTAAACTGGTGAGTTCTCTTCATAGCCTATTCAACATGCTGTATCTTTACCTTATTTTCTATTTATATCTTTCTGGTTTTTAATATCATAAGAAAATCATGCAATTACCTGATCTGGGGCATGTAGTGATCAACAGACCAATCAGTGTTTTGAATAACACATCACAACACCTCCTCACCCCCCATTTCCATTTCACCATTCTAATCACACAGACCTTTTTTCTCATGTTACTAGTAGCTTTTAGTCCCAATAATCACTGTCTTCTATTGCCTTCATCATCACTGGAGAACTGCACCACAAGTGACACAAATTAGGACAGCTTTAAAATTTGGGGCGTCATGCTTTGAATCAAATGCTTAGAAAATTGTGTCATCTACAAATCTGCAAAGTGCCTTAAGAGGTACTTTAAATCAGAGCATATTCACAGAAACAATGGTTATACATAATTGTCATTACTGAAAATGCAGTAGGCCTGAGACAGTTTATGGAAGACCCTGACAAGATTCATACACATCTATGCTAGTGCGAACTATTTATGGGGAATTAAGGGAACAGATAATATCTTGAAACATATTACTTACTGGATGTCACATCAGAAATCTAGATCATTAGTAAATAGAAACTCAGGTTCAAATCTATTCTGTGACCTAGGAGAATCATAATAACCAAAAGCAATTTGGGTCAGCTTTTCAAATCTGTGTCCTAGTTGAGCCTGAACTTTATAAAGTTTTCAAAATTTTTAAAAATAAAATAGGATGAAAGTTTAAATATAAGCATTTTCATATTTCTAGAGGTGGTGACTCAACTTTGGGACAAAAAGATTTTTGCTTAAAAAAATGTCACCAGTGGGATATTTAGCTACACTAGTTGAAGCTATACAATCAGCTTTAACTCTAGTGCTGATGTTTGAGTGAAGGCCTTTCAGAATATTACATTTTGTAAATGAAAATTGCCATGTGTAAAAGAGATTAAACTGTGTTTTAATGCTAATTACTATTTTGGTTGGTTAGTTTTGGAGTGGGAGTGTTGAGGGGAAGTATGGGACTCTGCTAGATTATTTTCCATTCTAATGAGACAAATATTTTTGTTGGAGTTTTGAGTATGGTTTAAAGTACCTAAAATCTTCCTTGTCAGATATGTGAAGATTCAGGAAGAAAGCAATACTGCTTCAGGGTCCAGCTGATCACCTGCAGCTTGGACCTGTGGAGTGGGCATTTTCCAAACTTAGGTGAAGAATCCAAGACCACTTTGGGAGTGTCTGGAGCCCTGGCATGTGCACTGGTATCTCACAAAGAAATTCCATAGCAGTAATGGAGATAGATACCCCTTCAGTAATTCTGTAGAACAACAATCACCAGCTAAACGGAGTGAATGCATGAATTGAATGAATGAAAGGTAAATAAAAAAGAAACAAAAACCCAAGGAAAGAAAATTAAATCAGACATTTCCTAGATACTGATAATGGCATATTTTTTCAAAATGTTCTTGTGAATTCTTGTTTCCCTTAAAGAGATCAACAAAAAATGTGAGGAGAGAAATAGATTAGACAACTGGTTAACAACCGTAAGAGCACCCTTTTTAACAATCCAATTGCTGTCTATCTTAGAATCTAAAACAATCTAACAAAATGTTTTTGTCCATAAAAGTCACTCAAGATCCAGAGCTATAAATGTCAATAATTTGCATAAAAGCTCAACTTTAAAGATTTAGTACTATGTACAAATGAAGATAAAAATAAGCACAAACATAAGAGTTGCATTTTAATATAGGTATCCATTATCTAATGTTTATATAATGGAAGCCAAATGACTTCATTATTATCTGTGCTATTACACTGAATACCAAATGAACTCATCATACAGGCATACTTGCTTTAAAAACTATTACAGCCCCATCAACGACAAGGGAAACATATATATGCAAACTTCTTTACATGACTAATTTGATTTTTGTGTTAACTGCTAATGTATTATTAATCAACAGTTCATTATACTTTTAGATAACCTTAGTTTATTTATGCTTTATTTGTACACAACTTATTTTTGTAATCTCTTGCTCTATAAAATTTTATTCCTATTTAAACAATATTATCCTTAGGTAATGAATACATATATATGCAAAAATCAGGTGGAAGGATATGGAACCAACTAAATTATTTGCTATATCCAAATCTCAATAAGTGCAATCATTTCAGCACAAAGTTGTTTTTGCCATTAACACACTATTTGCAAAATAAAATGATTGTGCTCTGGCTCAGACTATACATTTATAGCAGAACAGTTCCTTGAACGTATTCAGTTTATCCTTTCAATTTTTATTGGCCTGAATTGGTTTCAAGTATGGAAATTTAATTTACTTGTTTTGATTTGCTAGGCCATACTCAAAATGAAATACTGAAAAGTGGATTTAGGTGAGATGATATCTGAAAAATAATCAATAGTGAGTCAAACACTGTGAAGTTGCTTTAAAAATTTATAGAATGAAAACAGACACATTTTTACAAGCAGGTGATTGAAAGATGTTGATGCTTATGAGAAACAGCATATTTGTTATGAGAAAATCTAGAATTCAAAACAACCTGGTGTTATTATGGAAAGACCAACTATTAGTGAAGAAAACTGCAATGGTTTTTGATCTTTCAATGAGGCAATCAGAGATATTCATTAGAATTTCATACATTTGTGTATAAAAACTATTCATTTAAAATCTCTAACTTGGAATTTGCTTGGGCATAGTTCTAATGTATTATAAACCCTTAAGTCTTTCTAACAACATGATGGATTACTGAAACATGTGTGATTGGGCTTCTTCAATATGGCGATTTGAGCAATATAAATTGCTTCATATCAACTTAGTGCAATGTTTCCCAAACCTTTACATGTCATTACAATGATAGAAATACTTATTCGACATACTATAGTGACAGAGAGGGGTGCTCATGGACAACAGAAGCAAGCCCAAGATCTCTGGTTACCAATGGCCATGGCACATGAACACATTCTCAGCACTGGCTAGGAAATTCTGCCATAGAAATATACTTTATATTGCAGACAGTGACTCTGACATTGTATCAAGTGGGATATTAATTAAATGTATTTCCATAGGAAACTACAGAGTGGCATCAAATGAGTATCTCTTATGAAAACATTTCAACAGATACTAGTTAATGATTATTTAATGCTTGATAAAAGCAGGCACTACTCCAAGCTCTTTACTTGTGTTCAATATTTTAAGGCTTACTGCAAACCTGTGAGGCTGGAGCTCTTATCTTCATTCTATAGGTAAGGAAGCTGTGGTCTAGAGACATAGCTCTAGTAGGGACATGACAAAGTTTCATGTATTTGTCCAAGAGGAAATGGCTAGAAAGGAGTAAGAGGTTCAAACCCAGACAGCCTGATTCCAGAGCTTAAGTTCTTTACCACTGGCCTTTTTAGAGTTACTTAATTCACGAATAAAAGAGTCAAAATTAATGTCACATGATTTATAATCTTTTGAATTCTAAAGAATGTGTTGGGAAGAGATTTGTTAATCTGAAAATTTATCCAATGTATTTGATATATACACATTTTGATTTTCTACTTGATTCAAGAGAATAAGCACATCCTTAATTAACCAAAAAAGAATATTGATCCTGATTTTATTTTAACATGGGAAAAAAGACTTACTAAAATTGGTTTCTTACATTACTAATTTACACATAATAATTGTCTGCCTATACAATGTTTTATTTTTCTGTAGTTATTTATTACAAACTATATTTTTTTCTCTAGAAAGTTTTCTTTTTATAGTAGTATAGTATAGTCAGTAGAATATTGGATAGTATTTTTGGTTAAATTTGATATTATATTTCTACTGGAACTAATCTTGTTACAAGCTAGTCAGCCATTCACCAGTCTAAACATTTTCTTGCATAAAGTGTACTTTTTTAGGGATGGTCCTGGCAAGGCTGTGAATGTAACAGATGTTTCAAAAGTTCAGTTAAAATAATCCCAACATTGAGTAGTATTTTCAGTAAAAAGTTCTTGTAATTTTTACATATTTTGCCACTACAAGGAGTTGGAATGAACAGAATGTTTGGCAGTGAATCTTGTTCAATTTTTAACAGCTTCTCTGCTCCCAAATATAACCTTAACAGGGATATACATATTTCAGCTTGAAGCAAGTTGATTTCTCTGTGGTGAAACCCCAGTCATTGTAAACATCTGCCTAATATTCAGCAATCAAGAAAAGGTATTTTTTTTCTTTTGTGGGAATATAGAGTTTTATGTACTTCGTTCATGGAATTTGATTTCATGTACGGATTGTTCACTTAAAATAATAAATAACTGCCTTGTTGAACGTAGAAGAAACTAATCTAAAAAATATAAACCTACATGCTAACAAGTTTACCGCTATATCCCACCAAATTACTGGCAACAGTGATGTCTACAGATTGTTTTGAAAGTCTTGGATGCCACCAGATGGTGCTCTTACAGAGCCAAATAGACAAAACATTCACTACAAAATTGAAAAAAAAAAAAAAGTGACTTTTTGGACTAGAGAAGTTATTATTATTCTCTCACATATTCAGAGAATTTCATGATGTCCAATAGTCTATGACTGAAATCACACTCATGGTCTGAAAATTTTGGACCCTAATAAAAAAACAGCAAAAAGTGAATATAAAATTGCTTTTAAATTAGCAGGACTCTTGGGATCCATAGATGGATAGATAGAGATATAGAGATATATAGATATATGTATATATATATTTCTCTAGATAGCCTGATCAATAGTAAGAACTGAAATGTTAAATACTATCATGAAATATTATCGTTAAAAGTAGTTGTGTAATATGTATAGAGTTATTCATCACAATGTTAAATTTACCAGATGCTCACTAGAAACTGTCACATATGAATATATATGCATATATCTAAATGCATGCTTATTGTTATAATATGAATAAAATTTATAATATATAGGCTTGAAATGCATGTGTGGCAAATAACAAATATCAAAATATTAAGTTGCTGTGTTCACGCAAAACATTGTTCGATGACAATAGGACACTCAAACTATATCTATTTGAAATAGTGATATAAATTTGAGGAGAACATAAATTACTGAAAAAAAAAAAAGAAATACATGATTATTTACTAACATGAAGCACAGAACAAGTCTAACATTTGCTGGGCATCCTTCTCTTGATATCCAGGATCAAAGTGTCATCACATTTTCTGTCAAAACCAACTTGACTATTGGTACTGTTCACTAACGATTTTCAAAATTTGTGCATGCACTACTTTTGCCTTCACTAGTTTCACCTCCTCCCTTTGGTAATTTAGAGTTTTGTACAACACCTTACATCCATAAAATAGAAATGATAGAGGTCAACACTTAACATCTGCTGAGTTTAAATCTTGGACCCGTCTACATAACTGTGGATTGGGGGCAAGTGATTAAATTTCTCTAAACCTTAGATTTATCCTCTATTAGAAGTGATAAGTGGTATCTGTGTTACAGTGTTACTGTTGTGTTTTTTTTTTGCTTGAGAATTAAATGAATGGGTATACACACATGTATGTATGTATGTATCTTGAAGTATTTAGCATATCATATGTGTTTTTAAATGTTAGCTATTATTACCAACATTATGGCTGCTGTTGTGAATGGGCTCACAGCAGAACAATAAAGACAATATAACAAGTTTTTACTTCTAACTTATTTTAAAGATTTCTGTTATTAAGTGATCATGACATTTAACAACAAAGATGTAAATATCCCATCAGTATCAGATATGTAAATGTCATGATAATATGGAATAGTAGTTTAAATATTTTTATGTGGAAGGGTTATAAGCTCTTGTAAAACACAAGTAGTATTTAAGAATATAGAATCACAATTATCATTTTTAGTGTTATTTTTAATGGTCTTTCTTGGAAAACAAACAAAACAATTGCAGTCTTTCTAATTCATGGAAACCAGAAGTTGAAGGATGTCTAATGGATTCTGCCTTTAAATGTAGGCAGGAATGCTCTTCCTCTTTTTTTGACCGAAAATGTTTAAATATTAGGTAGTTAAGAGGAGCTCATATTCTCCCTTCATACTTTCCACTATCCACCCATTATTTTCACAGAAATTTTATTAATTCAGTCCAAAATATTTACCAAGTTAATCGTGTTTCCTTTTATACCTGATTTTAGGTCGATAATAGATATCAAAATATTATGCTTTAATTATATATATAATATATATATCATAAGTCACCCAAGAACAAACACAAATCAAATCATTGAAATAAACTGTTAAGAATATCAAAATTTTATTCATAGAAGCTTTTTAAAGTTGTAAATGAATATAAATATTACTACATTTACTCAAGATTTTCAATTCTTTGTGTTTTTAAATAAGAAAAATATGATTAGCAAGTACTCCTTCATTTGCTGATAGTAAACTCAAAGACAGCCTTCCTTTAAATTGCAATCTCCTTCCTAAAAGATGTTTGCTAATATATCCCTGTCTGGGTAGTAAAAACCTCACAGAAAACTCTGAAACTTTATTAGAGTCTATATATTTTTAAAATTTTTTTATTGAAGTGTAGCTGATTTACAGTGTTAGTTTCAGGTGTACAGCAAAGTGATTCAGTTATACATATGCATAATATATATTTTCTTTTTCAAACCTCTTTTCTTATCCAACGTATTAGCAAAATGGTTAAGAGTTAGAATAAGTGACGAGTGTGTGTATTTTTTCTTAATTAATTATTTATTTATTTTTCCTCCAGTGGAAGTGATAATAAGCAAATGGCAGGAAGCCAGGGATGTGTTAATGTGAAGGAAATGGGAGATGCTAATGCCCAAATGGTAAAGCAGAAGAGAGACATATAAAATGATAGTGAATAAATAGTTCCTAAAAGAAATTGGAATATTTGCAAATACAGGATGAAATATTATTTTAATATACAGAAATTAGGACATTATGGAACTTTAACTATTAAAAAAAATTTAGCTATGAATTACATGTTGTACTAAGCTAAATTACAAAGCTTCCAAAAACACGTCCTCACTTCTGCTCATACTGTTGTCCTTTATCTTCCTAAGCAATTGTCCCTAATTTGTGCCTTCACTCCAGTTTCTCTCTTCTCCTGTATCGCTCTCCTTGGTTTCTCTTTCCCACACACCCTTCAATGTGTAAACCAGAGTCCATTTCTTTCACTAAAGAATTACTTAATTTTCCCAACAATTTATCTTCCTCTTTTGAATAGTTATGGCTTATACATTTGTACTGTACAATTTATTTTATTTTCTTTGCTGTTACTTCAGGTGAATCAGTCTTTCCTTCCCAGAACACTCATAACTTATGGGCAGGAAACATGACTATGTTGTTTCTTCGTCTATACCTCTCTGCCCTCCCCTCCCTTTATTCAGTGATGACTGTATAGAAGACGTTAAAATGCAGAATATAATGGATCTGAGTATCATACACACTGATTTTACACTCATCTCAATGTGTACAAAATATTTTTCCATTCAAACTGTAAGAAATATATGGATATAGGAGAAAAATGATATTAGGTGTCTCCAAATAACTGGCAAAGAAGATAACTTGGTTATGTTCTTTTGCAGTTAATTCTGACAATTGTTAAGCTGGTTATACCCTTTAAAATTATTTTTCTCCTTACTTAATAATAAGGAGGCATGTATTAGAAGCTACAGAGATGAACTGAAAATCATCTGTTTGCCAGTTTGAATGAGCCCTGCTAGAAGATATCTCAAAGTTCCCACTAAGTCATGTTCCATTTGCTCCAGGACACTGCATATTCTGTGGTAATGGGAACCTTTTGATCCAATTTGCAAGCATCAACAATTCAGACTCTTTAGTCTCTCTGGAACATGATTAGGAAAGACTGGATTAGTAGGAGAATGGAAGCAAAAAGAAACCAGAAAGGACTTATTTTCTTTTCCCGTATGTATGTTCCTCTCCGCTTGAAAACCCCTAAACTCTCACACATACCATCTCCTCCTACACTAAAATTATTACCACCACTGCCATGATCAATGTCTCTGTTGCTTGAGCTGAGATATTATTCTTTAAAGGAACCTTGAGTTTCTAGATAACAGAAAAACAGGATGCATATTAAATAGAGAAAATCGTCTCCTATCTAAAATATATCATTCTAAGTGAAGTAAGCCAGAAAGAGAAAGAAAAATATCATATGGTATCACTTGTATGTGGAATTTAAAAAAAAGACAAATGAACTTATTTCTAAAACAGAAACAGACTCACAGACATAGAAAACAAACATGATTACCAGGGAGTAAGGGGGTAGGAAGGGATAATTGGGAGTTCAAGATTTGCAGATACAAATTACTATACATAAAATAAACAACAAGTTTATACTGTATAGAATAGGTAACTATATCCAATATCTTATAGTAACCTATGATGAAAAAGGATATGAAAATGAATAATGTATGTGTAAGTATGAGTGAACTACTATGCTGTACACCAGAAATTGACACATTATAAACTGACTATATTTCAATTAAAAAAAACTTTAAAAAAGTGAAAATAAATAAAATGTATCTATTTTTGATACAAAGTATAAATTCTACAGTCATGAATTTGCTTTGCTTGTTGTAAATTAGAGAAAACAGTCAAATATTAATATATTGAATTTTCTGACTAGACTTCCTTACCTCACAGTTGTTTTTCATTGTGCTTTTTTCTGGTATTACTTAAAAAAAATTTTTTAAAAACTCTTAGTACCTGTTTCTAAAATCCATTAATGGTAAGACTGAATATTACTGTTTTGTATATACTAATTATCTTATGTTTCTGTATAATTTTTTCATTATTTAAGCAAAATACGTAGCATGTCTTTTAACATTTAGTTTATTGATTATTTTCCCTCCAAATGTATTAAATGAAGACATAAAATTATTTCCTCCTACACTAAAAATATACATCACGAAGAAAATAAAGGACATGATCTATTTAAGATCTTCCTGTAATTAGGTACAAAATTATAATATAAAATTTTAGAAAACACACATTTTGTTCTGTAATTAGTCAAGCAATTGAATAAATGAGTATGTGTCAATAGGGTTGGCAGTAGGCACAACCAGGCAGCTTTTAAAGTTCCTTGTGGGTCCACATTTTCTCCCATTTTGTTTTCTTTTCTTCATGTCTCTTCTGAACCCACATCAATTATTTGGTGCACTTGACTGTTGTGAACCTTTTACAAAGTCCATGTATCTTCAAAAAGTGCTAATAGTTAACAGCAAGTTATAAAACAATTTAGAAGTATTTAAGGGAGAATGACAAATGAGTTCAACCTAGTTTTTGTCCTCATGTGTTTTCTGATCATCTTTGTAGGGTAAAAACTACACACACACACACACACACACACAGGAAAGTACTCTCAGTACAGCATAAGAAAGGCAAACATAAACTTTTAACATTTCAGTGGAAGGAGGAGTTATTTCTGACTGGAATTATTTGTTAAATTGCATAAAGTCTGTTTTGTGTTTCATGTTGAAAATGTTCTTTTTTTTGCAAATTGAATAATCCAAACTGTGATAATGCATATTCACAGAGATTAGTAATAAATCAATTTTTTAGCTAAAAATGATTTTATGGGAGAAAATGTAAAAGGAAGAGAATGTTTGACAGCTCATTTACTGTAAACTGGTTGTTCCGCTGTTTGATGAAAAGATGTTTATACAAGTTTATTATTAACTGGGGAATGCCAAATGGTAATTGTAACAGGTCCCTACAGTTTGACATAATTTCAAACATGTAGTTTTAGAAACCTGATTTTTGTTCTCAGCCAAAGACCAGAAGATACTATTCTCAAAGGAATAAGTTAATATATTCATACAGACTGATAAATATGTAATAGCAATAAAATATATAAGTGGAAGTGATAATAATATTTATTTTTGCATCACTTTCCACCATTTAATCCTGGGATTTATCTATCTTCAAGGAGATTTCTGTCTTTGTACATAACTTTTCCAGCTCCTTCACCTTATAAGACAATAGCTTGAGGCCTGAAATTTTGTGATGGATACTCAAAAAATCAGGGTAAGAGACACAACGAGAGAATCAGAGTTGAAAGTTTTATTAGAAACAAAGAATATTTATTTACAGGAGTGAAAAAATGTAGAGGTTAAATAAATGAGGAAAAGAGCTAAATCTGGATCTTGTAATCTTAAACTTTGGAAAGAGATTTTGTTAGTACTGAGAGTAACAGGTGAAGAAAAAGACTTTGGGGTATATCTAGAAAGTTTGGAAAGGTTTATACTGTAATTTAGATAGCCTTTAATGTTTTTTTAAAAATGCAAGTAAACAGTTAGAAAAATTGGAAATACTTATATGAACTTAGATGGCAGAGCTCCCAAGGAGGTATTTCTTTTAATGTTCTATATAGTATACACTAGCTGTACAGGATTCTGGGTGTTACTTGGATTACATATAAAAATTAGTGTAATTTATAATACAGTTTATTCATTTCAAGTTGAACTGATAATTACATTACCTGAACAATAAGCTGTTTCCTAGATAAATGGCAGTATAGTGGTAGATAAATTACCGGGGAGCATGATTATGGAATTAAAAAAATGATAGCTGATATTAATGGCTGTATTAGGAGTCCCCATTATTTCCTCTTTACTTTAAGCAGAGAAATTTAGTGAACTTCAAAATTTAATAGTTTTACTGTGATCCATACTACCACCCCCTTATTCTTGGGATTGCCAAATATTTCATATGCATCTTTATTAAAATAACCCACTGAAGATATAAAGTACTTTAAAAACTCACTTTACTGATAGGAAAAATTGGAACAACAAGGAAAAAATGAATGTCATTGTTTCTCCTAACCTGCTGTGATACATTTAGATTATAGGACATTGCCATCTATTTTTAAAATTATTTTCCTCCTCAGTTAAAAATATAAATAAAGGGCATCATCCTTCAAACTCCACATTTCTCATATCTCTAGATATTAAACAGTTTAGTAAGCAGCTTTTTGGGTGATCAGTCAGCCCATTTCCTAATGTACATAAAGACTCTAAGTAAATGTACAAACATTTTCTAATTAATCTCAAGTAAAGAGAATGTTCAAAACCATAAAAAAATTTTTTTTAAAGTGAGGATAAAGTTATTACTGCCCTCATATAGTACTGGTTCTTTCTTGTTTACCTATTATCATATTAATTTTTAATGATTTTCAGGGGAAAAAAAACCCCTGGACAATTGCATAATTACCAGCAATCTTTGTAAGTGGACCAAGATTAGAAATGTGTGTGTGAATTATAATCTATCCATCCATCCACCCCAATCCACAACAATGACTGATTTGAGTTTGTCCTATTCTAATCATAAATTAAGTTTCCCCTATGACTTAGCTAGCCAAAAACAATATTTAGGTGTTAATATATCTATATTGGGTGAGATACATTCATACCGGCAAGAATTACAGGTAAGCTGGCAAAGAGAGAGATGTCTAAAGAAACTATTTCTAAATTCTGATTTTTCATTTCATTAAATTAAGCATTTTTAAAATAGTAAAATTGGTCAGGAAAGACATTAATAAAGCTTCAAATTATTTTATATAAGCAAGGTAATCTTTTGATGATTTTACTAAAAGCATGTGGAGAACTAATGAGAAACATGAAAAAGAAAGAAAATTCAGAAAAATGTTTCATTCACTGCAACCGTAAGACAATCAAATCAATCCTTTAGAAGTTTACTCATGAAGACTTTCTATATTATTTTATATTGAGTTTCTTTCCTGCTTCACATATAAGCAATTCAACCTTACAGAAAGGTAGGCACAGCCAGCCATCAGCTCAAAAATGGAAAATTATAATAACTGTATTTTCGGATGTAATTCACAGGTTTAACCTGGTGGGAATTGCTTTCCTCTGTGTAGACTTTTAGGGATGATGCCTTCCACAAAATGTGTCTTTCCTTCATTTTTTTTTTTTCCCCCTTAAGATCACTGGGTGTTCTGAGATGCAGATGATGATACAGGTGATGTGATAGACTGCCACCAAATTAACAACTCTGGATTTCATCAGCAATCTGTTGATATATACTGACTCCCATGTCATTTCTTTTTCTCTTTTGGTTGGGAAATATAATCTTTAATGGTTGAATGAATTTCTCTCCACACACTGACTAATAGTAAATCTTTTTAGATCTCATTCAGTTTTATCGTTCCCTCTGGCAGTTTAGTTGTTGGCCCAGATTTATTGAGGTCCGACAGAATGCAATTGAAATCTCCCTTTGAAATAAAGTTCCTGGCATGAAGAAAAAAGTCCACAAAAAAGCCTCATCCTTAGGACAGCAACTTTTATAATGCAGAACTGATCTGAATAGCTCTCAGATGCTGGCCTTGGATAATAGTTTAGATTGTATTATTGGGTACAGACCTTGAACTGAGTCTCTTCTCTTGCTTTTTCTTTCTCTTTTACTAGGCACACCTACATATATTCTTGCTTGCCATATGAAAGAGAATTCAATCTTAAGTTAGATATAAAACAGCCTCTTGAGGGTTTCTCCCTTCCTTACAAAGCAATATCCAGGAAACTAGTAATATCACTAATCAGTTTTTAAGGATTTTAGAGGACTTCGTTCATGTTCCACTTATTCCCACATATATATTGGAATGTTTCCTTGAAATTAAGTATAAATGTGGAAGCACCAACATTATTTAAGTAATAACATTAAAAAAAATCACCACTTTCTTAAAACAATTACTGGTTTGTTTATTTTACAGGAGTGTTGTACAAGAGCTTTCTAGACATATAGGACTTCACTGTGGCTTAGCCTTTTTCTTGGGTGAAATGAAAAAGTCACCAATGAGCAATATACAAAGAAAAGAGATTCTAAAATAAACCATACCTCGATATAACACCCAACTGTCAATTTCTTTCAATAATGCATTTTTATTTATTTATTTATTTTTATTTTTTAACTTCCCAAAGGCAATCTCATCTATGACTCCAGTATGTACAAGTCTAGAGAAACTATTTGTGTTTGGAGCTGAGCTGGAGGAGAAAGGGTACAGAGTACCTGAATTTCTGAATTCCTCACACATCCTTTATTCTTATTACCATATGTAACAAATGTATTGCTGTGGTAAGAGAATTCACTCTTTTTGTTGTTGTTGTATTGAAGTATACAATGTTGTGTCAGCTTCTGGTGTACAGCATAATAGAACAGTCATACATATACATACATATATTCATTTTCATATTCTTTTTCACTATAGGTTACTACAAGATATTGGATATAGTTCCCTGTGTTATACAGAGGAAGCTTGTTGTTTGTCTATTTTATATATAGCAGTTAGTATTAACTGCAGAAGTTTTCTACTGTGCTATCTTCTAGGATTTTTGCAGTTTTCTGTTTTGTCTATGTTGTAGGCCTGTGATCCTTTTGGGCTAAATTTTTGTGAAGGGTGTAAGGTCTGTGTCTGGATTCATTGTTTTGCATGTGGATGTTAGTTGTTCCAGCACCATTTGTTATTCTGCATTATATTGCTTTTGGTCCCTTGACAAAATCAGTTCACTGTATTATGTGGGTCTATTTCTAGGCTCTGTATTTTGTCCCACTGATCTGTCTGTTCTTTCACCAATACCACACTGTCCTGATTACTGTACCTTTAC
This sequence comes from Vicugna pacos, assembly GCF_048564905.1. Classification (NCBI taxonomy): domain Eukaryota; kingdom Metazoa; phylum Chordata; class Mammalia; order Artiodactyla; family Camelidae; genus Vicugna; species Vicugna pacos. The sequence goes on along the minus strand of NC_132992.1, from coordinate 36,321,866 downwards.
AGTGAGTCTTTAAGTTGAGTGCTATAAGTTATATGACTTTGTTCTCCTTCAATATTGTGTTGGCTGTTCTGAGTCTTTTGCCTTTCATGTAGACTTTATAATCACTTTGTTGATGTCCATGAAATAACTTATTGGGACTTTTATTGGAATCACATGGAAATTATAGATCAATTTGGGAAGAACTGTCATCTTAATGATGTTGAGTCTTCCTGACCATGAACATGGACTGTCTTTCCATTTATTTAGTTCTTCTTTGATTTCTCTCATTAGTTTCATAGTTTTCCTCACATAGAGCTTGTACATATTTGGTGGCTATATACCTAAGTATTTTGCTTTTTTTTGATGTTGTGTAAATAGTAATGTGTTTTTAATTTCAAACTCCACTTTTTTGTTACTGGTGTATAGGAAAGCAATTGACTTTTGTATATTAACTTTGTATCCTGAAACCTTGTTATTATTACTTATTAGTTCCAAGAATTTTGTTTTGTTGTTGATTCTTGATTTTCTACATAGACAATCTGAAAAAAAAGTTTTATTTTTTCCTTTCTCATCTGTAGGCATTATTTTCTTATCTTACTGCATTAGCTAGGACTTCCACTATGGCTTTATATTTATTTTGTATTTGAAAAACATTATTCTGAGAAGATATCTGTAGGTTTTATCAGATCCTCAGTGGTCCTTGGCAAACACATACATAGACATACAGTGTTAGGAACTACTACTCCAAAAGAAAAAAGAAAAAAGAAAAAAAGAAAACACTGCTGGAGGCTGAATCATTTGCCTGATATGATACAAGCCAGCAAAATGAAAGGAAAGATACAAATTCTCTTTAAAATTAGATTTTCTGGTTAGGGCAAGTGATTAAATATAAGTCATTTAAGCACTGTAATTACAAAAGGACAAATAAAACTTGTAGGCATTTTTGCTTGTTTGTTTTCATTCTGTTTTAGGTATGTGACTCCCAAACCTTATGCCAAATCACCCCAGGGCACTGTAGTGAACTTAGAAAGATAACCCTTAATATTCCAGAAATTTTAGGTAAAATCAGTGATGCTCAACATCTATCAGTCATTATGTGAACACTAACTCCAGATAGTTCACAACTTCAACATTAGATCACACTGCTTTCCTTTTGATGATATCGTATCTTTATAAGGTTGGATTTTTGGAGGTACTTGTAAGAAAAGCTAGTACTAAGCAAAAGTCAGTGTTAAATAGAAAATAAGGATAGTGGTAAATAATCTAATTGTAAGCTTTAAGAAACTGCGGCATGCCAAGAGACATACACATCATCTAAGTAATGTGGTTGTTTAAAAATTAAATTAAAATATTACTAATCTTTTCACTTGATGTGTATTATTTTATCAAATGTCTACTAAATTATTAGGACAGATGTTTAATAGGAGTTTATATCAGTCTTCTTAATAAATGGAACTTTAAAGATTATGATTATCTGTCTATCTTTCAATCATCTTTTAACCTATTTATTTATTGACTAGGGGAACTATGAAAAATTTCTGAGACATTGTCACTGCAAACTGAGAAATTTCAGAAATCTCTGCATTACATTTTACATTGGAAAAGCATAATTGGCATTATGGGAAATGATTATAAATTGGGAAAGTAATACAAGAACTTCAGGTAGCATATTTTCTTTATAGGTGGCATAACTTCATTTAAGCCATTTCCATGGAACACAGGAGTATGCACAATATAATTGTAAAACTGTGGGTTTTCTAATTACATGAGTAACTAAATTTGGCATTATATTGCACAGAAATTTTTGAGACAGTGAAAATTGAAAGTGGAAGATCTAATAGTAAGAAAAATAGTTAGTCGCCAATTGCCATTAATGGTTTGAAAAATTATGAGAAGGCAAACTAAGGAAGTTTGGTAGGTGTAGAAAGGAAGGACAGATGAGGTAATTTTGAACTGAATAGCAAAGACTGACTATGTAGGGAATGAAGGAAGAAAATGAATGGCCCAATATTTCTAGCTTTAATGGCTGGATCAGTAATCATACTATCAGCTGAGTTGTTAATGCAACTTGGTATGGAAGAATTTCTGACTTAAAACTTTAAACTTATAAATTTAAGGTTCCTGAGGACATACATTTGGAGATATCCTTTTGGTTATAAGTGGAAAACAGATGGTTAAATCCTGAGTATAAATGAGGAAGGAGAAACAACGTGGCATTGTAACAATAAGAGATAAAAAGCAGCAGATAAAAAGACAGGAGATGTTTGGAGAAGGATGTGAACAACTCTAAATAATACCATGGAAACTAATGAAAGAATTTTACAGATGGAATATGTCTTCCTTGTTAATTTTTTATATAGATTTGTATTTTATTTCCACAAGATGGCCATATTACTCACTATACCTCTTTATTTCTAAATGAATCTAATATAGTGGAAGATCATTTAGAGTAGAATTAAACAAGCTTTGAAATGATGAGTCTGAGTCAGCTCCACAGTTTATCTGGTGTGAGACATGGGCATTTACATATCTGAAGACGTCTAAAATTAAAAAAATAGCATTTACTTCCTAAGGTTATAAGAGCATTACAAATCCTCTACACAAGGAGTTAGAAAAGTGCTTGGCACACAGCATTGAAAAGATTTAACAGTTTGTGAATTGTTCTAGTTTGCATCTGGTAAGTTAGGAAATTTCAGTTCACATATAATTTTTCTTTTCACATAATTTAAAAAAAAAGTAGTATTACTCCTCTTTTTGTTGAGATTTTGTTCTCCATCAGAGTCCTTCATCCATGGGTTCCAGTTAAATACCTATAATCACCTGGAGTTAGATACTGCTTTCTTACTGCTGTAAGTGGTATGGGATTCCATACTGTATCTCCTTAATTTATCTAAGAATAATCTCTGTAGTTATGTGTTTAAATAGCATTATGATTTTATTTTAGTCAAAGTTTCTTAGAGTTTTCATTTTACTAGCTAATTTTCCCCTCCTCTGAGTTGTTTTTTTTTTGTAATTTTCTTTACTTTGAATTCAAATTGCCCAATATATGAATGTATTGTATGCAGAATTATTATGCTAAGCATTATTTTCTTATTTCCTTTAATAGCCATTCCACTTATTCAACCTCATATGTTAAAATTTAAAACATCATTTCTTTCTATAAGCTTGTTTTTGCTACCAGGAGCAGATCTATACTTTCCCAGGTACCTAAATTTCCAGTCTCAGTGACCAAGCTACTTTGTTCTTTGTTCCCTTGTACCTAATCTATCATCGAGTCTTAGTATTTTCTCTGCTACATCGCTATTAATATGGAAAACCACTACCACAAATGAAGGTCTGAATTATCTCAAATAGTACTATAATTTTAACTGTATCTTTTACTTATTTTACGAGGACAAAAAAGCAGTAAGAGAGCTGTGAAATGTTTAAAAATACTGTACACCAACCACTATAAAGTAAAAAATGTTAATAGTGTGTGTGTTTTATTAGCATATGCTTATTTGCTTCTTATTCTTGGGCAGATCTTAATTATGAGGTTCACTTTCCTCAAGTATAAAAAAATGGAGATAATAATATATACTTACTGTGAGGATAAAATAGAGAAAAAAGTGGAGAATGGCAAATGCACAATAGGCCTTCCATTTGTTTCCAGAAGGAAAGGCACAATCTATTTTGCAGCTAAAATCTTAAAATCTTCCAGAACAAAAATTATTATTAGTTTTTGGTAAATACTCTCTCAGCCTGATTGGGTGTATTTCCAAATATGGATTCCAGGGATGTGTCACTGAGGTGAGACATGGCAGCGGGAGGCCCCCAAACCAGTTTTATGTAGACGGATCTTCAAAGCACCACTTCCTAAACCTTGTGATTCCTTCCAATCACTTGTTGCTGTAAAGGTTATGTGCATGGAAATCACATAGTATGTGTGGATGACAGAGACAGTGTCTTAACACAGCATCCGTCATTATTATAATTATTTAGCCAAGAGGTATCCCTTTGGTAACTGAGTCGCAATTATTCTTCTCCCTTCTCTCTGGAATGTCAAAATGGATAAGCCAGTGTCTTCCAATTTCTCTAAAATTATGAAACATTTTCCTAGTCATATCCTTCACCTTAAGATTAAAGAGAACACACATATTTAAAAATAGTATTAATATCTTAGTAATTTAAAACCTTTCTCCCAATCCAAATTGATTATGGAAATTTACAATTAACAGACAAGAAATGAAAAGGATTTAGGCAATTTCCGACTTTCTCACAGCTCATTCTAAATTGACCCCAAATTGTTGAGTTTTTTTAACATATATTTATCACTTTTAAATGTGTTAATTGTGTTGCAAGCACTGCAGCTGGGATTAATTTAGGGAGTTTGAATTGCCTTCACTACAGCTGGTGAACACTGAAGCAAAACTGTGAAATAAGCTTTGCTAAAAGAATTAGATAGTTTGCAGTGCTAATTATTCAAACCTTTCCTTCAGAATTCTTTCTAAGAAGTCTAGTTCTAAATTATAAAAGGAATTGTATTTTTTTCATACTATGGTCAGGAGTATGACATTTGGTTGTTTATGAAGCTGGTCCTATGTGTATTCTTCTAGTTTAATGTCTAAAACTTGCAAGAATTTTAGGAAAGACAGTGCATTCCAATAACAAAGCGACACAATAGAACACCATCTATTATTTAAACATGACCCCAGAAAAGGGGATTAGAGCACCCTTAATATTTATTTATGGCTCTTTTTTATGTTCCTTTATCTCTACCCATAAGAGACACTATTCTGGAAGTCATTATTGTAAAGTCTCAATCCTCTTCCTTTCACTCTGTCCCTATATATGTCTATGGACATATAAAAAGTATAAAATTCTTGCTCCCTAAGCATAGATAAACGTGATGAACAAGATCAATTAACTCTATTTCTCTCTCTGTATCTGTGTGTACATATACATATTCATGTATACACACATACATATAGGTAAATATACATGTATACATACATTATATATATACATATACAAATTAGATATGTATCTGTGCATGCACTTCTTTGAATACTAAGATATGAATAGAGAAGAAGAGGGTAAGGGTGATCTCTTACAGATTTCCTCTTTTAAGTTAGAAATGGACCTCCTAAGTAGTCTCTTGAAATTAAGTATTAATTAACCCAGAAGAAAAATACAAATACATCATCAGATTTGGTTTATTCTGTTATTAGCTCTGACTACAGACAATAACCTAATTATTTAAAATTGAAGAAAAATATCTAACTTACAAGATAGTTTAATGATATAATATACAAAAACTGCTTTGCCAATAGCTTCAGCATAGTTTCTTAATAAATGCCTCTGTATTTTCTGCTCAATTCTGCTGTGAACCTGAAACTGCTCTAAAAGAATAGTCTATTAAAAAGTAATAAATGCCTATCGTATATGTATACTTCTTTAATTTGTGCTAAGAACAATTTCAAACATACACTGAAAAAGAGACATTTGCATGATAAATCTCATGTATCCATCACCATCTTCAAAATTTACCAACTCAGACAATCACTTCTACACTATTGATATCCTTTCCATTTCTTCTTTTTCCTTAGAATTTTTTGTTGAAGATAAAGTCCTTTATCATGTGATTCTCTACAATGTGTAATTTGCTAGTGGCATAAATATGATGTTATCTAACAAGTTTCTTCATCTCGCAAATTTCTTGTAAATTGAAAGCCATATCTGAAGACTTGATATGAATATAAATTTTTTATATCTGACTCCCTGTAGCTATGTGGTTTATATGTTCCTATTCTACCAATCCGGTTTCTCCATTTGTTTAAGTGGTTTATTTCTGAGTCTCTTCGAAACTGTAGATTCAAACAATCCACAAATCAAAGGAAGATGTACAGCCTTTCATCAGAAATGTCTGACCCCTTCCTCAACTTAAAGTTCTACTTAGGACTCAGTCGTGGGCTGGACTAGAATCTCAATGGCTGGCTGACTGATTAGTCAGTTTTTTCATAATTATTTGTAATCACTCAGTCACTCAACAGATAGGTATTAAGATTTTATATATGCTAACCATTGTTTTAAGTGGTGGAGTTTTGTTTTTAAAATGAATGTACAATGAAAGTTCAAAGAGCTTACATTCCAGCGATACTCATAAACTGGCTTGAATTTTCTGTCATTACTCACCAGGGAGGAAAAATTTGCTACATGAACTTGCCTAAGCGAGAAACAGTTAACAGGAAATCAATATGTGCAAATTCTAAATTTGAGCCTTAGCAATGTTCAATTTTGGGCTTGTATTTTAAGTGTTTGTTTGGTCTAAATGTGCTTATTTCTTATGAAGTACATCTGTCTTTGTTTAAGCAAAAACCAACTTCTGAGAAGTAGCTTTTGACTTTATTAATCAACTCAACTGAATCTGTACTATAAACTCATCTTTCTACTTAAAAACTGAAAATTAAAAAAGTTATTATGCTAAAATACACATAACATAAAATTATAAACTTAACTTTTATTTCTTTTATTTTAAAATGTCTCCAGCTTTAGTGACATGTAATTTACAAATAACATAATATATTTAAAGTGTATGATGTGATTATTGGATATACGTACACATTGTGAAAGGATTTCTGCTATCAGATTAATCAATACCACCTCACATAGTTATCTTTTGCAAAATTAATTAATTAATCAATTTACTTTTGGTGAGAATGCTTAAGAGCTATTCTCTCAGCAAATTTCTGTTATACAATATAGTATGATAGAAGAAATTTTTACTATGACTTGGGGGAATTGACTACAGGGAAGTCATTCTAGCTTAAATATGATTTAACTTAAACTTCATGCTAACTAGAACAGCCTGGTTTGGGGCCTATTAAACATACACTGTATCTGCTTTAATCATTAAATAAATCAAAGTGGAGTACCTGTGGTTCAGACATCCAAAAGGGAGAGTGGCAGCCATAGTGGATGTGGTTTCAGACACATTCTTACATCACTGAGAATCTGAATTTTCTGAATTGTATCAGACTCAAGGACACCAGTAGTTCTCAAAACAGTATCTGCAAGCAGCTGCCAGCTACAACTTTATGGTTTCAAGGTCTCCCTGTGTAACTATGCAACCATTTTGGACCCCTACCAATTCTCGTTTAACAAGCACCCTTACTTCTTGCCAGTTCCAGTCCTAATTCTTGACAAGCAATTTATGTGATTTTACAGTTTTTGCCTTTCTAAGCCTCCCCTATTTTGTAGTTTAGGGATCATAACTCAAGAACGTTTTGAATCTGTGTCTCCCAGGATATAGTCCTCACTTTGGCTCAAAATTTTTTTCTACTCCTTATAGATTGTTTACTGATTATTTCTGTTGACATGTTTTATCAATTGAAGTCACCATGCTGTACATTAGACCTCCAGAAGTTATTCAATATTCTACATAAATGAAACTTTGTACTCTTTGACCAACCTCTTTCCATTTCTCCCACCTCACAGTACCCTACCTTCTGTTTTTAAGTTTGACTTTTAGATCTCATGTATCTATGAAATCAATGCAGTATTTATCTTTCTTTACCTTGTTTATTTCACTTAGCATAATATCCTCTGGGTTCATCCATGTTGTCACATGTTACGATCTTCTTCATTTTTTAGGATGAATAATCTATTTCATATATATTACATTTTATTATCTATTCATACATCAGTGGACATTTAGGTGGCTCCCATACCTTGGCTACTGTGAATAATGCTGTAGTTAACATGAGAGTGCAGGCTAGTTTTTGAGATACTGAATTTTTTTTCCTTCAGACAGATACCCAGTAATGGGACTGCTGCACCATATGGTTATTCTATTTTTAATTTCTTTAGAGATTTCCATATTGTTTTCCACGTGGCTCTGCCAATTTAGAGTCTTACGAACAGTGTACAAGGGTCCACTTTCCTTCACATCCTGACCAGTATTTGTTATCTCTTGTCATTTTGATAACAGACATCTTAACAAGTGTGAGGGGATATTGCACTGTGGTTTTGATTCTCATTTCTCTATTTCTCTGATGATTACTGATGTTGAGCATCTTTTCATACATCTCTTTACCATTTGAATATCTTCTTTGAGAAAATGTTTATTCAGATTATCTGCTTCACCTTTTAATCAAATGTTTCGATTTTTTTTTGCTATTGAGTTGCATGATTTCCTCATACATTTTAGATATTAAGCCATTATTAGATATGTGGTTTGCAAATATTTTCTCCCATTCTTTAGGTTGCCTTTTTATTTTGATAATGGTTTCTTTGCTGTGCATAAGCTTTTTGGTTGATGTTTAGGATGGTGGTTAGGAATTTTATGACTTCAAGTCTCATGTTCAAGTCTTTAATACATTTTTAAGCTGAGTTTTATGTATGGTATCAGATAGGGGTTCAGTTCCTTCTCTTGCATGTAAATATTCAGTTTTTTTCAACACCATTTATTGAATAGACTTTCCTTTCCCCACTACACAATTCTTTGTGACTTTGTCAGAAATTAATTGACCATATATGCATGGGTTTACTTCTGAAAACAAGAAGTGTTACTTCCAGCTTTGCTCTTCTTATTCAAGATTTCTTTAGCTATTCAGAGTCTTTGTGGGTACATATGAACTTAAGATTTTCTTTTGTATTTCTGTGAAAAACACCATAGGAATTTTGATAGAGATTGCGCTGAATCTATAGATAACTTTGAGTAGTATGGACATTTCAACATTATAATTCCTCAAATCCATGAACACAGAATACCTTCCACTTATTTGTGTCCTCTTCAATTTCTTTCATCAACATCCTGTAGCTTTCAGTGTTCAGCTCTTTTACATCCTTGGTTAAATTTATTCCTAAGTATTTAATTCTTTTTGATGCTATTGTTTTCTTAATCTCTTTCCGAAAATCTGGTTTTAGTATAAAGAAACACAACTGATTTTTTTGTAGATTGATTACATATCCTGCAACTTTACTGAATTTGTTTATTAGTCCTAACAGTCTTTAGGTGGAGTTTTTAGGGTTTTCTATGTGTAAAATGATGTCATCTACAAAGAGACACAATTTTACTTTTTTTTTTCCAATTTGGATATTTTCTTATTCTTTTTCTTGTATAACTGCTCTCTATGAGACTTTCAGCTTTTCACAACTGAATATGATGCTAGCTGTGGGCTTGTCATATACAGCCTTTATTATGTTGAGATACATTCCATCTATATCTTACCTATTGAGTTTTTATCATGAAAAGATGTTGAATACGGTCAAATGCTTTTTCTGCATTGACAGAGTTGATCGTATAATTTTTATCCTTCATTTTGTTAAAATGATGTATCACGTTTTACTGATTTGTAGATGTAAATCATCTTTGACCAGAAAACAACAGGAATCCAATTGCAGATGGCATGTAAAATATGTCATGCTAAGTCATCCCCACCATGGTAAAGAACAAATTATTGCACCTTTCAGTTCCTGCCAATAATATAAAATGAGAGCTCCTGGTAGGCGTTTTTAAAGCTTAAAGACATCACATACCACATTTGAAAATTTTCATTTTACCAGTTTATGATATAATTCGGACAGTAGTTTTGATTGGGGTTCAGAATAAGAGAACACTCTGTATTACATTCAAACTACAGGCCAAGTGGCTCTGCCCCTTGTCCCATATGGCCTATTAGGTTCACGGTGCTTATAATACTGATAGTAGGTAGAGCTTTTCTGTGGAATCCTCCACAAAGCCAGATAAGGAAAGCACAGTGAGACTTCTAGGGCTCTATAGTAAGTTCATGGTTTCTATAACAGAGAACTACTCATTGTACAAAAGTCAGCTCTAGTAGAAACTATATGCTTGATCATAAAACATCAAATGGCTACATTTCCAAAGCATCCTAGCATATACTGTTTATTAACAGATCCACAAGTCATACAGTGGAACATGCCTAGTGGCAATTTATCGTATGACTGAAATGGTGCCTTCAGGAGAGAGCTCAGACAGATTTAGAGGACTCAAATGAGTTATAAGAATACATGGCCTAGATTCTTTGTCATCTAAGACTGTTGCATCAAATTTTCTCCCCCAATTCCCACCTATGGTCTCGAGAGGGAGGAGTTTCCCATTTAGCCAAGTGATAGATTAAGAAAAAATTCTAGGCCTGGTTCAACCAGGATGTAGAGGGGAACCCAAATACAATATAAACAGGGAAAAATGAATAACCATATTATAAATAATAATATAAAAACACTGAATGGGGTGGAAAAGAAAATAATTAACCTTAGTAAACCTGGCCATCTTTGTCTAAGATGAAAGATGAAAACAAAGTCTATACACAAATATGGAACTCCAGTTAGCAAATTTCTTTTTCATGAAGGTATGGATTAGCAATTCTGAAATTCCTTTATGTGTATTCTAGGACTGAGCACATAAGTAAATATAGTACACATAGTAAGATGTGATTTCTTACTCTCATAGAAAGGAATTACAAACAGAAAAAGAAGACAGACTAGAATGAACCCTACAGTGTTGTAATAGAATTGGAATTATCAGTATGAATTTGTGGTTTTATACAGAAACATACACAAAGAAACACACACAGATAGGTATATGCAGAAATCTCTCTCTCCGTGTGTGTGTGTGTGACAATAACTATGTTAGGTATCAGTGGCTTTCAAGTAGAATTTTAATTGCTAAATGGACAAAAATTATGGTAATAGAAAATTGCAGCAATTTGTTTTGAGTCCTAAGTGAAATTTGATGAAAATCTGTGTAAGATGAACCCATTTTCCACTGTTTCTAGTCTCTCTAACATTAGTGGCTTTTTTTAATTATTATTTTTTTATTAAAGTGTAGTGAATTCATAATGTTAGTTTCATGTGGACAGCAAAGCAACTCAGCTATATACATAAGTACATATATATATTTTATTTTTTCTTACAGCCCATTAAAGAAACTGAATATAGTTCCCTGTGCTATTGGGTCTCAGACACCTTTGTAATGTACGAGGGAGAAAGACTGAAAGACACAGAGTGTTAGCAATAACTTGCTTGCTCCAAATCTACTTAAATCTGATAAACTCAGGAGAAGGAAGTCCACCCAGTACAGTTAAATTTTCCACAGCTCACTACAGTATGACTTTATGACAAAGGATAATTTGTTTCTCCTTTGCATCATCATTTGGAACTTCACCATCTTTGGATACTTCTTGAAGAGAAGTGATTGCTTTGTGGGCAGTACGCCATCTCAATAAATGCTAACTTATAATATCTAGTATTCTTAGGCAGTTATTTTAAAACCACCTAGAGAACATTAATATATCGGTACTTTTTTCCAGGCTGCATTATCACTGACATTGTTGATTCATGAATAGGAACAAGATAACATTTTTTAAAAAATAGAATTGCATAGCTAACTGTTTCGTTGAAGTCCTTCTCTTTTTCTACTTTCCATGGTCTACTCTTTCTGTTTTATTCTGATACATATTTTTTTATGATTGTTAAGGACTGTTAGCTCTGGAGTCAAGTAATGAGAGTTTGAATCCCAGCTTTTCCACTTATTTGATGTCTTAAGCTATGTTGAAGGAAAGAATTATTTCTTCTATTGTAATGACCAATGTGAAAAGGGGAAAATGATATTAGATTATTTCTATTATTGCTTTCAAATAAGAGCTAATTTTACTGAAATGTACGGTAGATATTTTGATATTAATTTTGATATAAAATTTTCAAAATAATCTTCAAAATAACTCTAAATTAAGTATTATTTTCATCCTCACTTAGCATAAGAAACCAATTATTAGATGTGATGTAATTTACTCAATGCCATGTCTTGAAACTGTAATGGAGCATAGTTATGATTTCTTATCCAGGCCAATAACATATTTCTAAATTTATTAGTTTATTCATGCATTTCTTTATTCATTCAGAAAAAATATTATATGTTAGAGCTGTGCTAGATACCTTCCACAGAGACATATTACTTAGTTTTATGAGTATTCACCCCAATAATAAACAATACAATTTCAACAATGCAAAAATAACAGTATAAATTTGTGTAAATGAAAACATACAAATAAAAAGTATAAAAGAACACCCTCTTACCTATTCTTTAAATTTAAAATAACCCAGTGGCTAAAATCCAACCCTATTTTGTTTTTCAGTTTCAATGAAAAGCATTACAAGGCTCCTTAAAAAAATCAAATCAATAGCAAGTTCAGGCCATGACTTTTAGAACACACATATTTGTTGTAATCCCTCTTTCATGCTTCAAAGGTTGCAAATTCAATTGCAGAAATTAGGTATTAGAAAGAATGTTAATAGTTGTCACTGTCACAAATGCAGAGAAGCCAAGATGACATTCTTTACAATTTCTGGAACAAATTCAAATACCGTGTATTCTTATGCTCACCAGAAAGCTGTCATTTCACTCATGCTTGTATATCTGAGAAAATATATTACTGCAGTGTGTTCTCTTTATTTGGCTTTGAGAAAGCCATACATAGATTTTATGCATTTGTAATAAAATGGAGCTATTATTTGCACAAAGACTAAATCACCAAATTGTTCTATTGAAGGATAATGACCCACAAGGAAAATACATGTATCCAAGAACACACAAAATAAGAAACTTTAGTAAATATTTTAGAGTATGCTCAATGAACAAATGAGGAAAACACTGAATAGAGGAAAATTAATGTTTATTTTGAATAAAGAATATTTTAAAATACATTTTAACAATTTATTATAAGCAGCTAATTAAAGAAAATAATATGAATTATGGTGAAAGGAAAAATAAAAGTTGTAGACTATAGCAAAAAAAGGGCAGAAATAGACAAAGACAAAGCAGGTAAAGAAAAACAAGAAAATGACAGTTAAAAAACACAAGAAGCAACTTTAAATACAGATTGAAATAAAGATAGATATGGGAAGAAGAAACAAATGAAGGCAATAAGGAGATGCCTGTGTTTTTAATAAAGTTTATGATATTAGTAAATTACTCATAAAACTTCATTGACGATTACTGATATAATTGCTTCCTATCACTTCCTTTTATGAAACTAAACATTTCAGTAGTCATTATACAGTTCTTCAAATTTTCTTATCTAAAAATATTGGAAAATATAATCTGAATGTCTCATCCACAGCATCTGGTATTTTGTACATTTATATAACTTATGCCATAATGATAAATTGAGTGAATACAGAGTTGAGTAGATTCTAATGCTTTCCACTGTAGAAGGAAGACAAAATGAGCACAAAGTTTTATATAAAGGCTGCTAGCAAATGACTTGGCACAGATAAGTCAAAATCCAATTTCTAGTTGCCTGAGAGTAGAGCAGTGGGAGACTGCACACAGATCATATGCAAGCCCCTCGTGGTACGTGGAGCTAGTGTCGGGGCACCGCCTCGTCAAGATTTGATATGGCACCTAGGGAAAAATCAGTGTTTTTCTGGGCTAGTGTCTCCTGTATTGCTGCTCACCTTGTTTCTGTTATTCTCTATCCCTAGACCTGATGGGCTACCAGGGCACACACCATGGAGACCAATGTTTCAAAATCTTACAAAGCACGAACAACCAAAAGAACATTTTTAACTCCATACCCTGCTAAGATGCCTGAAGAGGTCTTCAAGCTCACAGGTAAATGTCAAACTCCACACAAAGCCAAGTATCAGGCTAAGAGTTTGTTTTTGAGATCAAAAGGCTCACCAGTTCTCTCTAGTACCAGAACCACCACTGCTTTCCTGGCCTGGGTACCAACCTAACCCCTGTAGGTAAACTGAGATGTCCTGGAACCAGAGGCAAATGCCCATGAATAGACCCATGATGGACCACAAAAAAGTTATCTGACCACAATGTTATGAGACTTGAAATAAACTTCAAGGAAAAAACTGCAAAACATACAAAATGTAGAAACTAAACAATATGCTACTAAACAACAAAAGGATCACTGAAGAAATCAAAGAGAAAATTAAAAAATACATGGAGATAAATGAAAATGGAAACACAATGACCCAAAATCTGTGGGATGCAGCAAAAGCAGTTCAAAGAGGGAATTCTATCGTGATACAAGCCTTCCTCAGAAACTAAGACAAGTCTCAAATAAACAAAGTAACCTCATGACTACAGGATCTAGAAAAAAAACAGAAAAACCTCGAATTTAGTAGAAGGAAATAAATCTTAAAGATACAGCAGAAATAAATGGAAACTAAAAGAACAACATAAAAGATCAATGAAACAAGTAACCGGTTATTTGAAAAAATGAACAATATCAATAAACCTTTGGCCATAAACATTAAGATAAAAAGAGGGCCTAGATCAATAAAATCAGAAATGTAAAAGCCAATATTATAACTGACAACGCCACAAACAAACAAAAACCGCACATGCAAACTAATTAACAACCTACTGAAATGGGATAAAATACCTGAAAATGTTATGACCGATAAGGGATTACTTTCCAAAATATATAAACAGCTTATACAACTTAATATCAAAAAAACCCCAATCAAACAACTAGTTAAAAATGGGCATCAGACCTAAATAGGTATTTTTCCAAAGAAGATATGCAGATGGCCAACAGGCACACGAAAAGATGCTCAACATATCTAATAATCAGAGAAATATAAATCAAAACCACAAGGAGGTATCACCCCACACCTGTCAGAATGGTTGAAGTAAAAAAATACCACAAATAATAAGTGTTGGCAAGGTTGTGGAGAAAAGACACGCTCATAAATTACCGGTGGGAATGTAAATTGGTACAGTCACTACTGAAAATAGTATGGAAGTTCTTCTAAAAACTGAAAATAGAATTAACATATGACTTAGCAATTCTACTCCTGGCTAATTACTTGAAGGAAACAAAGACACTAATTTGAAAAGATTCATCACTCCAATGCTCACAGCAGCATAATTTACAATTGCCAAGATGTGTAAGCAACCCAAGTGCCCATCAACACTTAACACCAAAGAAGGTATGTGTGTATATATATATATGTCATCTTTTAGAGATACATACACACACACACACACACACAAATACTACTCAGCCACAAAAAATAATAAAATTTTGATACAAAATGTATTTATCTGAAGGGTATTATGCTTAGTGAAATAAGTCAGAGAAAGACAAATACTGTATTTTATCACTTAGATGTGAAATCCAAAAAACAAATGAATATAACAAAACAGAAACAGATTCATAGAAAACAAACTAGTGGTTACCAGTGGGAGAGCAAAGTGGGGAGTGGCAAGATGGGTTGGGGATTAAGAGTTCCCAACTCCTATGTATAAAATAAACAAGCTACAAAGGTTTATTTTACAATGTGGGGAATACAGCTACTATTTTATAATAACTTTAAATAGAGTATGCTGTTTTATTCAAAGTAAAAATTTTGCATCACTATGTTGTATACCTAAAACTAATACAACACTGCAAATCACCTATAATTCAATTCAATTTAAAATTAAAAAAGATCATGTGGTGGTGGGGATGCTATCAACTTATAAAACACATTGTAAAGTGTCTCTAAAAGTATACATTGGTGCAGAAATTGGCAAACCAATCAGTGAAGAAAAATAAACAAAAGACAATTAAAAAAAAGATTCACAAAAAGTTATGAACCTCAGTATGCAATAAAATAGAAAATTTAAAACAATTCAGAAAAAGCAACATTTTAAAATAAATGGCATTTTGGCACCTGAACGGACGTAATGAACAAAGATTAAAATGGATATGTACCCCCACCACCACACTACAGGATTAATCCAGTTAGATCAATTCTAAATTTAAACAGAGTGACATCATTTGGAGTCTTAAACAAAAGCATAAGTAAATTCCTGGATTTCTTTAATTACTACAGAGCAGGTAAAACTTTCCTAATTATTACTTAGAATTCATAAGCACTAAAAGAAATGACTGTTCAGTTTGACTCTATAATATTAAGAGAAGGAAGAAATAACTTTGTGTATAGCAAATGCACGAATATGCACCTACACATTCAATATACAAATTTGAAAGAAAAATGCCCAACTGGGAAAAATCTGGATCACATCTTACACAAAGACTACTATGCCTATTACACAAAGATATCTGAAAAATTAAAAAAAAAAAAGAACAAAAACCATCTGAAAATAGGGCACAATATGTAAACATTTCTTTGAGAAAATGCTAATATACTTTACGGATTTTTTTTAGTTCATTAATAATAAGAAATAGATAAATTTGAACAACATTGAGATATTATTTCTTACCTATTTCACTAAAAATATCCCAAATGTAACCTGTATAAAATTCAAAAGGCATATGATGAACACTGTATTCACTGTGATATCATTTGTAAACATAAAATTTTGAAAACAACTCAAAGGCCTATTGTCAGTGAATGGGTTAAATATAACCTAGAACAGATGCAGTATAATAATGAATGAGACAGAATTTCTAGATAGAAATATGTAGTAATCTGAAAGATATACATTTTATTTTTTTTCTTGTTGTGACTTAATTTGCCTTCTTATTATTTTCTATTTTTTAAACTTTTTTTTATTGAGTTATAGTTATTTTACAATGTTGTGTCAAATTCCAGTGTAGAGCACAATTTTTCAGTTATACATGAACATACATATATTCATTGTCACATTTTTTTTCGCTGTGAGCTACCACAAGATCTTGTATATATTTCCCTGTGCAACATAGTATAATCTTGTTTATCTGTTCTACATATGCCTCTCAGTATTCACAAATTTTGAACTCCTGGTCTGTCCCTTTCCACCCCCTCTCCCTTGGCAACCACAAGTTTGTATTCTATGAAAGACATACATTTTAGATAAGAAGAATCAAGGTGGAAAATTATTCATATTATAAGATCTCAATGATCAGGGAGATGGGAATTTGTGGGCCTTTGACTAAGTAACCTGACCTTCTGTCTTTTAAGTAGTTATCTTCTCTGTGTCTCAGGAGCTTCCAGCAGCACTGAGCCCCTTGTGTCTTAATAGCAGTCACCTTAGTAATGCACCACTGTATTAGCTCTCCTTCCTTGTCACATTCTTCCTGTTTCCACTTTCCAACTTCCTGGGTTTATCTCAATAATCAGCTCACACCCAAGTCCTTATCTCTGGCTCTGCATTTGAGGGCACCCAAATACATGATGACACCAAGGAACTGCAGAATCTCAGAAGTCTCTGGACATTTCTCCATAGCAGCTACTGTATATTAGTTCTCAATAAATAATTTATTGATGACGAATCCTTCTGAATCATGCCATCCATGATTAACCTCTTTAGGACACATGACCTTCCTAAGATCAAAAATGTCTGTACTATAGACCTGATTTTTTGGTGGGGGTGAATCAAGCCTTAATGTTCTTACTGTAAAATCAAATTGTGCATACCTACAAAGAGGATTACGATATGTGGTTGTAATATAAAATCTCCAAAATACTAGCAGATATTATTCACATTTTAAAGATAATCATTAGCTGAAAATTTTAAATGACGGATGAAGAGACATCTGGATGAAATTTAAACCAGTTATTTTCTAGACTACTATTTGATTTTATTGTGCTTTGTTTTCAATGTTGTTTTATGATTTCTCTTTTACTGTCTATGATTTTGGCAGGAAACTTAAGACACCAGAAAGTGGATAATATATCCAAAATGTATATAATATGCAATGATGGACTGGGACACAATTTTTAAAAAGAAATTAGCTACCCCAATTTACAAATGAAAAACTGTGACCTAGGTCACTGCCACTACCGTACAGATCATTGATAGTTGAATAAAGATCTGAATTATATCTCTCAAATGAAAGTCCAAAGCCCTTTTCATTATAATAGGCTAAAAAGAGTTAACCGCATTAAGAATTTGCATATTTCTTGTTTAATGCAAAAATGTTAGCAGAATTATGTAAGTACAGTCTTAACCTATTTTAGCATAAAGTGACTGCATATGAGGTGTTTTTTTCTAATAATTTTTTTCTTGAGCCATAAATTTTGTTCTCATTTACCTCTTTTCTCCCTATTCATCTTATCTGCAGAAATACTTCTTTTATTAGAAAAGTTTTGAAAACATTTATTCACATTTTCTATGCCAATAGGAATTAACTTCATATTTCTTATTTTGAAAATTAATCAAATTTTTAGCCTGGACTATTGATAAATTTTATTTCTTATAATGAGATGCACCCAGAGTTCCAATATTGTGTACCATCAAATAGAGTTTTTATTTATTCATCATTTTCATTATGAGTAATCTTCATGCTCAATATTTTAGTCATCTGAATAAATAGCAAAATTATACTGTACAATGTCATGAAAATGAAGTTAGCCTATGTACAAGTCAAGTGAAAAGACTTTCTCTCATCTCAACTGAATCTGTGAACTAATAAATAATGTAAGAGGGAAAAGACTGGCTGATGAAAATCAATTCCACTATCTAAATTATATCAATAAGTCGAAAATGTATAGAAACTGTAATAAGGCAAGCTGCTGCAGAAGTGGGAGGAAAAAAAACCTGTAGTAGGCTGCAAGGTAGAATCTCATTATATATAATATTACCACATCACATTTGGTCAAAAGATCATGACTCAAGTAAAACTCTCTAAAATAAGGCAGGAAACACTGTTATAAATAAAACTATAAAGTGAGATTTGAGGAGTCCTAAAATATTTGATATAAACCCTCTTTAATTTTTGTGAGTAGTCTCCAATTGTAATTTTATGATGGTATTTTTTATTACAATGACTCTCAAATGAAACAAATAAAATATGTTATGTTCTCAATGAAAAAATATTTCCATTATCTATTATCAAAATCACTTAAGAAGAACAAAACATGAATATTTTGTCTCTAACCAAAATATAATTTTTTTAACATCTAAATTTGTATCTGTGACAATGGCTCCCCTCAAAATTAAATGTAATGCCCACTGGGTAGACCTTGAAGACATTAAGTGAAATAAGTCATACAGAGAAAGACAAATACTGTATGATCTCACTAATATGTGGAATCTTAGGGAAAACAAAAAACAAAAAACAAAACTCATAGAAAAAGAGATCAGACTTGTAGTTACCAGAAGCTGAGGATGCAGGGAGGAGAAACAGGAGGAAGGTGGTCAAGAGAGACAAACTTTCAGTTATAAGTTCGTACAAGGGATGCAACGTAGATGAAAGAAGGGATGGATGAAAACACAAAGTTATAGAACAAAGAAGTTCCCTTGTGTCCCATTGGATTTACCATCCCCAAGCCTTCTCCCTACCTCACACTTTCCTCCCTGGCAAACATACACAGATAGTTTTACAACTATCTTTACCTCTAACATTGTAAATTAGTTTTGCCTGTTTGTGAACCTTCCTTAGATAGAATAAGAAAGCATGAATTTTTTTGGCTGAACTTGCCTTTTTTGGGCAAATATTATGTTTTTAAGAATCATTCCTCTCATTTCCGTGATACTACTTTTGACCTCATTTTCATTGTTATGCAATAATCCATTACATTAATATATCATCATTTATACATTTCCCTTCTGATGAGCTCTTTCCAGTTTGGAGCTATTACAAATAGAATTCTATTAATATTCATATACACAAATTCTTTCTGGTAAATATAATATTCATTTCTCTTGGGTATATGCCTATATACCTAAGAGTAGAATTACTCAGGTCTAGTATATGCACATACATATGGCCAGTTTTCCAATGCGACTGATGTCAGTTTACACTTCCACTAACAAAGTAGGAGAGTTCAAGTTGCCCCAGATTATCATTAGTTCTTGTTATCTTTAAAAAAATAATTTAGCCATCTGGTAAAAATGTAATTTGCATTCCTTTGAAATCTCATGAAGTGCAGTGCCTTTCCATACTGGCCAATTGGATAGTCTGATTTTTGTGAGGGTCTTATTCAATTATTTTTGCCCACTTCTTACATTAATTTATCTCCCTTACTAATTAAGGAGTTTTATATATATTCTGGATATGAATTCTTTCTTGTATTGCAGATATCTTAGGGTGAGTCTTCTCATACTACTGATGATGTTCTTTGATTAACAAAAGTTCTAAATTATAAAGTAGCTCAGTTTACCAATGTTTCTTTTCTAGTTAACATTTATTGTCTTTTTAAAGAAATCTTTACTATCCCCAAAGTTGTGAAAACATTATCTTTCCTTATTTTTCACGTTAGGTCTATAATACATACTGAAATTGATTTTTGTGCATGGCATGAGGCAGAGGTCAAGGTATAATTTTCCAAATAAATTCCAATTAAACCTGCACCATTTATGAAAAGGCTATCTTTTTATCACTATACTGCAGTGTCATGTTTATCATAATTCTGATTATGTATATGTGTGGACTCTATACTCTTCTATTGGTCAATTTGTCTGTCTTTACACCAATATAATATTATTATTGGACTTAAGAAACAAGTCCTTTAGTTTTCTCTTCTCAATACCACATTGGTTATTTTTTGGCTACATGTGTTACTACATACAACTTGATATTCCTATCAATCCCCCCAGAAACTCTTACTGTGCTTTGGGTTGGACTGCATTGCATTGGATTTATATATCAATTAGGGAAGAATTGATACCTAAAAGTATTGTCTTCTAACTCATGAATATGGTTCAACACTTCACTTCTTAAGTTCCCATTACTCTCCATGTTTTATAGTTTTCAGTATATAAGTCCTGTACATTTAATTTCGTTGTTATTCTGTTTTGTTTTTGTAGAAATAAGATTTATTTTCAATAATAATGTTTTAAAATGTTTTATAATTACTATCAAGGAAATTAATACATTTCTAATATAATTTTTGACTTTTAATGGATTTTTGTTATTATTTATTTATAATTGTAGTAAGAATACTTAGCGTGAGAGGTTTACCTTCTTAACAAATTTTTAAGTGCACAATACAGTATTAATGTTGTGCAGCAAATCTCCAGAACTTATTCATCTCTCATAACTGAAACTTTATTATTTCCTTGTACACTTGTTAAAACCCACAGAATGTGTAACATCAAAAGTGAACCCTACTATAAACTATGGTCTTCGGGTAAAAATAATTTGTCAATGTAGGTTCACAGATTGTAACAAATGCACCACTCAGGTAGGAGATGTTGATAGGGAGCTTGTGTACTGATGGGGGCAGACAGTTAAATATATCAACTTTGCTTCTTCCTTGTGTATCTGAAGGCATGAAGTAAACTTTCTGGACATTCTTTTGTTTTACTTCAAGGAATTACAAAGTCTATCCTTAGGAAAAAGTAGTAATTGTCCCCTCAGAGGAACTATAATTTTATTGTTATATAAGTAATCTCTTCTAAAAATTCATAATTATGTATGAAAGTATTTTCATATCCAGTAGAATGTGAAGAAAGTAGAGGGTTTGATCATTTTTCTACATTTAACTGAAATTTTTTTAATCTATTTATCTCTTCCAGTATGATTTTTAGAAATTGTAGCTATACCTTAAGGGTTTTGCTTTGAGAAATTAAACAAGTGTTTGAACTGTGAGTAATACTTTTATCACAGAATTTTCAGGAGAGGAAACAACATCGTTCAGGAACAGGGAGAATGCTGTATCTTGCTACCTCCATAAATCACTTTCTAAAAAATTAATATAAGAAACAAAAATTTAAACTGTGTAAATTCTCTTGCAATACCTTGGTCTCTGGGATACCAGGATGTTTCAAATAGCAATAGCAGAAATAAGATCTGATTGAGTATCAGGGCTATGTAACTATAATAGCTGTTTGTGGCCTTTTAAAAACCTCAACTGTTTTAAAGATAAACAGTGATAATAATTTTGTTGTAGTTTATGATCCATTCACATAACTTTGCCTAAGAACAAAAAGCCAATAAAATAGGTCTCCAAGGAATATAATAGAATCCAATCTATGAAACAGAAAATAAATAGCATTTTGTAACACGTCTGAAATTTCTATCCAGTTAACATGTATTGCCATTGAAGACTATAGGTCATAAAACATTTTAAGTTAAAAATTTCAAACAAATTACCCAAACTAAAAACAGTATGATACCCTTTTGTGTATTTCACTATGGCTTTATATGCTGAATATGTAAGCTTGAATGGAGAGGGACTGACTTTGTCTGTAGTTACTGATCACATTGGATTAAATATTATTGTGAGATTAAAAGAGCCTGTAATAATTCTCTCGGGGGTTATAGTGTTAATTATTTATATGATGTCATTCTTATCGAAACATCAAATTTCAAAGTTACTTGCTAAAATTTCCTTAATATTTGATTGACATATTGACTTGTATTTAGTACAGATAAAGCTGACAAAAACATTTGTAATACAGAAAAAAGAAAATGTCTGTAACACAACCAAAACTGGATACACTTTTTAATAACAGTATTTCAGGATCTAAAACTTGCCAAACATTTAATTAATGGTCTGGGCAATTATAGTTAACCAATTCTTTTAATGCTGTTAAATTATTTGATTATGGAAAGAAATCCATTTGTAAGGTAACTATATTCATAATATCAACAATATCAATAGACCATCCAAGATTTGACAGATAAATTTTAAAATTCAAATGTGTCTCCGGTGTAGAAAGCTGAAAAAAAATTTAAAGGGGGCCTGGTTTAATTTGACACTTTAAAGTACATTTTATTTAAAATATTCTTGACAAGTATTTACTAATTTAAGAAAAAATAACTTTAAAAATTTACAATTTAAACTTAGTCTAGAGCATAATGTATATTTGAGTTGAAACCTTAATGATTTAACATAAAAACTCAGGAAAAGATTGTTTCAGGTAGAAAGAAGAGGAAATACTAAGGCCTGTTAACAAATACATACAGCTAGTGATGAACTGATAGATGTTTTATGAAATATACTGTATATATTGTACTCCCTGAACAATGGAACGTAGAAGTCAAAGCAGTGTGAGAGATGAGATCACAAAATATTGAGACCCCTCCAGGGTGTGCTTCTTTTAAGCTTTAAGGGAAAAAAAATGATACTGCTACACCTACAAATTGTGTTCTGGTTTATGATAGTGCTTTCAAAAAAGTATGCAATTTCTTTCTTACATTATTAGCATGACTTTAGAAGTGAGCCATTGAGGTCAATGATGTTAATGACTTCCTCTAGTTTACACAGCTAGAACTGGCAAAGCAGAGATCAGACTCTAAGTACTTTTACCTCAATGAAGTGCTTTTTCATACAGACCAAAGAGGGCCAGATCCTCAGTGAGGACATGTCACATGGTGTGTCAAACATTCCAATATGAGAAGATACCATGGTTATTTTCCCCATAGTACACCAAAGTTCTTTGAAAATATTCTAATCCATAAACCAGTTAACTGTCAAATGTTGTCAATATCCAACACTATATCAAGTTGTATGGGAAAGTTAAACAAGCAAAAACAATGATTGACAATTTGTGATTTTATATGTATATACACATACACCCACACACCCCAGTTAGTGCTGTTTATAATTACAATGCTGATTCCATGTGCTTTTTACATTTATTATACTTCCTATTGTTTGAATTTTCCTTTTCTTTAGGACACCAGGAAACTGAGCTGGGACTGTTACTTCAGGGACACTATTACAATTGCCCAATCCTTCATGTAGAATTTTTTACAATAGTTTTTTGTTTGAGAAACTAATGATCACCATCATTTTTCTGTACTGCAAGCTAGGGATTCTAATTTTTAATTTATACTGAACAGCCCCAGTTTTTAAACTGTCTTTTATCTGACATAGAGAACTAAAACCAATATACTTTCTGTCCCTTTACTAAATAATTTTGAGATAAAACACATTTACTCTTTCCAATGCTATGAACCAAAATAAATAGCTCACATAGTAAGACAAAACTTTGCTGATCAAGGCTCTCTTCAAGAGGATCACCACATTCTGCCGATTAACATAAAGGTAACTTATCTTAATCCTGCCCATCCTGCCTGTTCACCACCTTCAAATCACTGAATCCATGTCTTAAAATGCAACAGACATCCCCCTACTACTTTTCCTATTTTGAGACACTGTTAAGATGTTCTCAAGGTTGGTTCATCCTTCCTGGAGTTAGTCTAATAAATTTCGGTTTGCCGCATCCACAAGTTTTTCTGGTGATCTTTAAGAGAATTGACTAGCAGCAACATAGCTTTCTATCCACTAATTACACAGGTCACTCTCTTTTTCACACATTCCAATTTGTTAGTGTCCCTTGTAAAGTGCACAATGAGGGGAAAAAAGAAACCAACAGTATCGCAGGTACAGCATAAATTCAAAAAAAGCAAATGAATAACAATAAACGAATCAATGATCTTCCTAGTTTCAAATTATGTTTTAAAAGTAAACTTTCTAATATTGAAATATACTCCCTAAAATTATAATTTTGAAATAGAAATAAAAACTGGCTATTACATTCTTTCTAGTGTAATTTGATTTACCAATGACTGTAATTATAGGAGCAAGGTTATTTTATTTTGATATGAAAGTATCTCCATAGTAGATATATAATAAATGTCTCTATAATCAACGAAAAAAGTGAAAATAAAATAATAACAATTAAAATAAAAAGATATATCTTAAGGAAGAACTGAATTCACTAACCCTCAGAAATGCTGTCAAAAAATTATATATTGGTTTTTCATCTTATTACCAATTTCTATGAAGAGAATCTATCTTGACCATTATTTGTTGTATGCTTTGACTTAAGTAGATGTTCTGTCTTATTGATTCTAACGGCTTTTGTTCAACTAGAAGCTACACCAATGTTTTAAACATTTTTTCTATATTAAGATTCATCATCACTGACCCCTTTGACCCAGGCTATAGCACACTGAAAGAACAAATGATATTTGGCAAAATTTTCTTCCATTATTATCCCAAAATATTATTTGCTTGAAATACTATCTAGTAAATCATTTTTGTTTTTGAGATATTTTGAAAGTTATCTCTATAATATATGTTCAGTATGTGGTAAACTGTGAGTCATGATTCAGCTCATAGCCTTACTTTTAATTAACTATACATTTACTGGGTGCCTACTTTGTTTCAGGAATGGTACCAGGTTCTGGTGTATAAGAAAACATATATTTTAAAAAGTATATAGATAACACATTTATTTAATTCAAAATTCAAAAGGTATAACAAAGTACATTAAAAAACAACCCTCTCAAAAGAAACCCTCCTACACTGTTGGTGGGAATGTAAACTGGTGCAGCCACTATGGAGGACAGTATGGAGTTTCTTTAAAAAGTAAAAATAGTCTGGCCATGTGACCCAGCAATCCCACTCATGGCCATATATCCAGAGAAAACTATAATTCAAAAGGACACAGGCACACCAATGTTCACAGAAGCATTATTTACAATAGCCAAGACATTGAAACAACATAAATATCCATTGACAGATGACTGGATAAAGAAGATGTGAGATATACATAATGGAGTATTACTCAGCCATAAAAAGAATGAACTAATGTCATTTACAGCAACCTGGATGGACTTAGAGGTTATTAAGTGAAGTAAGTTAGACAGAGAAAGACAAATATCATATGATATAACTTATTTGTGGAATCTAAAGAAAAATGATACAAATTCTATTTACAAACCAAAAACAGACTCATGGACATAGAAAACAAACTCTGGTTACTGAAGGGGAAAGGGTGAGGGAGGGATAAATTAGGAGTTTGAGGTTAACAGATACACATTACTATATATAAAATAGATAAACAAGAAGGACCTACTCTACTGTATAGCACAAGAAACTATATTCAATTTCTTGTAATAACATATAACGGAAAGTAATCTTAAAAGAAAATATGTATGTATGTATATGTATAACTGAATCACTTTTCTGTGCACCTGAAACTAACATTGTAAATAAACTACACTTCAATTAAAAAAAAAAGTCTCAAAAGAGTGCCATCTACAGGAGCAACTGAAGTTTGTAGTTTCTCACTTGTTAACAGAGACAATGCAAATGCAAATCAAATACATATATGCTTCACATTACATTCCCTCTTTTAAAAGTTAAATTTATTACAAATAATAAGTATAAACTTCAATGAAATATGACAAATGTATACACCATGTATGTACCATCAAAATCAAGATATGGAATATTTCCATCACTGCCAAAATTCTACTGTGCCCTTTTGCAACCAGCACCTGAACCCTACTGTCTTATCAGGAAACCACTGACCTTTTTTTTGCCATAATAAAGCTTTTCTATTTCTAGAATTTCATGTGAATGGAATCACACAGTATATATAATGTCTGTGCCTAATTTTTTTCTCCCTTCATAATATTTATGAATTTTATTCATATAGTTTTTATGCATTGGTAGTTTATTCCTTTTTGTTGCTAACTATATTGTATTGTATCAATATAGCATATTTTATTTTTCACCTACTGATACAAATTCACATTATTTCAAATTTTTGGCTCCTATATATAAAGCTGCTATGAGCCTTCACTTGTAAGTTTTTCCTGTGCACATTTTTTCATCTTCCTTGAATAAATTAAGAGTGGAATTACTAAGTCATAGAGTATGTATATAATAAACTCTCTAAGACACTGTCAAATATTTTCTGAAGTGGCCATATTATTTAAATTCACACAAGCAATGAATAAAACTAAAGTTATGCACTCTCTCCATCACTTGGTATTGCTAATATTTTTAAAGACTTTCTAGTCATTATTTATTGGTATCTTACTGTAGTATTAATTTGCATTTCCTTAACTAATGTCTGATATCTTTTCATGTGCTAGTTGGCCATTTGTTTTGTTTTATTTTGTCTTTAATGAAGTGTCTGTTCAAGTTTTCTGCCCTTTTTCAGTGTTCCTTTTCCTACTGAGTTAGAAGAGTTCTTTATTCTGGATATAAATCCTCCATCATCTGTATTAGTCAGCTCTGACTGTTAAAACAAAATTCCACAGACCACACGGTTTGTACTACAGAATTTTATTTTTCTCACAGTTACAGAGTTTGGGAAGTCCAAGATCAAGGGACTGCTGATTGGATACCTAGTGACATCTCATTTCCTGGCTTGCAGATGGCTGCCTTCTTGCTGTATCTTTAAATGGTAGAGAGAGATTCTATGGTGTCTTTTCTTATAAAGATACTAATCCTATTGGATCAAGGCCTAAATCCTGTGAACTCATTTAACCACAATTACTTCTTTATAGGCTCTATCTCCAAATATACTGGCATTGAGAGTAAAGGCTTCAAGATATGAATTCTGGGGGACACAGTTCAGTCCGTAGCAATCAATAGATGTATTGCTAACATGTTCTCTTAATCTTTGCTTATACTTTCATTTTCTTAACTGTATCTTTACAAGAGTAAGTTTCCATATTTGGATAATGTAAAATTTATTTATTTCTTTCTTTTGTGATTTTTGCTTTCTGCATCATATATGAGGACTGTCGGCCTAGCCCAAGATAATAAACATTTTCCATTAATACTTCCTACTTAGAAGTTTAACAGTTTTATGTATTTATATTGAGATTAAATATTTAGGTTTGTGGTCCATTCCAAAATGAATTTTGATTATGTATGAGGTAAGGGTTAAGTTTCTGTTTTTGTTTTTGGTTCCATATACATACCCAGAAATTCTAGTACCACTTGATAAAAAGACTATTGGGTCAGAGATCCTCAAAGCCACCAGCAGGCTAGATATTTGCTAGAACTCATAGGACACAGAAAAGCTGTTCTACTCAGTATGCTTTATGATAGTGAAAGGGCACAGTTCAAAATCAGAAAGGGAAAAGGTACATGGGGTCAAGTCCAGGAGAAACCAGGCACCAACTCCCCAGGTATCTCGTCCCAATGGAGTCACATGGGGATTTGTTAATTCTCCCAGCCACGACTTATGACAACACTTGTGTAGTTTTGTCAAACAGGGAAGCTCACTCAAGCCTTTAGTCAGAGTCAGTCATGAAGGAATGCAGTGCTCATCAGGCCTGGGTTTCTCAAAATCTGCACATCTATTCTTCCCTTACTGAATTACTTTGGCACTTTTGTCAAAAATCAGTTGACAATATGTGTATGTGTTTACCTGTGAACTGTCTATTCTTCTCCATTGAGTTCAGTTTATACACTTACATCAATACCAGTCTGTCATAATTACTACAGCTTCATAGTAGGTCTTGAAATAAAGTAGTACGATGATGAGAACTCATTAAATGTAATAGTGGTAATGTAATGCTGTCATCTGAAGGTACTGAATTTGCTTAGAATAGTCAGTTGGATCTTCTAGCTCTTGTTAGAAAGGGTTGACATAGTAGAAAAATAGTCAGAGAACAAATAAATTCAACTATCATAGCACCAAACACAGTATTATGAATCCTTGCCATTTAATGATTGTTTTTCTACTCTGTTCTGTAAAAGAACTAGTCATGCTTCTCAATATTGATCACAGATATATCAATGACATTAAATGATAATCTAAAGATACCTTTTTAGTTGACCTTTGTATTAATTTTGGCCATTATGTTTTTTTCTAGAGGAAATAAAAGTGATATATTCTTATTCTTACAAAACAGAAGCTATATATTAAATATAATATTAAATTAGGAAGACATTGATTTATATTTTTAAAACATGTACCCACTGATTAAGAGGTTCTTTGAATTTTCTGAAACTAGGTATTTTCTCATAAAGGAATAGGGCAACCCCCCTTGTACTTCAAACTAATTAGAAATAAACCACTGGGAAACTTTTAAAAATGTTCTCGGAATTATTATCAGGACAGAAATGTCAAAACACCCAAGAAAATATATTTTGGAAATACTAGCTGCCAACCAATAAAATGCTCAATTCTAAACTACACTTTAGTTTACTTACAGAGTTATCACTCATCATAGACCCAAATACTGTAACTCAAAAAGTGAATCTTTGCCAATACTTTTTGGGTGTATGTGTGAGTGAGTACAGTAGTACTTGACTGATTTCCTTTTTAACGCGAGTCTGCTATATTTTACTCCATGACACCAATTAAGTGACCTTTTCTCTGATTCTTCAAAAACAAATGGGAGGTAGGGTTAATAATATTTTCTCATTCCCACTTCACAGTAGTATGCAAATATAAAAGAAGTAATAGTTGTTTTTAGAAGGGGACAAATATTCTGGGTATATCTAAAACAATAATTCTCAAGCTCGCTTAATATATAATTACAATGTATACTTGTCTGTTCTTAAATATGAATATGAATAGTTAAGATGTGTGGAGAAGAGGAAGGGTAATGAAGCCACTCTCTTTCATTCACATCGTCCACTAAAGTTAGACAAGTAAGGGATCATATATTTATATAAATGTTCTACTTAGAAGGAGGAGCTAATTAAAGGCTTTATAAAAGGCCCATCATGGTGAGAACAAAGCACACTTTTTTCTTTTGATTCACTTAGGCTTTGAAATAAAACAAAGGCAAGAGGAGAAAGGGATGATGAAAGACAAAAGGAAGCAGCAGCAAAAATTATCTTTTTCTTGATTCATTCAAAAGCTGAAGAATTTTCTATGGATTACACACTTGTGTTTGACAGCTGACTCTAGGGTTATTCAACACTCTGACCTTATTACATCTTTGTCCTTGAAAGTTATGAAACTAATGAAGTCAGAATCTGAAAACTAGTGACAAATGCACATGATAATTCTACCTTAATTTCTACACTGGCTTTAATTTTTCCCCCACGTTTCACTTTTCACATTTATATTTATAGCTTATTTTGTCACCACAAGACCATGGTGAGTGAAGAGTAGTTATAACTGTTTTATTGTTGATAAAGTCGACATCACTTAGGAGTTAATGCTCTTTATTTTAATTCTTTTAGAACATATATTTTGAACACTTGATATATACAAGATATAACAGGGAATGGGATGGGAGAAAAATATAATGTTTAAAGCAGAATGCCTGTTCCAAAAGTGTCTATGATATCCTAGAATACAGGACACTCTATGAATATCAAAATATAAGAAATACATGTACAAGTGACCTAAGCAAAGTACAGAGAACTCTCTCTAGAGTTCAGCAAAATAAAGATTACATTAGCTATAATTATATGTAGATACTTTATGGAAAAGGTAGAATTTGAGTTAAGATTTTATAATAAAACATATGCTGGAATAGGAATAAGAAAGTATGTGACATCTCATTAGAATCTTCTAGTAGGTACTATTTATTGAGCAGTTACTCTACCCAAGTCTTATGCTAAGTGCTTCGAATGTACTAGCTAGTTCATAAATTATCGCATTAGCTCCATGAGACAGAGAAGCATAAATAGTCCCTTTATGTAGATGCGGAAACTATTTTAGGGCTTTTATTTTATATCGAAGTCACAGAACTAAAAAGCAACAAATCCAGGATTTGAGTTCACATTGACTATAGAGCCTTCAGACTGTAGTGAATAGAATCAGGCTCTCTTTTAATCAATCATGTTTGAACCATTAGGAGGACATATGATATATCATCACTTAAAAGATACTGAAGTTTTAAAAACATTTACACTAGTATTTCTTGATTATTCCCAATTAGAATTGTTTTCCATATCATCATAGCTTAGAGAAAACATTATCAAAAAATGAATTACATTTTTAGAAAGAAAGAAATTGGAATCTAAAAGTGAAACCAACTAAAAGGATTGATGAATAAGTTTGTCAATGTCATTACATTATCATTTCTACTGAATGAAAGTAGAAAACAATGAATCAGAGGCATTCATTGTTCCTGGATGTTCACATCTTATCAGTTACCTAATCCTGCTGATTCTAGCACAACATTTCTCAGCTGGGGTATGGTGGGTCTAACAGGAAGGAAAGAGATCACACTCTCAAGATGATGCAAGTGTTAGCAAGCATCTACAGGCAGGGGCCTGGGGAGTATCTGTAAGATTGAATTTTGAGGATATTTCATCAAAGAGGCCAGATAGTAAGACTGAATATATAAAATGCTATGAATCTGGGGGAACTTTCTGAAGACACAAGATGTAATACCTGACAAGGACCCCAGGGCATAGGGCAAACTTGCTGTTGGGATGACTCTAGAAGCTGGAATAAGAAAGGTCCATACTAAGTGAAACGGAAATGCTTCATTCTTTTCCTTCAAGATGGTGGAAAAGAAATAAGGTTCAGGGAGATGAACATAAAGGAAAGGACATATGATAGTGAGGCCAGGAGATCCAGGATGATATTTCACAGGAGAGCCCAGAGGACACATCATTCACCTGAAGCCATCAGTACTATGCTGTTGAGAGGAGCACTGGTATCAATAAGAAATTTAGAGGTCACTCTCCTCTGCAGTCCAGGACCAACTTAGCCATAGCAGAGCTGTTCTCAATGGGGAAATGGGGACAATGGGATACGGAAATAATAAAGGGCAGGTGGTGGTGCTTAAACATGAGACAGGAAACTGCAATTACTGTAAAGACAGGAGAGCAATAATGGATGGGGAGCCAATACGACTGAACCGCCAGGGAGACAGGAACATGGTAATGCTCAGGAAATTGGCTAGGAGAGCCAATGAGGGTGCTCTCTAATATCCACAATAAAAAAGTAAGGATGGAAATACAGGAAGCTGAGTGTGACTGTGAGGATAAAATATAACAATAAATTGCTTGGTTCCCAGATCTGAGTAAATAGTTAGATCTAGAACAAACTGAAAGCAAAAATGGACCCTGCAACACCACGGCAAGTATATGCTAGGACAATTCACCATTCATTCACAAAGTCATCTCTGGCCATTAACTGAGGTAGCTGTGCAATATGAAAAGGGTAATGCTCAGATATTCCAAGGACCATTGGGCATAGCAGCTGAGTGGATACTGACACCCAGAGACTGGAAGTGTCATCATGGCTCCCCAGTAGGAAGGGAGCACATGTAGGGACATAAGGGATCTAGTGGTAAATGTGGGAGCAGGTCCTAAGCTGTGCTTGGCCAAAGCCTAGTTTAAAATGTATCCACTGGATCCACAAACTTTCCCAGTGGACATCTAGCCAGTCTGTGATGGCAAAGTTTGATGGACATACATGGAAGTATGAGTAACTCCCAAATTGAATCCTTGGCCTGTGAAGTGAGAATCAGCATGGTGGGGGAAAGCCAGTAGAGTCCCCTGAAACAGCTGTTTTCCTACCAATAAAAGAGTAAATTGACTCTACATCTCCATTTATTTAGGTGAGGCAAAAAAAACAACATGTCCCACACTGAATAAAAGGCAAATAACTATAATCCCACAACTTAAGTGGCATTCTCTATAAATCTAAAGATACAAGAATTTCTCACTCTTAGCACTTGGATAATTCAGAAAAAAAAATAACCTCTGAACTTTGCTAATTTTTGTTCCTATCCTGCCATGGTTTCAATAAATCTCAGATTTAAAATATATTATATGAACAAAATAATCATCAAAAACAGCAAGAGTAATTTATTGTCCCCTTTGGGGTCAGGGGCACTGTGGGTAAATGAAGTACATAGTAATGTTAAAACTTTACTTTGATAATATCCATTAACATTGCTGTTAGTATGAATAAGACAATCATTGTGAATATCATCATTGACTGAGTACTCAATATGTTCTAGATACTCAATAAATCTTGACATTTGAATTCTCCCAGCAGTACTCTTACACAGGTACTATTATTTCCCCCAATTTATAGGCAAAGAAACAGAGCCTCAGAGAAGTCTAGTCATTTGTCTAAAGATACACAGCTATCAGTGGAAGATCAGCCTTAAATCCATGCCTGTTTTTTTTTTTTTTACCCTTTCTTGTGTTCCACTGATTCTATGAATGCTAGATCCGTTTAATATGTGTTTGAGAGAGTGTCTGCGGGGAGAAGAGCTTCTAGGATAACAAATTCCATGATCAAATACATTTACAAAACACTGTCTACTCTACTCTTCGCTTCGGGAATTCACTATATACCTTACTATATTAGAGGCTTAGTGAAGTTCTGTGGTAAACAAAAAACAGAAAACAAACTAAAACTAACCCTCCTAACAAACAAGATTCTTTAGCATTGTTAAATCTAGTGTTTCCTAAAGTTGTCAGTATAGTCACAGTGTATTCTATCTGTCAGGACACTTTGGCCAGAAGTCACAGCAAATTCAACTCAAAGTGCATTCACCAATGCAGGCACTTATCTTGCATAATAAGAAATCATAAGTAAATTAGTTTTGGAATTGGGTAATTCAGCAGATCGACTCAATTAGGAAGCACTCAGAATCTTTCTTCTTCTCACTTTGCCAGCAGCAACTTTTTAATTATTTTTCAATGTTACACCATAAAATCTTGTATCAAACTATGCTCAGATACTCTTTTTCCTGACACGCCAATTGACCTATGTAATTCTGTAAAGTGGTATTAAGGGAAATTTTCCATCTAAAAAAAATGGATTTCATTTAGATACATGTCTTAATTTTTAAACTTTTAATTTGATGTCTGATTTCTCCTAATTCAAGCAAATATAAAGTTAATTTTGTTTAAGAACTTTAAAATACATATGTCAGCTGTACATGAAATGAATAACATTCCTAAATTACTGAGGGCAAGCATTACTTAAACATTTAGTGATAGGATTTATCTTTTATCTTGATTAAAAATTTACAACTAATTTTGCATTTCTTAGAACACAGCAGAATCATGAGGTCAGTATTTCATAATTAATAACTATATTTTGAGAATTCTATCATAATGACAGTTTTAGGTTCTTTTTATTTTTTCCAAAAAGTTCAAGAATGATGGAATTCTGGCCAGATCATTTAGAACTACATTAGTAGTTCCTAAACAATAGTAACTTAAATCGCTATTTATTTTTCTACAAGTAGTTCAGCTGTCCTAGGATGCCACTAGGAATTCAGGCTTTTATCTTTCTTTCTAATCCACCAATCTTGAGGTACAGGCTTTTCTTTTCTCTTTTCTTCTCTTTTCTTTTCTCTTCTTTTCTT
Organism: Vicugna pacos; assembly: GCF_048564905.1. Lineage (NCBI taxonomy): Eukaryota > Metazoa > Chordata > Mammalia > Artiodactyla > Camelidae > Vicugna > Vicugna pacos. The sequence continues at coordinate 36,287,982 of NC_132992.1, read as the reverse complement.
TCCTTTTCTTTTCTTTTCTTTTCTTTTCTTTTGTAATACTGGCAAAATTGCTGCTGTAGCTCCAGCCATTATGAGTGTTCAATACAGGTATAAGGGGAAAATTTGAGGCAGGGATAGTGCTAAACCACAGTGGTCTTAAAGAATCACTTTCCCAGAGACACTGGTAACAAACTTGTCCTTCATTGCCCGGAATTGGACCACCCATATCTGAAAGTGATGCTGGGAGAGTGAGAACAAGAATTGTTACAACTGTTTCAGATCAATCACAATTGAATGCCTAGATTTGTTCACATTTGCACCACCAAGTAACAGGTTCTGTTAATAAAGGAAGTAGTTTGGGATCTTGCCTGGGCAACGTTGTCTTTAACACCTGCCTACTCTCAGGCATGCTTATAGAAAAAACACAGGAATAGACTCCTGAGTTTGAATCTGTTTCTTCCATTTATGAGTGATATGACCTTGAACAAATTATGAAAATAAAAGAATACTTCAGAAATTGAAGCAATCAGAAGAAAGCATTCAAGACTCCACCACTACATACTCTCACCTACCTTCACCAACACCCACAAATTCTTCACTCCTGCCTGACAACATATATAGACTATCTGTGCTCCTATCTAAATCTCTCTATTTATTCCCTATCTCTTAGCCCTTCTTCCCAGTTCAAAATTATCGGTTCAGCAATGCCCCCAACTCTCTTTTGTGCCATTAATTTTCCTCTCTACTGGGTCTTCCTAATCAGCCTCCAAATTTTTCTTCCAACTTCTTCATTCTTCTTATAAGCTTCCACCCCACTCCTTTGTACCCCTTTGTAGCAGCAGTCATGAAAAGAGCCACACATATTAATTCGTAAGTTTTGTAAACTTGTTTGAAAGACTGTTGCAACAATTGTGAAAATGACACTCTGATATGACAAGGTTCAAAGGCGGAAAGAGAGCGTTTCCTCTGTGTCTTATAAGACAAGACTACATTTCTCCTCATTCATCACTGCCAGAACTTTATCACACAGGGATGAGTAAGCAACGAGACTGGGACCACTGTAATTGCATTAGGCTACTCTGGGGTGAGCCTCTCCTGAAATGTATTTGACACGTTTGGGAAATGGGAGCAAATATTTGGGGAAATTCAGAGTTATTTTACTCTAGAAAGAAGGCTGGATATTGAACATACAACCAACAGTGGTATCTGTGTCACCCACTGTCATCCCAAAGACATAGTCAGTTGGGAAATAAATATCAGGTATCTATTAAAACCCAAAATGGACATCATTTCTGATAAAGCATCAGTTCCTTTTTGGAGTAATAGCAGTTAATATCCCACAAGACACTGGTGTTCTGTGAAACACAATTTGGAGAAAGAAATAACATAGTATAAAAAGAGGCAGAGGAAGAGATATATAAATGACTTGAGTAAATCTCTAAGGAGTAATCCGTTTAAGTTAAACATTAACATATTTCAGAACTGAAAATGCAGTGAACACTCAAACCAAATAAGGTACACTAGGAAGAAGAATACATTAAAAAATGACAAACTTCCCTACCTAAGAAACCAACAGCTACATGAGCTCCATGGCCTTTTGAAAGTAACTCATACCAGTAAGATCTGACCTGCTGTTTAGAATAAAAATAACATCTATTTTTTGAAGTATTTAAGAGTTGCTGAGATAACCACAGATTTATATCAATGTGGTTAGTGACTGATTTGTTTTTTACAATGAGGTATAATTTGCTATCCCAGCCATCCTTTCTCATATACTAATTCACACTGAATTAGCTAGAACGGGAAAATGGTTACAGCACAAATGTAAGTCTTTAACCAACAGGGAAGTAATCCTTCAATGGTTATGTTTCAGGCTTAACCAGAGATAAGATTTAGTTTTAGTTTTCTGGGGTATTTTTTGTTCTGGGTTTTTTTTTTCTTTTTTTTCTTTTGCTATAAACAAACTAGGTGGCACATATACACCCAGCAAGAAATTAAAAAGAAAAATAGATGAGCAAAGAACCAGAATCTTTTATCAGCAATCCTCCTCATGAATAGTGATCACATGGACTCCATGACCGCCTGGCTCTGCACTGCCTTTTCCTGGTTTTACCCACCCTCACAGGATATATCACAGCAACATCATCTGGCAGGGGAAAAAATGCAATACAGGAGTCTGAACGCAAAATTTTTCCAAAGATTCTGTTGGTAAATCTATTGCTTTGAGGCAGGAACCACACGTTCTTCCCTGGAGAAGGGTATAAATACTGACCGTCTACAATGTAAATATTATTTGGCTACCATCTTCCAGAAAAAATCCAAAAAACTGGAGTGCCATTTGAGAGGACTACAGTAGTTAATGGTGATACATTCTGTTTCCAGTGTCCTCATCAATTGGGAAATAAATATGACGGTCATTTAAACAGAGTATGAGCATTATTTCTTATAAAACCAGGTAAGAAAACATGAGAGAAATCAGGTTCCAAAGTAGAGTTTCTTATTCACTGGTACCTTGAACTGAAAAGAAGTTAAAATGCAGAGCTAGACCGAACTGACTATCCACTCATTTCCAAGCTCCAAACTCAGCATAAAACCAATGTGATTATTTCATGGAAACTAGATTCTGAAAGAGATGTTTGACTAACTTAAAAATGTTCCAAATTGGGGGGGTGAGGGGGACGGAGAGGGAGGGAAGGAGAGGGAGAGAGAGAAAAAAAGAGAAAGAAAGGGAGAAATTTTTTAAAAAAAACAAATGTCTCTCATACAATATAACCTCCATGGAGGATTTTTGTTTCAGTCCCAAAACATAGAGAGTGTTCAGTGAATACTTATAGAGTGAACTTCACAAAATTATCACTAACATATGTAAATGTCTCTCAAGTTTGCAGGGATGGGATCTGTTAGCTAAACAAAAAGAGTTGGTTCCTTAATTGAACATCCAAGAATATTCTGCAAATTTCCATTTTAATGATTAGCAGCACATACACCTCTCCTAACTGAGAGCTAATTCTCTAACTAGTTAACTCCAACTTCCAAAGTGTGTCCTCTGGCAGCAGAAACGCACAATTCCGAGTTAGCTAGGATGAGCATGTGCTGCACCTGGAAACAATTAAGCTCCAAGGCCATTTGACAAGCGCAGGTGCGCTGGCAAACAGAAAACCGCCCTTCTCTGTAACCAGCTGAAGATCCTGATTAATTGACTTGATTTTTAACCTCAAGTAATGTCCACTGAGTTGCCGAAGAGAAATGAGATGACCATGAACCTTAGTTACAAGGGGAGAAGTAAGAGCCATTACGTGTTTCTGTGGAAAATAAACCTAATTCATTTTAGCAGGTTATGTAAGAAGATATTAGTATTAATAATTCTTTAGATCTTATATACTTTTCTTTCTGATTCTCAGTAGACTTCATTGAAAATAATGGACCTCAGAGAGGTGAAAATTCTATTTATTTAAGGGAAATATAGTCATTTCAACAATCTCCTCTTAAGGAATCTATATTGTCCTATACTGTGGAATCAAGTTTCTGCTTTTTTCTTGTAATGTATGGCAAGGGATTGGAGATAATATTTCCAGAGAAAGGACATCAATACAAATCTGTGAAATTAGTGCATCATTATTTCCCTTTCTGGACAACATTCTTGCTTAGACAACTTACACACATGCTAAAAATAGTGATATTCCAAATCTGTGGTTACTGGCATAGCCAGCAGAGGCAAAATGTTTCCTAACATAACCCATGATGGCTGATTGATTGGATGACAAAACATGTTAATTTTTAATTTGTTTTTAATTTTTGTGCAAATTTGTCCAGATCTGATAGTTTTCCAGAGCTGCTGAAACCAGCAGGAACCAGCTTCAGCAAATTAATTCATATGCTTCTTTCCACATACAACATACTTTTAAGATACATCTAAGGGCTGCCTGCTAATTTTCTCCTCTCCTTTCCTCCAATGGTTAACCACCTTAAAAATAATAATATTCAACTCTTGTTTCTGAATAATTTAGATGTTACCATCTAGCAACTAGACAAGGTTATGCCAGAAAAAACGTTGCAGAGAATAAAAACAAAATTATTCGAAGAAGGTTATCTGTTACTAGAAATAAAAGATGTTATATAATTTCTAGAAAAAAAACATAAACAACTATGTCTCTATCAGCACAGAGATGCATTCTAATGACCAGTCCATTTCCCGAGACTTCACCTCTGAAATTGTGAAATATACAGACAATATTTTCTGTCTGAATTATATTAGGAAGGTAGTTACAGTAAGGAAATGTTTTAAATACTAAGAAATCGATATGAAAGATGTAAGGCCTTTAATAATAAAAAATAGTTCTTTATCCTGGCCTTGTGTGTCTTTAGTCTTGAGTCACCTGAGTTTACTCACAATTCTGATGCCAAAATATTCCTTCTCTTTCTCCTATCATCCCTAACACTCTTCTTACACACACCACTTTCTAAATGAGTATATATTTTCTATATATTTTATCATTCCTTTTATTGTTTCCTCTCTTCTTACCTGAATCAGGACCTGCAACAGTTGCTGATAATAGGTCATAAATAAATATTTCTTGTGTAAGTAAGTGCATGAATTACATTCCAAAGGCAACAGCTCAACGTTAATAGTGCCATTTGCTAGTTGTAAGATAATCGGCAAGTCATTTAATGGTTTTGAATCACGACTGGCTAATCAAGGAATGACGTTAACAGCTATATTTTTATCATCATTAATTACAGCTGTATCTATTGGCTGTTTACTAGGTGTCAGAAAGTAAACTTTCATTATATCAGGATGATTTAATATTGTTTAGTGATATCATTAAGATCTTTATAACTATTCTGAAGGTCAGAAAATGGAAACAAATTGTTCAAGTATCTTTGAAAAGATCACATGGCTTGACAAAAAGATAGATGAGCAATTTGAAGCCTCATCTACATTGGCTGTGTGCTTCTAATGAACAGGTTGCCAGCAATATAACATGAATATGTTTTGTAAACTTAAAAGCCATCTACAAGTATAAAAAAAATCGACTTCTTTCCATATTCTTTTTGATGCCTCAGAATGAGTACAACACATAATGTAATAAATTTTATAATAATGGCATATGCATTTCTAATGGTTCCCATGCTCTACTGACTTCATACAGAGGAAAGTATACCAAGGAATACAAATATAACTTTATCCCTCCCACAACTAGAGCTACTGGGGCTGCAACTCTCTTGTGCTGATAAGAGAAGGGGTTGAGGCTAAACAGAAGTGCAGAGAAGAGAGGGGGAAGGGGAACAAAGTGAATGGAGAGATTCAGTCACTTCCCTCTATCCTTTGGTGAGATACAGGTCCTCAAGAGTAATCTGTGCTTAGAAAATAATTGTGAGGAGTCACTGAAGCCTGTCAGCTTTTTGGTATGGTGAACATATCATAATAGTACTACAGAAACTAAAATTTATTCTGGAGTCCAGGTTTTCTGTATTATACATACAATTAATTTTTGTTCACAGTGTTTACAATAGTTAAGCATTTTTATGAAGCTTCATATTATTCATTGACTGAGGCTTTGTATTAATCCCTTGATTTGTGTTTTTTTTTGTTTGTTTTTTTTTTTACAACCTTCTTTGTATATGCGAGGTTTGCGTTTGTACTGGGTTTAAAGCCATAAGAATGATCTGGAGACATAAAATGATCAAAAATTGTCATAGTTCCTAGTCACTTTAAAAATAGACTTTGAAAATTTTAGCATTTAGATTTACAGAAAAATTATGAACACAGGATATAGAGGACCCATATATGCCACACCCAGTTTTCCCTTTCATTAGCATCTTACACTGGTATGAAACTTGTGTTACAATTAATGAACCAATATTGACGCACTTAGTAAAAGTCCGTATGTTATTCAGGTTTTCTTATTTCTAGGCTCATCCTTTCTCTGTTCCAGGATCCCATCCAGGATACATTCACTTGTCATGTCTCCTTAGACTCCTCATGACTGTGAGAATTTCTCAGACTTGTTTTTAATGATCTTGACAGTTTTGAGGGGTAGTGGTCAGGTATTTTGTAGAATACCCCACAGTGGAGATTTGTCTGATGTTCTTCCCATGATTAGACGGGGGTTATGTGTTTTTGAGAGAAAGACCATAGACATAAAATGGAAGGCACAGTGTCTGAAAACTCAGTAACTTGGTCAGTTCCTTATCGGTTACGTGATTCTTTCAGCACCATTTGCAAGGGGTGCATGCCACACTGTGACATTCACCTTTATTAAAAATAAAATCAAAACCAACCAAAAAAAATACCTAAAAAGATTCAGAATGCAAACTGAGTAGCGGTGTAAGGAATATGCCTCCTCCTCATACGAACACTGCATAATGCCCACTTCACATGAACATTGTATTAATGGTAAGCGCCTACAATCCGAGTTGATTAGCTACAATAGCTCCTGTCTATTCAAATGTGTTAGTTCTGAAGGGACGTTGCTGCACCTAATTTGATTTCCCCCTGAGCAGTACATGATGTGTTATTTGATGCCCTTCAAAGGACACGATTAGCCGAGCTATAAAGTGTCTGATTTTATTAGCTTTGCTGGGTTTTATCAGTTTGTAAATGTGTTATTTTCTCCATTTATTGTGCCTATGGGATCCAGAGATAGAGTAAGCATCAAGTTAATATGTTTGGGGAGGCAGCGATGGCCATACTTTAACACTTATGCTGTGCTGTGATGACATTGAAGATGGAGTCGTGGAAACTGTAATGTCACGGCCATTTATCAAGGCAATTCTTCAATGCTATAAACCTCGGCTCTGACATTGAATTCAACAGTAGGTTTTTGTTTTTAAATAGAACCAAGTGTTCCTGGGCTGCACTGCTAACAATCCTCCTTAACTGAATAACAAATAGTCAATAATAAGAAAATAGGTCAGGCAGGTGGTCAGAGGAGAAAAGGAAGCAAAGGTGTTGGCCTGAGAGGCTGTGTTTAAAGTTCTTTGAGGAGAGAAAGACAGGATTCAATTTTAGGTATTTAAATAAAAAAGGAAGTGCTCCATAAGAATATAAAAATGCCACCAACTCTTCACTTTTAATTGGGACAGAAAACACAGTACGCTCATTTAACTAGATCGCTTAGCAGGAAACAGTTTCAATGCCATGTATTCAAGGGGTGCCAAACCAAATGACATAATCAGCACTGAAGATGCTCACAGTAGTTAACAGGTGTTTGTGGATTTGAGTTCCTATATTCTTTTCAGGTTGCCTTCCATTTAGTTTTCTCAGTGCTTATTCAAACTATTTGCCAATGCATCAAAGCTGGATACTGCTCTTACTGTTCAAGCAATTAATTCATTAAGAATAATGCCTACTCACACAATGTTTTTATTTTTTGCAATCCCATAATTAGCGTTTTCTGTTAGTCTGGAATCCAAAAGAAAATCAAAGGTTTCCCTCCCCTACCAGGCAAAACTATTCCTTTCATTTGATCATTTCTAACCATTTGCTTACAGAGATATGAGTATGGCTTGTAAGTGATCTGTTTCAAGTGATATGCATTAACAGAGATTAAAAAAAAATAATCATTACTCTATAAGTTTAAGGACCTAAAAAACAACTTGGTGTGTGTGTGTGCACGTACACATTCATTGTGTGTATGTTAGGTGAGAAAAGAGACAAAATGTATTATATGCCAGTATCCTTCTAAGTACATTTTCTGTGTGGTGTGTTAGATATTATCATTTTCTTAACTCCACACTATAATCTTATGAGATTGAAACCATTCTTATCCCAGATTCACTGATGTGAAAATTGAGGTTGAGAGGTTAAGAGATTTGCCCCCAAAATCCCACTAGGAAATAGGAGAGTAGGGATAAGGCAACTGTGAGATGAGGTCTAAGACAAAGCAAGTGGACCATTTGAATGCTGTATCCGAGATACCTGTGAAATTTTCAGTTGGAAGTTCTGCATCAGCAGTTCTCACATTCCTCATGTGTTTTCTTCCTCTATACGCTTGTATTCCACCTTATCTTATATATAACCTTCATTTACGAGATGCAAACTCTGACTTCCATTAGACAACCAGTGGGTAAATCAGTACTCACTAATGTAGTTGGATTAATGAGAGGGCTGTGTGCTTAAACTAATCCAGAATATCTTTATTCCACTTAGAATGGAAGCAACTGAAGTTAGGTATCATTATTTTTCTGTTTCCTGGCAGGGCAGGGCATAATTTTTTTTTAAGTAGATTCATATACATTGATCATTATATATCTTATTATTTAAATTTTCAGATGACATCCTTTGACTATGTGATAGAGCATACTATATCTTCACAATTTTTAAAATCCTATAAAGTTTGGATACATCACTTGAATGTGAAAGAATATATCAACATCTGTATCTACTGTCTATCCATTTTTATCTTGGACATGACCTGAGTTATTGTGTTTTGCAAGGTTACATTCAAATATAAGCAGTTCAAGATTGACATTAAGTTGCAAAAAGTTATTCTCTGCTATAAATTATTTTGTCTTATTCTGAATCAAAGACATTTGGCACACATGCATGTATGCATGGGGATACACACATGCACACTCAATTACAGTGATTCAGTTAATTTTTTTAAATGTTGTTTTTCACATGTAAGCAACGTTGAGATGAAAACAGGAGTTAGAAATGTAGATGTTGTGGTACCATAGAGAAATGTGGGCATTTAAAATAATGCATATGTTTTAGAAAAAAAATTCTATCTCTTCCCTTTTTTCTAATTGATGTTTTATATTCTTAAATCCTCAAACATTTAGTTGGTAAGGAAAAGTAGCACCCTAGGCATATATAAGATGAAATATCTTTGACAGACTCTTCTGTCCCTACAGAGAGCTTAGCCATCTGTAAGACCGTATATAGTCTTACCTTCCTGGACTTGCATTTAGTACATACTAAACTGCAGTCTAACACTCTGATACAAATTCTAGCATTCCTGTTCTGGTTTATTAAAGAAGAGTAAGTAAGAGTACTGATTTTCAAAGGAGGTTGTTTCCCTGCTCAAATAATTATAGAAAATCAAATTGTGAGTCTCTGAGATCTGTTTTGCTTTAATAATAGAACTATGGCTCATTAATGATGGAAGTCACAAACCCTTCTATTATTTACTTTCTTTTTTGTTTTACTATTCTGTTTGATATAAAATCAATCAAATATAATTGTATATCCATTATTTTCCTGTAATCATTAACTATATATTCCCTAAATTAGGCTTCCTTTTAGATTTCTCACTTTTCCCTTGGCTCAGAAATGTGTGTGTGCATGCAATGATTTGGGATACATATGCATACATGTACATATAACACATACAATTACATGCAGTATATGTGTAAACTATGTAGAATGTATATATGTGAAATATGTAATTTATTATATTCTCTTTTATTATAAACACCATTAAATACGTTATACTTTTTCATTCATCAAGCAATAATAGGAAAAGTAGGAAAAAGAGAAATAAGAAACTACAAGATTCTAACATGTAAGAAATATTTCATTTTAATGGGAAAGAATATAAAACTTCGACATTGCAAATGACCTTAAAGGCATTAAGGTTAAGCAGAGAGCTGATGTTCATTGTAAATAATAGACATCATTATTTTGAAATAATTTCAAAGTTGTGAAAAATCAAAGCAAAGATAGCCCTAAGACTTTCTGTTATACTTATTTCCCAGGTTTGCCAAATGTTAACCTTTGCCACATTTGCTTTATCGTTCTATTTTTTTCCCTGAAATGCTTGAAAATGGGTTTTAAGCATAATCCCACTTTATTTGCAAATACTTCAAAATGTGTTTCCTAAAATCAATGACATTCTCTTACATAATGCAATAATATAATCATCAAAATCAGGAAAGTAACATCAGTGCAATAAAAATCTTATTCAAATATCAACAATTCTTAACTAATATCCTATAAGCAAAATAAAAAAGAAACAATGACTTGGCCAGAATTCAATCCATAATCACAGTTAATACATAGTTGTCAAGTCTCTTTTTTCTTATTTAATCTGGAACAGTTCTTTAGGTATCCTTCATGACTTTGACACATTTTAAAGAGTATACTCTATTTTGTACAATGTCCCTCATTTTGGATTAGTCTGATGTTTCAGCATGATTTGGCATAGGTTATGGGTTTGGGGCAGACAGAACACAGAAGTGATGCTATATCCTCAAGGTGCCACTGTATCACACTGTCTTGTCCCAGTGCAGGTGATACACACACTGCACACTGCACTGAGACGCTATCTGTTAGGCTTCTCCATTTTTCTTTTGAATTAATAAATAACTTACAGGGATATACTTTGAGAATATGTAAATATCTCATGATATTTTTGTTCATTAAATGTAACATCCACTGATGAATCTTGCTTGAAACAAGAACTATGATGACACTTTCTAAACAGTGATTTTTCTAATTCCATCATGCTTTCTACATTTATTATTTGAAATAATACCTCAAGGAAGAGTTTTTTCCCTTCTCCATTTATTTCTTTCTTCATTAATATAGATCAAAACAGAGTCATGGAATCTTATTTTATTCTATATTTACAATCCTTTACTCTCATTATGTATTTTCTTACCAACATTGTCTCAGATTTGGCCAGTAGGATCCCCTTCAAGCTGGCTCTTGTGTCCTTTTTGGAAGGCCTCCATCATTTTTTAAGGACTTCCTTACTTTATAGCATAGGAATATCTGAGGCTTACCACTTACTCTTTTAGTCCCAGAATTGCTTGAATACATATGCCCTCTCTTACTTCTAAGATTTTAAATTCTCATGGCCCTCTTTCTGCTGGTCCTTCTTTCTCCCTATTTTTCCTTTCCCACCCAATCGATATCCTCCTACTACAGGCATTCAATCCTTAGCTCAAATATTGCCTTTCTGGGAAAAACTCAAGCTATTATTCCTTTACACTAAAGCAAGCATGAAATAAATCATGCTGAGAGTGATAACCTCTACCTATACTCCTATCATTGCATTTGGAAAATTGGCTTCTAAGCACATTTCTTTTCTTACCACTTTGTCCTGGACTGTGAACTTCTTGAGGGCAGGGACTGCCTGCCTTGCTCACCAGTAGACAACATGGCAATTTTAATGTTGTGAATCCTCCATAAATGATTGAAGAATGGACTTATATGCAAGAAACTGAACAAAAGTAATTTTAAAAGTTCATATAACCCAGGAGTTAAATGGACACAAAACGGATGGGCTATAAAATCGGACAATATTTGAGCTACTGAGATGAAGTTAGTGTAAATCATAATTATAAAATAATATTTCAAAGGGTGTTTAGATGTGCTTACTCAAGGTGTCTGAATAGTAAATGTAGCTGCTCCAGCTCATCTTACTAAGCAGAGGTCAAGAATGGAATTTGATACCATCAAACACTGTACAGATACTGGAGCCATTCTGCTTGTGCTCAAATCCCAGAACTGTAATCCTGCACGAGGTTTTTGTTATTGTTATTCCTTTTTATCCCAGTCCCTCATCTCTATGGGATGAGCACTGTGATAAAGTGCTCATCCCACAGAGTAGGACTAAATGAGCTAATATGTGACAAGCACCTAGAAGAAGGCCTATCTCCTTGTAAGCGCCATACAGAGTTGCTGTTATTATTACTATTACTACTACTACTCATCATTATTACCTTCAATACTTCTATAGCCTTAATTCAAGTTTATATCAAGCTTATTAACACAAACCACAAGTCAGGCAGTGAATATAAAGTGGCACATGCTCTACAGCTATTGTTCCAGTCTGGCCCCTGGAGGTTGCTCAGTTCTGTTACTGGCATTACATTTTATCGTCTCTGCTTCCTCACTACCTACTTCAGTTGCTTGCCTATTTGTCATCTATTTGTCCACCTATTACTGGAATTAAACCAAAAGTTCTCTGACAGAAGTTTCATTTTAATCGTTTTTGGGTCCTGCCTACATGCTACACACCTTCCGAGATTCCTGCCAAAGGGCTAGCATGTGTTTAAACCACAGTGAATACTGGAATTGCTCTATGTACCTATTAACCTGTTTTTCTTTCCATGTATCCACCCTAGTGAGCTATCAAGTACAGTGATATCGCTTGTATAAAATGTTAATTATATGCCTAACTTTAAAACTTCAGAAAATTGGAGCTACTCTGAAAATGAAATTGGTCATTACTATGATGTATCTTTTCCTATTTAAGAAAATAATTTGAAGGTAGAATTGTAAATATTTGATTCTTCTTCTCTTGCTAAGACGTAAGTTCTCTGTTGCTCCAGCATAACTTATTTTTTTCCTAGGAATATGTGTGTAATGAAAGAAAGTGATTTATATTTTGTTTTCCTTAATCATACCACACACAGAGTAAATAAGATATCTTAATACCATATCTTAATACCTCTCTAAGCCCACTTACATCCAGTCCCTGAAAAATCACTATCTTTTTTTGTATGTGGGGTGTAATTAGGTTTATTTATTTATTTATTTATGGAGGTACTGGGGATTGAACCCAGGACCTTATACAAGCTAGGCATGTGCTCTACCACTGAGCTAAGCCTCTACCCTCTGGTTATCTAATATAAACAGGAAAAGAATGTGAACTATTTCATTCCATGGACAAATTCAGTAATGAAGATCTGTCATTATTTTTGTTTCCCAACCACTTTAACTTCTTTTCTGATAGATATGAACTCTGGTTAGGCTCTATCAAACCAGTTTGAGTCCATTGGTTAGATTAGAAGGCCATTTTTAATGACCCACCCCTCAAAAGAAAACAAGATGGACTGGCCCTCTCAGTCTGTAGAACAGCCAGCCTTTCATAGACTTAATTTGAGGGCGTTTGTAGACAGCCCACCCTCTACATTTTTTATTTTAACTGCTCAAAAGCTTGAAATCTACCTTTAGTGAATCATCCATGCATTAGTTAAGTTTGTTTGCTAGGAATGACTCAGTCAGTTTACTTCAAAATTTGGTTGAGAAAGTTTATAATAAAGAAACTTGTGCAAATTTGGATAACGGGAAACTGAAGAACCCCTTTTGCTCTAAAATTTAAGTTGTTTGGAACAATTCTTTACAAATAAGATTATCTTATCGTTAAAATAGAAATGTCCCTGAGGTAGGTAGCATACATCATCTCTCACATCTTATCAAAAGTCAGTTTATTAGAAATCACCAACTGATTGGGTGGGAAGATGCTGACTATGGAGAACTGGAAAATAAAGGCAAATTTGCCTCAGACATGTTTTTTTGTTGATATAAACACTGTGCAATGTTTCTGTGGCAGTGGCAGACTGCTGTATCATGTTCTTGGGATATGACCTCTTCCTTAAAATGACTATCAAACAAGAGTTCTGAAATGTCAACAAAGAAAAATGCACCTAGTATCCCGCCAGTGGTGGGTGATATTAACTGCATTAGATTGAGGATTATATCAGAATTAGGGCTTTCAAAGCCTTGAATACTGTGTTCATTTCCATTCATATCTCATAACATTGACTGTTTAAGCTTCCCGAGCTTAGATTCTTTTCCTTGTCCCTCATATCACTCTTCATATTTTTCAATACTTGGCAGGTCTACTTGTTAAATGAAGACTTGTTAAATGAAGTTATTTAGTTATTTATGCATGTATGTTTGTTTGTTTTGCTTTTATAATTTCCTTCCTTCCTACCTTTCTAAAAGGAAGCTTCCTAAAGATTTATCAAAAGCCAAAGTCTATTCTGGGGTAAGACTTCTCAAAATTATATCTTTAGTCAATTTGGCGTTATAGAACCAGGAGAAGATATGTTTTGTTTTGTTTATAGTCACTAATCATTTATATTATTCCAAAGAAGGTATTCATTTAGGGAGGGTAATACATTTTTCAATACAATTATTTATTAAAAACTCTAGGTATATAAATCCTAACAAATGTTTACCCATTTCAAAACATCTAAATGTTAACTAGATTCCCCTATTCTGCATGGTTGTTATTTTGAAATCTTAAAACACCAAATGAAATAATAGGAAATACTGGAAAATATATTATTTTCCTCTGCATTTGCTACATTCAAAACTATATCTTAATATCTACAAAGAACAAGTTTATAAACATTTTATTGCTTAAAATCTAAATCACATATCATGTACCTTTTTAAAGCCATTCTTATTCTTTGTGTAGATATTTCTTTATGTAGTTTCTTTGAGTTTGGAAGAACTGCATATGCAATTGCTCAGCAATTCAACATCTTCAAGTAAAAACTATAATACATGTAATGTTGATAACCATGGTGGCTAAGCTTTAATTTTTCTATTTTCTGCTTTTGTGATTATAAGTTTTAGCTTAAAAGTTTCTTCAATGCAGTAACATACTCATTATTTTAATGTATTATTTTTTTATGTTCTCTAACAGCAGTCACTTATGCAGAAGAAATAAATTCTAAGTATTCCTTTCTGGATGTTTATAAGGAATTATTGGGAGTGCAACAGGAAAATTGTGTTCTTTGAATTAAAAATACAGAGTTTCTTTATACCTATAGCCATGGCAATAGGTGTTTATTTCTAATAGAGTATAACATACTGCTTGAAAGCAGGTATAAGATGTCAATTAGATATTGTGTGCATAAATGTTTGTAGATGTTTGTATAATCAAAGAAATGTCTAGAGTTACATAAACCAGATTAACAGTGACTGCATTAGAGGGCAGGTTTGGAGATGGAGAGTGATGTGTTGAAAGAAGGATAAGAAGAATTGACAGATTTTTCTGCAGAATTTTCTAACTCTTCCGAATTGCTAAAAGAACACATTCATTTTATGATATCAAATTAGGAAATTAAATTCAATATTGTTATTTTTAAGCATAGAAAAAAAGGAGAATTTAAGAAGACAGTCAAATATCTTAGCATTTTGTGCCTGAAACATAATTCCCCTGCACATATTTTTATTATTGTCAAAATCTATATATTTTCCAAAAAAATCAAGTTAAAGATACTATATTCAACCAAATCACCTCTATAACTTAGAATTGCGGAAGATGAAGGTATTTCTATGTTTATCTATTATCTTCTTACAGTGTAAGTGGTATTTCAGTAAACATGAAGATGCAGAAGGTACAAAATCTGCAGAATGTTTCATTTTGAGTTTCAAACTCTATAGCTAAATAACAAAGACCTTTGTTTTTAAAACTCTGTAGTATGCCTTTGTGCTTATCCTTAAATGAGTTACTAGTTTATACTGTAAAATTTTTCATTATACTATTAATGATGTATATTTCTTCATATGAGACACTGAGTACTCCATAATTTGTTATTATAATTACTATAATTATTATGTGATGCTACAACTTTCTCCACATTCAGATTCAGTTCTCCACATTCACATTCAGATTCAGTTCCCTCTATCCCCACTTTGTTGAGAATTTTTATCATAAATGGATGCTGAATTTTGTCTAAAGCTTTCTCTGCATCTATTGAGATGATCCTATTATTTCTATTCTTCAATTTGCTAACATGGTGCACACATTAATTAATTTGTGGACACTGAAACATCCTTGCATGTGTAGGATAAATTTCACTTTATCATGGTGTTTGATCTTTTTTAAACATTGTTGAATTCAGTTTGCCAGTGTTTTGTTGTGGGTTTTAGTGTCTGTGTTCATCAGTGATATTGGCTTATAACTTTATTTTTTGTGTGATATCTTTGTCTAGTTTGGGTAACAAGGGGATGATGGTCATGAGTTCAGAAGCATTCCTTCCTCTGCAATTTTTAGAAGAGTTCGAGAAGGATAGGGATTAACTCTTCTCTAAATGTTTAGTGGAATTCACATGTGAAGCCACCTGGTCCTAGACTTGTTTGTTGACAGGATTGTTTTTTGTTTTTTGTTTTTAACTGATTCAATTTCACTACTAGTGATTGCTCTATTCATATTTTTCATTTTTTCCTGGTTCAGTCTTGGGAGACTATAAATTTCTAGGAATCTGTATATTTATTCCAGGTTGTCCATTTTATTGGTGTACAGTTGTTTGTAGTATTTTATTATGATTCTTGTATTTCTGTTGTGTCAGTTGTAACTTCTTTTTCATTTCTGATTTATTTATTTGGGATCTAGAGTATTGTGCTAAGTGAAGTAAGTCAGACAGAGAAAGACAAATTTTGTATGATTCACTTATATGTGGAATCTAAAAAACAAATGAACAAACATAACTAAACAGAAACAGAGTCATAAATAAAGAGAATAAACAGGTGGTTTCCTGACGGGAGTCGAGGGGAAGAAGGGAAATTGGTGAAGGAAATTTAAAGGTATAATAAACTTTTGGTTATAAAATAAATGAGTCACAGGAATGAAATATACAGTGTGGGTTATATATTCAATAGTTATGTAATATCTTTGCATGATGGGGCAGATGTAACTAGACTTATCATGGTGTCATTTGGAAGTATATAGAAATATCTAATCACTGTGTTGTGTATCAGGAACTAACATAGTGTTGTAGGACAATTATACATTAAACAGGCAAATCATAGAAAATGAGAACATATTTGTGGTTACTAGAGGTGAAGGGTGGGAGGAAGGGTTATCAGATGAAGACAGTCAGAAGGTACAAACTTCCAGTTATAAGATAAATAAATACTAAAGATTTAATATACAACAAGATAAATATAACACTGCTGTACATTATGTATGAAAGTTGTTAAGAATAAATCCTAAGAGTTCTCATCACAAGGAAAAATTATATTTTTTCTATTTCTTTAATGCTGCATCTATATGAGATGATGGATATTCACTGAACCTACTGAGGTTATCATTTCATGATGTAACTCCAATCATTATGCTGTACACCTTAAGCATATACTGTGCTGCATGTCAATTATCTCAAAACTGGAAGAAGAAGAAGAAAAAGAGAATCCTCTCTCACTGAGCTCCTTGAGAACTAAGTCCAGGAATGCCCTGTTGTTTTTTCTTGAAAAAGTATTCAACTAATCCCACAATAGATTTGTTAATGAACACAGAACTTTAAGTCTTTTGAAGATTCTAGGATGTAAAAGAGTAACTAAAAATCATATCCTTTCAATTTGTTTTCCTATTTATTGATGACAAATCTAGAAGAGACATCAATAGACTAGCTACAGATTGGTTATCTTAAAATTACAAGCCTGATTAAATGCTTGAAATTAAAACAAGAATTCTGATTGTTGCACCATTTATTAATACCCAAAATGTATTCATTGTTTAGTAACTTTTACTTAGCACTTAATAGACAAGATCTGAGCTAGGCACTGAGGTCATGGCTGTCAATGAGTAAAAGCCTGCTCTTGCATTCATGAAATAGTAAGAGACAAAATCAAATATCTTGGTGGGGAAAGTGTAAAACACTCCAGAAGCTCTCATCATTAGAATTTCATTTATTGGTTTGATAGTTATATGAGCACTGACTCCAAATTATCCTAGACAATGTTTAAGGAAAATTAAATGACAGGATAAGGCTGATAAAGTCATGGCCTGACTTGGAGAATGTCCAATATCAGTTAATACATGATTTTATATTATGTTGTATTTATACTGAAACCAACCAACTTTTGAGCTTTAATCACAACTATTTTCCATGCATTATAGTTGTTTTTAACTGTACTAATTGGAAAGGGAAATGGGTAAACAAAAAAATAATAAACACATAAGTTGTCATGACAACAAAAGTCAACAGTGAGAAAGGGATATCAAATATCTCTTCTTTCTTACCCTTTTCAGGTGGTTCACGGTCAAGATTAGTTATTGTGGATTAAGGTATTTCTGAGAGTCTCAAGTGATGGTAGATAAAAATCCTACTAGTTTCCTGTTTTTGTTTTTTTCCCCCATTTTGTTTTGTTTCTGAAGTAATCAGAAGACCAGCAGAGTAAGAAAGGGATAGCTCTTGCATGTTACTTAAGTGCCCCAAATTATATCATTTATAAAGGTGTAAATTTTGTTCCCATTCACAATTTGGTACATAACAACTTGAAGGAAAAGACTGTTTAAAAAACACAAAGACACATACAAATACATGACATTTAGAAATCAAGAAAACAGAAATAGAGTAAAACACTATGTATAGAATAAAGCTTAACATTAATGAAGGAAATTAAATGCTCAGAAAGAATTTTAACATTATATTGCATAAAGAACAACCATATATGGTAAGTAATAACAGAACAAGTGATGTTTCATATATGTCCTATTATGTCAAGAAAATGGTAAGGCGGCTATAGAAAAAGTATATTGTATATATGCCTTATATTTTAAAGTAATACAAAATAGAGAAATCAGTAAGCCAAAGGTGTATATTAAGGAAAATCTGAGTATGCAATTGGCAAAGTCAAAATTCTCAAAGAAGTAAATTATGAAGCCAGATGAGAAATTATGGTAAATCAATAGGACCAGATGGTATTTATCAGAAAATCCTAAGAGAATTAAAATGTGAGTTAGTGGAGTCGTTGACAAAGACATGCAATGAATACTTGAAAATATCAGTATTTATGAAAGATTAGAAAGTAATACATTGCCTAGTCTTTAGAAAGAAAATCATCATCCTTGATGTTCTAAAAATAATTTATTTTTAAAGATAAAATGCCAAGGTACTTGCTAGCGATGTTTTTGGAAGTTTTAATATGTTTTTTCATTCATCTATGTCTTCAACCAGCATTTACTGAGTACATTTTATCTTCAAGAAAAATGTAACACTCTGCATTGCTACTAGAATGGATTAATGATGGCCACTAAGATCCTCACAATCTATGACTTAATATTGTTATATAACAGTTTAGTTACAATAACAGTTAAGTGTTAATATAAGGATTGCCATAGATATGAATATTGAGGTAAAACAATTTTTTTTATAAAAATGGCAGAGAAAATAAAAATTACTCCTTATACTAGAATTATATACATTACATAAGTACAACTAAATTTTTAACAGAAAAGAATAAAACCTTAAGCAAGTAGTATAATTAATAATGTAAAGAAATATTCTAATTAATGAATGCATCAAAATCGTATTTTTCAAGTGTTTATACTGGGTAAAAGGACCTAATTACACATTTCATTTCAAGGTATTTGTCTAGTACCCTTAGCAACATTAGCAACAAGAAGCTAGAAAAAACAGAACTTCTAAGCCAAAAACATCCAGTAACCAAACAGGAAACACATCCCAAAATCTGTTCACTAGACCTTGTGTACTGGCCATAGAAGAAGAAGAGTGTGAAATACGAGCATGTCTCAAGAGATCTGAATGGTCAGTCAGACCAGCACATTAATGGTGGATATGAATGATCCTAAGAAGAAGGCAGTACTAAGCAGACACCCAAAAAATGTAGGTAGGTAAGGACTTAACTGTTGAGCAAGAGATCAAATGAACAAGATCTTGATCAACACAACCAAGGGTATACCTGGGCATTACAAAAGGCAGGCAAGGCACCAATCGTGAAAGGCCTTAGCACAACAACTAAAATATATTTACACATCTGTTCAGATATTTATTGAGCAAGTTCTCTATGAAAGATACTGTGTGTGTGTGTGTGTGTGTGTTTAAAGGGGTCCAATATCCTCATTGGGCTGGGGATAGAGAGACAAATAAATCTAACTTTCCTGAATTCCTGAGGTTGACGCTCTCATTCTTTCAATATAGGAGATATTTACTTTATGCCCTCATAGAATTTGTAGGTACCTTTATTGTGTAATTTGCCACATACTTCTCACCACACCTAAATTTGTAATAACTTTACTATGCGATTTATCGTATTTTTTTCTTCCTACATTATAATATTCTAAAGGATGCATTGTATCAGATATGTTTAGCTATATTAAGTGCTTACTGAATGAATAAAACAAAGCCCCAGTAGTTCAGCATCCAATACTAACAACTTTTATGAAAACCATATACCATTATTTGAGCAGGGAAGGAGCCAGCATTTTTAGGATAAAGTACTGGAATACACAAATGAACTTACAAGCACGGTACATGGATATTGTTGGCTCCCAGTGTAGATTTACAGGTCATATCCTTTTCAGTCAATACTCTTCAAAAGTGAATAATGGTGGAGCCAGGAATCCAAGGGGAAAAGTTGTCCAGATGTTTTATTCTATTAATATGTAAAGGAAAAAGTGAAGCATGTGTACTGAATTTGGCAAGGTAGAAAAAATAATTTCCAGAATACACGGTGAAAGTTACAGATTTGAAGGAACCACAGTTCATTGGGCATTGACAATGTCAAGGTTAGTGACTGTGAAAGTTTTTTTAAAAGCAGTATTGTTCCATGTAATTTATTTTAATTAAAGCTGTATTTATCTATTTATTTTCTCCCTCTCTCTCTCCCCCTATAAGGTTTAGAAAAAGTAACGTATTCTTATAATTAGAAATAAACCCAAACACTTTATCACAGCTAAGGAGACTTTTCAAAATATGTCCCTCTACCTCTCTAATTTCATCTCCTGCTAAGACTTTCTTCCCTCCTTTTGTTCCAGCTACAATGAACAAGGAGTTTCTTTCTACTCCTTATCCAGATAAGGTCATTTTTATTTGAGCATGACTAAATATTCTCTGTGCCTGGAACACTGTTCCCCAGATCTTCACACGACTGGACCCATCCCATTAATCAGTTCTCAGTTCAAATGTCATCTCCTCAAAGAAGCCTGACATAAACCCTATTAAAGCTAACTCTCCTTTTCCTCTCCCCTGTCCAGTCACCCTCTCGGATAGCTTTCACAAGCACTCACCACTCTCTGAAACAATCTGATTCATGATCTGCTTATGTTATTTATTATCTCTCTCTCCTAAGAAGACAGAGTGCTTGTTTTGGTTATTGTTGTTTCCAGATCCATCTGCAACATACTTAACAGTGTCCAGCACATAACAGATGGTCAAAAACTAATTGTTGAGTAAATGAGTAATTGCAGTGAATAAATAGCCATATTTGCTTCTTTATATCCATGTATCCTCACAAGGTACGCTATTCGTTTTAACTTTGTAAATTTATATTCTATGGAATTTTCCACGTAGCTTGCAATCCCCTAATTGGAAAGCATACCCAGGAAATCAATGAGCTGATGCTTTGGACATAAAACTTAATGCCTCACCACACCCAAATTATAGATCCTAAGGTCCCAGAGTAATACAAATTAAGAGAGAAATTTTTTTGGCTGACAGAGTGTTAAAAAAGTTGAATGATCTATAGATTTAAAAAATATGATGGGAATGAGAATAGCTTCAATACTCAGTTGAAGTTTTTTAAAGACTCCCATGATATCTTCCAGTTCCAAACATAGGAAATGGCTCTATATGGAGGAGAAATTATAGGATAGACAATGTATATTACTTCATCCTTTTTGATATACCTTACCATCTTATCTTTGTGGAATTTTATGATCTTCAATTTTCAGCTATGTTATGGAAGAATCTGGGCTTTCAACTGGCACTCATGTTCTTTCCCTATGTGCAGTTAACCAGATATAGATGTGGACACATAGATACAGATGACTATATATCCTATCATCACCCTTTAATACACATACACACAGACCCACACACAGGAAAAGGGAAATATCAGGATATAAGCACCACATGGCTCTCTTCACAGATCAGAGACTATTGACTAAAGAGCTTAACCAGATGTTAACCCTGGTACAACTATGTGTCCAGACTCACAATGCTTCCTCAACTTCTTAAAGATACTTTTACTAAATATGTAAGGAACTGTACCAGAAGATTTTTACACATAATCTAAGATATACAAAAAGCTGGGGAAAATTAATAGAGATATTTTCTACATAACCCTCCCAGATTTCCTTCATATTATCATCTTATAAAATCATGATATAATTATCACATACAAGGAATTAACCCTAGTGCAATACTATTAACTCAACTTTAGAATTTATTCAGATTTTACCAAATTGTTCCTCTAAGGTCCTTTTACTGTTTCAGTACTGTATTCAAGGCCCACACTGAAGTAGGTTGTTATTTCTCCTCAGTTTTCTATAGTCTAACACAGGTCCAGTCTTTCCTTCTTTTTCATGATTGATGCTTCTAAAAAACTTTTTCAGTCACTGTGTAGAAATACCTCAATATGGGTATGTTTGTTTGTTTTTTTTTCATGATTGGACTAAGTATGAATTTTTGGCAAGAATAACATAGAAATAATTATTGTGTCATTCTAAATCCATCATATATGCACTTTCTGTAAGTATGGACTTATGGATATTTAGTTTATACTGGAGATTATAATCCAATAATACCATTATATATTTTGAGTTTAATTTTTTCTAGCCCATCTTTTTTTTTTTTTTTGAACATGTCCTTACTTTTTGACACTACAAGAAATTTCAGGCTCATCTAGTATTTTCTCTGCTCTATAAATTAACTACTTGAAGTCAACCATTTTTCCAAGTACCTTGTTCCTTTTATTGAAGAATGATGTTTAGAAATTAAGATGTAGGGACTGTGTGTGCTCATTATTACTGTGGTGTCATTGTTTCTAGTCTCTCTTAATGAACAGAGCTATAAAATAGGTGAATGGACAATAACCCATACATATAACCTATATTTTTATGTATTTCTATTTTTCTATCTTTTCCACAATATATGATTAAAAATTATTAGTTTCTAAAGATAACCTCAAATTTCAGCAAACTTTGGCCTAGAAATTATATCCACTCCATTAAGTTAACATCGATCATCAAAAACCACGTCCATCATAATTAGGACCTATTCATTTTGGCCAAAAAAACCAAACAACAACAACAAAAAACACTTATGTTTTCCAACAGAGAGGATAAAAATAAATAAGGCTTAAGCTTCACCCTCAAAAAGTTTATACAATTTAATGAGAGATAAGCGGAGTTTGATAGAGCTATCAAAGCCAAACCATTTGGACTGAAGAACTTTGTGAGTAAATAATACATGATAGTAATTATGCAGACCAAGAATCTTTATTTAGCAAACAGCTGGAAATGGAGCAGAGGATGATAATATAACGTTAATTTAATGAGTGTTTAGTATATGCTGGACACTTTGCTAAGGGCTTTACACGTATTAATTCATTTAAGGCTCATAACCAACCTATTAGTTAGTGTCTGAGTCCTTTAGGACTGCTCTGACAAAATAACAATACTGACTGGGAATCTTATAAACAACAGGAATTTATTGCTCACAGTTCTAGAGTCTGACCCAGGTCAAGTGACCAGCATGGTCAACTTCTGCTGACAGCCCTGGTTTCTTGCCTTCCCACTGTGTTCTCACGTGGTGGAAGTGAAAAGGGATCCCACTGGAGCCTCTTTTTTAAGGTGTTAATCCCATCCATGAGGGTTCTTCCGTCATGATCTAAGCACTTCCCAAAAGCCCCACCTCCTAAAACCATCAGCTTTGGGAGTTTAGGATTTCAACATAAGAATTTTGAGAAGATACAAATATTTAAACATGGCAATTAGATACCACTGTCACCTAGCTATATATAGGAAAGCTGAGATGCAGAGAAATTAAGTAAAACAGGAAAAGCCAAACAGCTTTTAAGAGGAAGACAAGGGATTTGAACGAGGGAAATCTAATTCAGGGATTCAGCCTTCATCCAGGGTAATTCAGAGAACAGATTGGGCGTTGGCTGAGAGAGAATTTAGTAACACAGCACAGATGAAGTAGTCAGTAACTGGGATGGATTTAGAAGAAATATCCATGATAATCCCTTAACAAATAGACTTCACATATTGACAGTTCAATGCCAACCTTTAAGACAGATTCGACAAGGAACTGATGCCTCTCTTGGGAAAGAAGGAAAAAATACCTAGGTCATTTTTCTTTTCTCCAGTTATAATGTAAGTTTATCACAAAATCACGAGGACCCTTAGAGTCTGCAGCCAATAGTAAGGTAAGTGGATTCCTCTAATTCCCTATAATTATTATTCTTTATACCATTAAGAGATACTTATTAAATATGTCAGGATTTTTTAAGTATATATGGCAGTCACAAACTTAAATACCACATCTTTAAGTGCTGCATACCATCTAAAACATTTTTGCCAAGGCTGATCCTTTGATTCTAAGGAAGAAGAGTATTTGGATGATATTCCACACCATGGTTCTTAAGTGAGTCATTCATCCCATAAAGTAGTTACATTGAATTTTAATGCTTTGTAAAACGTGAGCTATATCAAGTAGTTGCACCTTAAAATATGAGCTACAGTGTATTCTTTGAAACTATAGCATAATTTTCAACAGCATTAACTGCAAAAAACTTACTAAATATCATTTATCTTGCTCAGCTAATCTTACTTAATAAATGATCATTGCATTAGTGTATTTGAATCCTGGAAAATAAAATAGGATGGGAATATGAAAACAATTGCTAGGCAAAAAGTGAAAAAAAGAAAAACAAAAAATCAGACAGTAATTTTCAACTCTTATTATAATTAATAGTATTATCATATCTTCATACTTAGTCCTAGATAAAATATTACACACATTTAGGTGTACTTGATGATTATTTATGTTTCCTATACTTTACAACTGAAGCTAAGCATTTTCTTGAATTGACTAATTGTCTTCTATTACAAGTTATTCATTAGAACATAAATCTAAACCATATATTTAATGTCATTTACATTGCATTGTCATAACACAATACGACCCCTTTCTTCCTAGAGGGAAAAATTAGTTTATGAATACTGAATCATAATTTTAAATCATAGTCAGAATGCTGCTTATCCTAAAATATTTATTCTTCTATTGCATTAATATTGGTTTATCAGCATTCTCAGAATAAATTAGATTATCAGAATAAAACTACATTGTTTGAACAACCTATGGTTTTTATAATAAAAAGAAAATAAGTGGTGTTTAGTATATACTACTTTTCATTGCTATAGTTGGAAAGGACATTCAATTAAAGCAAAGTATCCTATCTAAATTCCAGTTAGAATAAACAGCAGGTATTCATTACATCTATCTAGATTTGAACAAAAGGACAAATCAGTATTCTAATACAAGTGAATCAGGTTAGTATGGTGATAAATACTACAGGTATCAAGGTCCTAGATCAATGCAGCTACTCAAAATATGTGAAAAATTATAATTATTTTGTTCCAATCTGAGACATTTCTAAAAGAGGAAGAATACTCTGAATAAGTTTCCCCTTTGCAACTGTCTTTTCAGGAAGAAGATCAATGAGAAAAAAAAAATCACTTTTCATTCCACTTCATTTCATCGATTATATATATAACAGAATTTCATGCTGAGGTATTAAAACTGACCTTAGCAAAATATCAAAATACAGCTCCACATATGATTTGGCGAAGTACTGGTAATCAACCCAATTTCCCAATAGGCATTTCTTAATTTGGCTGTAGGTTGCCCTCTATTCACATTGTATAAAACTAAAGCTCATGCTTAATATGTGGTATGCTTTAGTCTCCCATCCAGTATGTGGAAACAATAGGGCCTTATTAATACTGAATTCTCCGATCTAAAAGTTTAATATTCTTGGCCTTGTATTACTTCCCTTGGAGATAATAAATTTTACTAAGTTACAGACCTCACTCATGATATCATCCAATACCCTGATAAGATCAATATCATAATGTTCTAGCAAATTTAGAGGTTTAGAAGAGAGAAATACAGCCACCAACATTAGGTCTGCAATGTGCAAATGCTAGTGGAACAATAGCCACACCCTCTAGCCTTTCTGTATTAGCGCTAGAGTAAGGAAAAGTCATCTTCCTTCTATAGGTGCAGGAAGAATATCGTTGTATAATCTTCCACCTGTGATTTTACTAGTTCTTCTCAATGTGGCTATTCTGATCTCTTGGTTTGACTCTTTTTCCTATTTATTCCAGGGCTAAATTTCCAGCCTTACTCCAATCATTGGTCTTGCCTAGGTATGCCTTTTCATTGTAGTCTATCATTCATTCAACTTTTAACAATAAACATAAAAAACCTTACACACAGTAGGCATTACTCTAGGTGCCAGAGAAACAGCTAAGAACAAGGGTCTTGTTTGTGAGGAGTTTACTTTATTTATATAACACCCAATAGAATGTAACTAGATACCAGATTATGATAAATATTATGTTGAAAATTAAATAGCCTAAGTACACAGGATTTTACTTGAAATGAATTGACAGGTAGAGGAAGTAATGTGTACTGTGGTCAGAACAGTAAGGATATAGTCAAGAAAGACTAAAATAAAGAACATTTCAAGTAAAAGGTATAGATGGTTCAAAGGATTTAAGGTAGAAACTAACTGTGTATGTTCATGGAATTAGAAAAAGACTAAAACATCTCAGTGAATCTGACTATAGCAGTGCAGCAGGTAAGAGAAAGTGTGTGCAGTTTGGCAAGGTGCGAATGATTTTATGTTCATTATTATTAATATTTTTATAGAGAAGTGTGATTTATGTTTTGAAAGTGAGTCTGTTAAGCTGAAAATAGATTTTATAGAGGCGGACAAGAGTGGAAATCAGGAAATCAACTGGGAAACTATTGCTTTGTTTTATGCAAGAGGTAAATGCAGTTTTGTTCACATTGGCAGCAGTAAAGGATAGAGCAAAACACAGATGGAAGCAGGAGAGTAAAGGAAATAAGGATAATGCCCGTAGTTTTGGCTGAATTGGACTGTAAAATCATTTACTGACTGACGGAGACATACATTTGGGAGCAGACTAGAGGAAACCAAGGGTTCTCTTTAGAATATACTAAATTTGAGGTAAACATTTGACAATAAAATGATGTGGCCTAGTATACAGTAGGATCACTAGGATAATGCATCTGTAATTTCAGAATGATGCTAGAGCCAAAGATATAGATTTGGGAAGCTCTCCGTCACTCTTCCTTATTCCCCATCCGGAGATGCATCACTCTGCCAACTCCACTTTTAGCCTTGAAGTAAATTGATCTTTTCAACGACTATATCGTCTTCTTTGCCAACACTGTCTTCATCACAATAGTTTTGTAATTAGTTCTGGTGTCTGACAGCGTGAAGCCCTCCAGTTTTTACCTTAGCCACCTTTGCTGTTTCGCTCCTGTGCAATTTCATACCAATTTGAGAATCAGCCTGTCAATTTCTGTCAATTCACTCTATAGGTTTTTTGCACCTGTTTTGTTCTGTTAATTCCTAGGTACTTGATATACTGATATCATTCCAGATTACATATTTTATCAATAAATACATTAGAAGTTGTACTTATTTCAACTACCATTTGAGTTGCTAAGTTTATCACTAAAAGATGTTTAAAGAAAGCTTGTTAAAAAATAAACAAAAAGTGAGACCCTAAAGCCTATAGCATAAGTATTCAGACACTGACATTATTTAATATGCTTCCCCTCTTCTTTCACTGAGCAGAATACATTTTCAGGCTTAATTTCTGTGGTGCCAGAAGCTGGATATTCATCTATTGCAACTGAAACTTTTTAACAATGCAGTCTCATTACTGACAATTTGGAAAATCCAAGAAAGTAGGTAACAATTCTTATCATCTCATCAATCAAAGACAGTAACGTTAACTGTATTTCTTTCTAACGTTATTTGTTCCACTTATCTCTTACGTTCCTTCTGATATATTTTTATGTATTTTCATCACTACTAAAGTAAAATATGTTTCAGCTTAATGTAGAAATATTCTAATTTCCCTATTACACTTTAGAGTAAGTACGTGAAAAAATCAGTGTAGGAGCTTACATTAGTACAGATTGTCTCACTAGGAAATAAAACAAAAATGTAAATGTCCCTCAATTTTATACAATTCTCTGAATTACCTATCTAGTTTCAACTCACAGTTGCAATGTGTATGTGTGATGCTTTGTCCAATACAGCTTCAACCCACCTTATTTCTAGATATTGTTTCATTACCCATGACTATGTGAAGGCATTCACTTTCATGTTAAGCAGGTGAAACATTACCTAGAGAATAGACAAGATAAGCATTCAACTTTTGGAATGGCAGCAAATGTCAAATCAGAAACTAAATGAAGTTTAGAATCTAGAAGTATGAGAAAGTAGGCGGTTAATTGGAAATAGTGTCCTCCAGGGAAAAGAAAAGTTTGGCAGTGCCGCTGCAAACTTCTACCTGCATTCCCACCACCCTGCCACTGGCTGATGGCCTTGATGCTTGTCATCTGGTTTTGATCTCTCTCTGACCAGTGTACAGAGTAGATCAAATTCAGGCAACATTCCATCTGGAATTTGTTGGGTCCCTTTTTTCAATGTGGAGATAGAATGGTAAAGACTTGACAATAATACTGACACAATATGAGAAGCTTTACATCTTTGATTGGATTTCAGCCATCCCAGCAACAACCTCCACCGCTGTGTTATAAATTTTGGATGTGGCTATCTAACAGAAGGCTAACTGAAATTATAAAGAGACAACTGTTTGGCTCATTATAAAGTCAGATGTGTTGTTTGGCATTTGAGTGGACAGCAGAGACTTTGACATTAACGCATGGCTCATTAGGAATGAATTTGAGCTTGGCCTTTTGCTGCACTTAAAACAAAATATCTAATATAGAGAAGCAACTCCTTGAAAATGCCGATACAATCTCTTAAACATACATAGCGGTAATTTAAAATGAAGGCTCCATTCCTCCAGGCATTTGCCGTTAAGAGCATAGTGCGTGTCTTAAAACTGTGAAGCAAACAACGAAACAGCACAAGATCATGTTCCTTTTATCTTTCTTGTTCCTAGTGACAAAGACACTGACTTTTCCTGTTCCTCCTAACTGTTTGTCATGTTCTAGAACAGGCTGTCTTGTAGTCGCACAACAGGGTCATGTTTACAGCATTACACAGTAGTTAATGGTCAGTTACCACTTTTATGATAAATTTGATTTTGCAACTCAGCTGGTTCAATTTGCACCAAGCTGCAACTTGAAACATAAAGCAGTTTATCACCTTACATCTACAAAGCAGAATGCTCTTTCATATTAAGGCAGCTCAGCACTGGGTGCTGAAAGCAGTCTGTGCACTAACTATGAGCACAAATTTTTTTTTTAACTTTGTGTTTATCAGCTTTGCATTTCTACTAACCTGCATCATTTCTGTTGCTGTTATTTCTACAATAAAGAACAAAGTGTTTCATTTGAAAATAATTTAAATATTATTTTCATTTAATTTTGAACTAGGTTATCATCTATTAGGCTGCTCTGAGAATTTAAAATTGTAAAGAAATAAATGCTGCTTTTGTAATTTATGTACATCAAAGCAGGCACTGAGTCAAGTGAGAGAAGAGTATCTGCCAGTCCTGTCAGTTATGATGAAAATTACAAATTCCTTACACTATGAGATATGTTTGTAGAAGCAAATACGATGCTCAAGGAAAGAGCACATCTATCAAATATTCCACGGACAACATGACATGACTAAAAGCTTCAGAACTTGAGTAATGCTGAAATGCACAAAATGGGTTTACATATTTTTAAACCTTCAACATTTTAAATGATAAAGAGGTAGTACAAAGAGTCCATAAAAACAAACGAACAAACAAGTAACACATAAAATGAATCCAAACAAAGAAGTTTAGTTTGAGACTGAACCAGCACCCACAATAGACTATTTTGCTTCCATTACTGGTAGGGACTTAAACAGGGCATATTTCATCTGCAAATGACGGAATATTCTCCTAGAGATCGGTAGATGAAGAGTATGGCAAAACTTTCCCAAAGGGTCTCTGCCTTGTGTTTAACTGAAATATACCCCAACCAGAATGAATCTACCTTCTAGCTTATGTCTGTATGTCTTCTATGGTTCCTCACCTATAGGAGGCACTTAAATAGCTATTTTTAAAGGACTAAACATCTTTTAAACTATTTTATCTTTGTACAAATTTTCTAAAAGAAAAGTATGCGTGGAGGAACCCAAATAAGTAAGATCCCAGAATACAAAATGAAAATAACCACATAGTTAATAGCACTGAAGAAGAATTAGGATAAGTACTTTCTAGATATGACCAGTGATAAACTATTTAAGCCAAGTCTCATTTACCTAATCTGTAAAATAAAAAGAATGGCATTTGCCTTTCTATACTTCAGACTTGTAAGGAAAAAAATAGAAAATCTATAATATCACTTTATAAAAATTGTAAATATATACGGTTTGGGAAAATGATGTGCATTTAGAAGACCCAACTCTGAAAATTAAATTTTGAATGGATTTATGAAATTTACTGACAGTCCAAATTCTCATTAGAAAGTATACCTTTTGCAAAAATGTGACTTTAGCTTTTAAGAGTAAAGAGATATATCTTAAATCAGTGGACAACTTTTTAATTTTCCCAGGCTTACTATTGTAAATGATCATCACTGCTCAATAATTCAGAGAAGCCTAAGATAGATATACTTCCTGAACCAGAGACCCAAGTGTCCTTGACCTTAGACATGTGCTGAGGCACAGAACAGTTTGGAATTCTCTGCAGAATTATTCATTATGTGAGATTTCTGGGTCTTTCTGATGAACTCGGATTATTTCCTATGGAAAAAAGAAGTCTTTTACCAAGGAACTATTCTGGTTTAACCCTGTTTTGTACAGACAGACATCTATGTTGCTTGTTCTACATGAAGAGTACAGAGAGAATCAACAGCTTGAAAACGTGCTTGGCCCAAGTATTTCAAATGGACTCATTTAGATTTGGAGAACATAGAAATGCCAGTAAAGAGTGAACATGAGCACACGAGAAAGAGAGGGAGAGAGATATACAACTGAAGATGGGATTTATAACTGTGACCAGTAAACTGGCTAAAAGACTTATGAACTATCATAGACAAATGCAAGGATATTTGTGTTGAAAAATATAATATTCTGCTGCTAATTGGCTAATGCTCATTCAGTTCTCCACATGGAAGCAGGAAGAAGACAATGGAAAATGCCTCATTTTTTGTAATTCTTCCAGAGTTGAAGAAAATATGGATCCGAGGAATGACGGTTAAGAAAGCACTATTCTATCAAGTATAGCAGATGACTACATTCAATTCAACATGTCTTTTATTAATAATTTTGGAGACCCTGCCACCCCATACATACACATACTTTTGTCTAAGTTTTTTCAATTATCATTCACTTAAAAAGTAAAAGATCACTTTGGATTTTATATATAAATAATGCATATGTCACCTGGTGTAGCAGTAAGAAAAATGGAGCCCTCAACTAAAACAGTCTTGTCATGTTTCCTGAAGAGTCTGTCCAATTTCCTGCAGTGTAGCCATGAACTCACTACTACAATAACCAGACTAACCTATCCAGAGTGCTTTAAAAACAGCTCCAAATTCACTTCAGACCTAACCTAGCCCTCTCCTTGATCTTCAGCTCCCAAAACACACATACACCTATCTTCTAATAAGCTTCAGAAAATATATTCCTATTTATCCCCTTGTTCCCCAAGGTGCATAAACAAGCTAAGTGACTCTAAAAATGATCTCGGATCATATACACATGTGAATCCTGGGAATAGTAAATATTTTCAAAATCGTTATTATTATACAACAGTTTATTGTCCCTAAGTTTGCACTGTATGCATTCTCCCACTCATCACGAGTTCTATCCATCAATAGCCCAAAGTCTGAGATTAAGAGAATGCAGAGGGAGACTTGAAAAATAATCCTTCAGCATTATGTCCGAACACTTCTAGAAATGAAAGAGTGGAGATGATTCTGAGCACAAAGGGTATTTTTAGTTTTAAGCTCCATGGCCTGACTTCTACTTAACTACCATATTCATTTTTATTTGTGAAGCCTTTATAGAGCAGAAGAACTGGTGCTCAGTTTTACACTGTCATATACATTTGCCACATTCTTTTTCACTTGTTTTTGACAGTGCTTCCTACCTTCTAGAATTAAATTTGAGGAGAATCTATGTCCCCATCATTTCTCTAACCAGGGACACTTTAAATAGACATTGGTTACTGGTGAAACTGTAAGCACTGACCTCTGAACGTCCTAAAGGAAAAAGCTCTCATCTATTGCCAGAAAAGGTCTCTCAGGGATATTCCTACTTGTATTTGGCTGGATTTCTGAGCCTGAGAATCTTTGTGCATCACAGAGGTTATTCCTCCTGGTATAATCATCCTATCAAACAGCCATTTATCCTGAACAATGCCATTCTGCTGCCTACATTTAGTCCCGTGGTAAGAATGAAGTCATCTCTCATGAAATCCCTTAATAGATATCTCTACAACTCATTATTTTTTATTGTAAATAAGGTGCTAGGCAATAATAAAACATGGTAAAATGTACAATGCATTCAAGTTCTTGTGAAATCTCAGGTTGGTGGTGCACCTTAAACTGTATTTTTCAGAAAAAGGTTTCTTACATTTAAACAGGCTCAAAACTCTCTTATTCAATAATTTTACTTTCAGGGGTATGCAAAATAATTGACACAGAAAGAAGTAAGGAAATGGCGATTTTAAGCATCAAGCATCCTGACTGCTGTGACAATACACTACCAAAAGGAGAGCTGAAGGAAATCATTTTCCTACAAAGTTAAGTTCCCAGTTGAGTGAGGGATCAAACCTGATATCTGAACACAGCATTTGAAAAACCCATCCACAAGAGGAAAATCAAGTGCAAATAAAAAAGGGACTTTTATCATTTGAATATTGACACAGATTTGGATACATTTCAATGTCCTTATTTCAGAATTTTTGTTTGGACTATGCAAAGGATCAAGCAACTCCCCTCCTCACAGAGCAAAATGAATGTGCTCATTCACAAAGTCGTGTGTATAAAATGGTGTGAAGTATTGGAAGGATGCTTTTCTTCTTTGATCAGATTTGTGTAAACTGCAGAAAAGGAAAAAAATTTTAAATTGTTGTTTAGTTCTTATTCTACAATCATAAACCTAACTCTTAAATCTAGCTAGACTTGGAGGGAGGTCAAGAAAATATGGAACCAAAGGAATTGTGGCAAGAGCAGAGATTACAGGGCACTGAGAGCAGACAGAGGTGGAGGGGTGCTCTCCTGAGCCACAGAAGAAACGGTCTGGTGATTGAGGTAAAACATAAGTCAAATATATTAGTGTTGCTCGCAGTGGTAATGGTGATCTTGCTGGTCTTGCTGTTTCTGGACCCAAAGTTCCCCATGGCTTCTAAAGCACATATATGCTCTTTTATCTTGCTAAAGACCACATTTGTTTTTAACCACTCAGTCTTGGCCATGCAGATACAAAAGTGGGAACTGTTTGTGCTAGGCCCAGTATTTGCCATAAACAAGATGCCAGGACCTGTGTGCTCAGGATGAAGCTCTCATCATCAAATTTGTCCCCAAAAATGGACTTGCCATCACTGCCATTATGATATGAGAAGTCACCACCCTGGCACACAGACTCCAGAATAATTCTGTGAATGCAGAAATCCTTATAACTAAATGCTTTCTCCCCAGTGCTAAAAGTTTTCTGCTGTCTTTGGAACTTTGTCTTCAAAGAGCTAAAAGGAAATGCAGTCCAGGGGCTCACTGTTGATGATGATGTGGAAGAATATGGTGGAGCTGTCTAAGGCCTGCGTGGCCTGGTATGTCTCCCAGTGGCAGCCTTGCCATCAGCAAAACCCAGAAGAGGTGAATTTTTAATTTAACTCTTTATTCAACTTTTCTTTCCCATGTGTTCCATCACATGTTTCAGAACAGCACTCCTCATGTACTCTCAGGCTTTAATATTCTCTTCCCCTCCAATCATAAAAAAGAAAGCTGATAAACACATTTTGATCAGATTTCAACATCTCAATATTGTAATCCTCAAGATCTTTCCTTATTTACTTATTCTGAATGCTATGGAAGAAACCGACGTGTTCTACTGTGTTCTCCACTTCTTCTTGGGCGTCCATCTCAGCCTCTGTTGCAGGCATGTGCAGCCACGGGACTGATCACTATCCAGAAATGGCAGTGGAAACGTTATGTGTGACTTTCAGGCCATAGACCATAAAACCACTTGGTTTCCTCTGTGCTATTTTTCCTCTGGAAGGTTAGGGTAGAGATGCTTATGTTGACCATGGAGACTACACACTGAGGAAGGTAAAGCCTCCACTAGCCTGCCTCCCTGAATGACCACGTAGAGAAAGACCTTTTCTATTGATTTCAAATACCTATCTTTGGGCTGTTACACAGCAAATCATAAAATTCCATTCTTTTGGTTCATTATCCACTTTCTGGACAAATATATTACAGTAAGTAGACTATGTCACTTTAATACAAATGCTTATTTATAAAGATCACTGACATAATGGTGGAATTTCAGACACCCACAATCCTAAGTTATAGACAGAGGAAATTTTACTTAACAATTCATCCTAAATATCTTTCCATACTGGTATGAAAAAAGTTATTTCATTGTTGTAAAGGCTGCATAATGTTTCATGTTGCCTTATTTCATTTAACTAGTTTCCTATTGACAGGACATATCATATTTCATTCTGTTATACATTTAAATGTATTCAATGCTTACTGAAAGTCCTTTCATACCACAGTTTCATCATCCCTGATTTATTTTAATTTATATTACATCATTTGGCTGATGCTTAACAATTTCAATTTTTTTCAGGAATGCTTGGATGCTATCATCTCCAAGTGCTTTATGTGTTTGAGATTTTTGTCTTTATATTTGAATGAGAATTTGGCTAGGTCCATAACAACAAAACTTTGGTTTATGCCTGTTTTCTCTTAAGATTTTTAAGACATTGCTCCTTAGTCATCTTATGCTGAATGTTTTAGTGCAGAGTACTGAGACAAATAAGATTTTTCCCTACAATTTTTGTTACTTGTCTTTGTCTGAACACTTATAGAATCTTTTTTTACCTTGGTGATAACTGAAAGCAGAGATTGCCTCCCCCCAGTTTCTATAGAATACACATTTGTTTTTACTCTATTAGTTCAATACTATATAGTATATAGTAAATATTTATAGAGTTCTGTTGGTTTCCCTCAGATCAATATGTCATTTGATCTGGAAATTCAGACTTTTATCTAATGACTAAACCACTCTGTTATAGTGTTAATAATTTTCAGGTTCATCAGTTATGTCTAAGTTGTACCATCTTTGCCTAACTTTGTTATACATCATCTCTTGGGTTACATTCATTCATTCATTTATGCATTTTCTATTGCAAACTGTATGATTTGTCAACCTTGACATTCATTTCCCTAACTCAGTTTTAAGGTGTGTTCATTCTAATCCTTATTTCTTCTAATTTGTCTCACTTATTTTATGTCTTTATTTAAACCTTAGGTATCATTCATGATAGTGAAAACATTTATTACTTCCTAATTCACATTCTTTCTTCTTCATTAACAAACATTTTTCATTGCCTTTATTCTCTTAAGAGTCATATTTTCTATATTAGGGGGTAGTATTTATCTGATTCTTTTATTACATAGTATTTATTTTTATTATAAAAATTCAATGTGTCTTATTTTTTTACCATTTACCTACCTTTTATTCATTATATTTATCTTGTCTACTAACATACCAATGGATGCACTGCATGCTATGCTGTCTTTATTATTTAATTAAATAATATTTAATATTATTATTTAATATTCAGATAAGCAAAGTCTATCCAGAGCAAGGATTTACCTAAGGATACTGTGATAAAAGAAACTGGGGAATAAACTGGAGGCGATAAGAAATAAGGAACGTACTTCTAAAATATGGAACTGTAGGACAAATATAACTAAAGAATGTCCCAAATAGACTGGTCATCTATGTTTTCTGCAGCACAGATTGCTAACTCATACCAATGGTCTGAAGTTCACAGTTAATGTTGGACTGGAAAAAGATATGGTGCAGTATTCTAAATGTGCAAAACTGTTTCTTGTGAAATAAATTTACATTTCACAAGGCCTGAGGCCCTCATACCAGTCCTCATATAAGATTCCCGCAAAATTTATCCCATCAATTCTTCAGAAATGCCCAGTCTAAATCAGCAATAGCAGTTGATTCCAAAGTACCTTAACTTAGTCCTCCTCTCATACTTTTCTAACACACCAGGCATTGCACAGCTAGTACATCCTTTCCTATTGTGTTCACCACTGATGGGAATTTGACAGTTAATTACACCATTAGTGTATGCCAGGAGTTATCAGCAGTCCACCTACTTTCAATAATGGTTCTCACTGTCAGCCTGCTAGCAGGTAATCCAGCTTCAAAAGCTCAGTTTAGAGACTTCTTCCTGGAAACACTCCCATTGTCACCCGCTCTCTTAGATGTGTCTCTGAGATGGTCTCTGAAGTTAGAGATTTTCAGGACAGAAGTATCTTGGAGGATGATCTCAGAAACAGTATTTGAAGGGATTGAGGGAAGCTAATTTGAGTATCAGAAGGTGTTCAACTGCAGTATGTTGCAGCAGAAATCTGTGAGGACTCCATTCAGAACTCTGGAGCTGAGATGGCCTTTTACATTGGCCCCAAAGGTAAGGGGGCTTGGGTATTGTACCTCACATGGTATTAGATGTAGGTTGCCTTCCTGGAGAACGTGTAATCTTGGGTGATTCCTTCATCTAAGGACAATTCTCTGAGAGCATATATGTGAACTATTAGCAGCCAATATTCTTTGCAGTCATGAGAGTAAGTGCTTAGTCTAGAAGGGAGATTTGGATAGCACAACCCAGAATCCACTATATTACAGTTTGTATAATTCCAACTTCATACAGTTTTAAGATAGGTAAAACTAATCTATAGCAATAGAAAACAGGATAGATTAACTTTAGGAAGATAATGGTTGGAGTAGGGCATGAAAGGGGTTTCTGTGGTGTTAGCGATGCTCTGTTCATGATGTGAGGAATTATTACATGGGTAGGCTCAATTTATGAAAATTCCTCAAGCTATAAAATTGTGTATTTTTGTATATATCATATTTCAATTAAAAGTTTAGTTTAAAAGCAACATGTCACTCAGACACATAATTGAAAGGATTTTTTAAAATAATTTAATCGTTAGTTTTACTTTTATATAGATTTGTATTTTAGAATGTTGTAATAACTTTGTATGGTGACAGTTAACTAAACTTATGGTGATCATTTCACAATGTATAAGAGTATAAATAAATCACTATGCTGTACACCTGAAACTAATATAATACTGAAAGTCAATTAACTTCAATAAAAAATAGCCTACCTAAAATAAATAAATAAAAATTTTAAATAAAAGAAAACAAAAATTTGTACTTTGGAATTTTTCTTTGGATCTTTATATATAATTTAATATTCAATTTTCCATAAAGAATATGGACCATTATTATTATGATCAGGATATTTTTTAAATGAACAAATTGACAGATTTGCACAAATGCCTAATGGTTGTTTAAAATGTACTTTCCCCCAAATTATTAATATACGAAAAACAAACATCAGACTAACTACAAAAATACCAGTGACAACTGCTTTAAGAAATACACACTTTGGTAGTTAAAAATTATTTAGCTCAACTGCTTTGCCTGAAAAAGATTTAGGAGATGGAGTTGACGAGATTAAAGGAAAGGCAATATAATGGCTTGGTAATTGCCATGTAAATACCCCATCATTACAGTGTGAATATGTGATTGCTTCCCTCCTTTAAAGAAGGCTCCAGTTTACATGGTATTTACCTAGGGACTATTAAATGTAATTATAGGGTGCATTTCAGGAGAATGGAAACAAAGTGAAGTTTGGTTTTGCATATCTATATACGCTAGGAGTTAATAGCTATTTTCCAAAAGTCATTTTGTTTGGGTGTGAGTGCACTGCGTGTGCCTATCCTTAACCAACTGATGAAGTTACTCAGATATCCTAGAATAATTTTTTGACATAATTTTCTTAATATGTTGTGTATCTTATTTTGAAAGTAGAAGAATACTGCAGCCAGGAATAAAATGATTATCCCCAGGTGCTGAAGAAGTCTGTCAGTGACAGTGATACCACGTGACAATCTCTGTGACCTAGTTTTTATTATAATACTCTTTATAATATAATACATAGTTGATGATATATAGACAGTAGGACTCTGTAGCACATGTTCTGTGTTTATGAAATGTCTTTCTACTGCCTTCTGGGGAAACCAGAGTACATTTCCCAGCCTTCCCTAACAGTTAGATGTAGCTCTATGACCAAGTTGTGGCCAAAGGATGGTTCTGGGAGTTGCAGCACACCACATCCAGGCTTGCCCATAAAAATACTCCTCTAAGTAATGTCCTTGTCTTCTCTTCCTCTGACTGCCAGCTAGAGGCAGACACTCCATCAGAGGCCTCTGAGGCCCCAAGGATAGCAAAGACAAACATGAAAGAAGTTTCAATGTCTAGATGTAAAACTATAACACCATGTAAAAACTATAGATATATCAGGCAGAAAGAAAAATATCATGTTAAACCACTGAAATCCACAAGTGTTTGTTATAATACTTATATTTATAATAATCTATAATAATTATATTTATAATCTTTATATTTACCCACTTAACATAAACAATTATTTATGTTAATAATGTCAAAAATTTTTACTGTAAATGATATGCCACCATTAAAAAAAACTACACTGTTTGGCACTGGTTTAATAGTTTAGGAACGGACAACAAGAAAACAGATACTGTAGGTTTGAAACCGGGGGTTTTCAGTTGAGCTGTGACAAAATTTCCATCTGCAACAACTTGGAAGGTAAGTCATATACATAATGAGACTATTGCTTTAGAGGAAGTGACTGGGAAAAGGCAGAATAAAAAGGCGTCTCGGTTATTACTGGCTGCCTTTAGCCAAATGTTTCTGGAAAGATATGCTACAAAGTTTAAAAAGAATTGAAGATAATCTGGAGATGTAAAGCTATTAAGGACTGGAAAGGCAACTATTCTAGACTCTTCTTTAGAAAGTGCTCAGTATGGGGGGAGAAAAAAGTTGAACAAAAACTTTTCTGTTAAAATTAAGTAAGTAGAAAAATTAAATAGCTAAGAGAAAGAAATAGAGAGTGAGACAGGTAGGAAACTCAAAATTAAAGTGTATTAGAACTTTGGGAAAGAACTATAGGTGTGCTTACTGGCCCATGGGACTGACTGGACTCAGATGGATCAGTAGGTTAGCAAGTTTTTGCAGGAACTGTGTAGCCAAAAGAAACTAAGAGTATTGTCTAAAAATGCCTCTAGTTTTTCAAGTCTTAAAAAAATCCTGACAGTAAGTAAACTTTAGCACATGTAGACCCCAGTCAGGACATACTCTCCTTTATACATAAGATATGATCACAGAGGATAACAAGAAAGACCTTATGAATGATAGAGCCAAGGCCCCAGAAAAATGATGGATAGAGAGAATAAGGATGTTTCTCCCCAAACTCAGAGCCTAATTAAAGAATTTTCCTCACCAACCTCCACCAAAATTCTGAGTCTTCATAAAACATGCCTAGCAGGATATCAAACATGGAGATGCAGCCGTAATGCCATATCTTTCAATTTCCACATTTGCTTTTGCTATTCTGGACCTTCTCCACCATTGTGCATAATTGATGTATTAGGGGCAGATAACTTGTCTTTGCTAGTTCATTGATGTCTGGGCCAGGACTGCTGGAGAGGACAGTGTATCATCAGAAAAGCTTAAAGGTGGAATGGACAACTAGATAGGATGTTGGATTGTCTCTCAGGGTTACTGTGTCTTATATGTAGGGGGAAGAATAAAACAGGTATTTGTTGATCAAAAGTCAGACAGACTATGCAGAGATTGCTTTTCCTGCTACCTTCCTATCTGAGATTGAGTTCCCCCAAAACAGACTCTGAGATGCAGATTTGCAGGTGGGTTTGTGTACCTGTACTTAGGAGTGGAGGAAGTAGGATTCTATAAAGGAAGGGGATGCACTGTTACAAACTAGCACAAAGGCCTCAGTCATCCCATAGGAAACACTGTCACTGAGGGGGCCCTTCCTGGTTGTCTTGCCTGTGGCAAGAGGGCCAGGTCTTTCCAGTCTGCATTGACCACTGACGGAAGTGGACTGCCGATGAGGATGGGGCAAGAACAAGTTGTGGCAGATTTCTTCACCTGAGAGCCATTTCTAGAGAAACAGTTGGAAGTTATCCCCCACCAGTATTCCAAGCAGCTGGAGAAACAAATACCTCAGTCCTGAAGGGAGATCTGAAGGACACACCACAACATCTACTATCCTCCAATTTGCAGAAAGCAAGATGGTATTTTCTGCTCTGCCACCCTCGCAGCCAGGGATGGCTCCATGATCAACAGACATATGCAATTTTCAGGCTTGATGAGTAAAATTCCCCTGCACACTCATCCACACTGTCTCCCCACAACACAAACTGCCTGTTACAGATGACCCAGCAAAGGACAAGGTGTCACGGTGAATCCTGAAGGTTTCACAAAACTTGGATCCTAAATGACCAGGATGAATATTGCCACCTAGCAGGAAATATCTCAGTTTGGATTTTTCATAAGGAAAAAAGTGAATCCATTTTGCTAAGGAACAGAGATTTGGGAGTTATGTGTTACAGAAGGCAATATTATTTATGCTAACCAATAAACATCCATACAGTGACAATAAATCATATATATGTGACAATGTATACTTTATCCAAAGTTCAAAAAGAACAGTAGTCATGATGGTAGTGATAAGAAAAAAATTACAAAAAGAAATAGGCCTTAAATGTATGTAATTCATTTGAGCACTCCTAGTTGGTTTGTTTGTTCATTGGTTAATTAAAGAATTGGATTGAATCACCAAGGTTCTTTCCAGAGCTAATAATCAATGATTTTATGACATCCTCTCAGAGACAGAATGATGGTATACAATCACTTTTGAGAATTTCATAATTCTATAAAGCCACATGGATCACCCAAGGTGGAATCTGATATGTAGAATTCATGCCAAAACCCATGTAATTCATTTACTGTAAGTCCTATCATCACTGGCCAAGATTCAGACTTAGACGCTCCATGATTCATGATTAATGTGCTTCCTTTTGGAGTGTTTAATTAATGTCTTTTATGCCAGCAGTCTAACTTTGCTGCTGACTGAATTACCAACACTGCTCTGTTGGGACTGGGTGCTTCACATGCAGGTCATCTTAATACTTTTATCCTAGTAGGAAGGATTTGCAGAGAAAAAATTCTCTTTTTCTTTCAAGAAATTGGTCTGCTTCTTGTGCTACTAGAAAGATTTTCCATGATTCAGTCCACCATAATAATAAGGATGTCTTCTCAAAAGGTATCTTTCCCTGATATAGTTGTCTGGCCAGTCACTGTGTCAGATTGAGAGAATCCACTGGTATACCGAGCATTCCAGGGACAGCACTACTTAGCAGCAAATGCATCAGCTTCCAAAACTGTGCACAGGCGATAGTCAGGAGGGAGAGTTTCAAGTGAAATTAATAGCCACCTTGTGCTTTTTAAAAAAAAACCAATGTATTATTGAAATAGTATTCATTCAAGGTTGCACAGCTGGTTTAATGCTGATTATGCTTTAAGACAGAATAATTAAATAGGACAGAAAATGGTGTAAAGTTATGTGACAGAAAAGATGCCAAGAACACTACAACCAAGGCCAGGCAGAGCCTCATAAAAGAAGCTCAGATAAATTTAATGAAAAACTGTGAGTTTACAACTTTTTTTTCTTCATCTAAAGGAGTTAGCTTTGTGAAAATACCATGCATACTTGCAGAGTTCTACACTTTAAAAATAACTCTAATACACATTCTTATGCTCATTTCCACAGCTTATATGCAGCGAACAGAACATATTAAACCCAATTAAAGTTATGCCTTATGAGATTTTTCATGTATGTGTTAATCAAATAAAACAATATTCCAAAAGAAAAAGGCCCTGGGGGACCTAGATTAAAACAAAAATTAAATAAAAATTTAAGAAATACAATCCTATCATAATTATTTTAATGGGTATTCATGAAATACACTTACGTCATTAGGTAATTTTAGGGAACTTGAATTTCATGGCTAATGCTTTAAAAATTATTAGCATTTGATTTTCTCTGTTATGCTCTTTTGTTAACAATGTATTGATATTAATCTTTTAAATATTGATGCTTCTTTAAGTATAATAATTAAAATTACTCAAATATTCAGACATTTTAAAAAAGCAGTATTAAACCCATTCATGTTGTAAATTCTTGTTCTCATTTTAACATTATGGTATTTTTCATTTGAAATGACTTGTCTCATTTATATTAGGTTATTTTAAATGTTATTCCCTTGCTGAATTCATTTCAAAAATTTACTAGCCTTGTTATTATTGGTTAATATCTGAGAACTTTAAACTACTTAGTACACAGGTACATATATATGACTTAAAGGATTTCAGAATCTTTAAAATCCTTAAAAAATAAACAATTGAAATGTATACATACACATATTAAACACACATTCACAGAGCCTGAGGTTTGGGGGGACTGATGGCATTACTAAAATTTGCAAATTAAAAGCCTAACTTCAGTGGTTCTAATAAGTATATAGAAAACATCTAGTTCTCCACTTGGATGGCTGCACATATGCATTTCATAGAGGAATCACAACTATCTGTTACATTCTCTGTTATGAATTTTAAACTCTCTAAGCAATGATGCATTTGACTGAGCATCTTCAGCATTCTCATTACATTGGATAAGAGCAAGATTAAAATGTCTCTTCACTTTAAAAATGAAACAAAACTTTGGGCTGGGAATTACTATTTTAAAGAAAGAATTATTTCTGTAGATTTTGCCTTGGTTCAGCGGCAAAACTGGTTCTACGCTGTTTTGCTCAGCATCCTGCTGGTTGTTCAGTCTGTCACAATATATAAAATATCATTGCTCTGATATCACTGCAAGCTTTCCAAGCGATTGCATTCCAGACATAATTAAGAATAAACTAATGCTTCAGACATGCTACTTTCTCCATTGCAAATGATCATTTTACAGAAGAATATATTATATTTTTCCACAGTTTGATTTACTAGTCATAGCTGGAGAATAAATTTGATCTGTTTTATCTACTGGATACTTTAGAATAAATTTCTACTTCCATTTAAAAATTTACTAATTTAAAGTTATATTACCTCTTCTTATCAGTTCATGTTCTCCTATAACCTTCAATTCCTCCTGAAAAAAGCATCTAGCAACTTTTCCACAGTACTTAAACTGATTTTTAAAGATAAGGTAATAGGAACCCAAATGGAAAAATCCTATTTTAGCTGCCCTTTAATAATGTGCTTTTAAGAGATATATTGGGGTCTTATAATTTTGAGCTGACTTCACAGAACGGAAAATTTCTCAGATCTTTTTTTGATATTTCAGGCAT
The DNA here is from genome assembly GCF_048564905.1 of Vicugna pacos. NCBI lineage: Eukaryota > Metazoa > Chordata > Mammalia > Artiodactyla > Camelidae > Vicugna > Vicugna pacos. The sequence continues at coordinate 36,244,788 of NC_132992.1, read as the reverse complement.
CAGTGAAACAGGGGAACACATGTTTTGTTTTTTTAAACCAAGCAAAAACAAGTGTTTTCTGAAGAGTACTCAGATGTGACCTCTGAAAAGCTTAGTTTAGAGACTCCAGGACTTCATTCTCACTGCCAAGGGCACAGAGACCATATTTTCTCCTTCTCACTGATTCTCAAGTCATAGTGAATACCTCTCAGGAAGCGTCACATCACCCTTCCAACTGTTCTTACTGTAAGAAACACCGCATTCTCAAATTAACAATTCTAAACAGATAACTTCTAATGGCATTAAAATGCCCTAAATTCAGTTCACCAGGGCTTCTCATTACCATCACATCCCTATTCTCAAACCTGATTGGGTTAACAGAACTTATAAAAGATCCCACCTAACTGTGTATTTTGTGTTTGAACCCTCTCTGTACATCTGATAAGTGATGTCTCTAGCTACGCTGTGTGAGCGGTAATTAATACACCACTGTTTTCCAAGCTTCATGATGTGAGAACCAAAGAATTCCTTTCTAGATCCCTGCCCACTCAATGGACTTCACGCAGTCTATTTGTTTATCTTGATCATGGGTAGGTTTCTTAGAAGTCAAGCAGAAATGAGTCACCTCTGAAACTGAAGCTACCTTCTTTTAAGCCAGCTGATTTCACATATGTTTTACCTTCCAAATACACATAGACATTAACAAATATATTTTTGTATGTGTTTAAGACAAATTTATAACTGCCCATAGGTAGAGTACCTGTATTTATCACATTTTAGTTGAAGTGAACAAACAGTTCAGTCAAAAGAGTATTTATTTCAACAGAATGACTTCTTAAACTAATTTTCAAGGCATTTAACATTTTAATCAAAGTTCACTGCTAGTAAAATAACAAAATTGTTCTAGCATATAAAAAGATAAATTTGGTATTTTTAATATTGGATATATTAAAAAGAATTTAATTTTGAAAATTATATAATTTAGATACTTGGCTTACTCACATTCTATACCCAATTCCTAAGAAATTAAGCACCGTTCTAGCCACAAGAAAAAGAGTATATTTATGTGAGCAGCAGTTCAGTCAGCTGCCAGATTCACCCTGATTTATCTTTATTTCAGTTTCTCTTCCCTTCTACTTCATACACTGAGTTTTGGTAAGCTATAATCAAACCACTTCTGCCTTACATTCTTTAGACCCTATAGGGTTTTAAGTTTATTTTATTGTTTTTAATTGAAGTAGTTGATTTACAATGTTGTGTTAGTTTCTGGTGTACAGCATAGCAATTCAGTTTATATATACACACACACACACACACACACACACACACACATATAGCCTTTTTCATTATGAATTATTAAAAGCTGAGGAATATAGTTCCCTGTGCTATACAGTAGGACCTTGTTGTTTATCTATTTTGTATATTGTAATTTGTATCTGCTAGTCTCAAACTCCTAATTTATCCCTCCCCCTGCTTTCCCCTTTGGTAACCATAAGCTTGTTTTCTATGTCTGTGAGTCTGTTTCTATTTTATAAAAAAGTTCATTTGTATCATTTCTTTTAGATTCCATATATAAGTGATAGCATATGATATTTGTCTTTCTCTTTCTAGCTTACTTCACTTAGTATGATAATCTCTAGGTCCATCCATTTGTTGCTGTAAATGGCCTTATTTCATTCTTTTTTACGGCTGAGTAATATTCCATTATGTGTGTGTGTCCACACACACACACACCCCGACACATCTTTATCCCTTCATCTATCAATGGACATTTTATAGGGTAGATCTAATAAAAATATACATTGTTTCTCAGACTGGGGTATGACTAGAACCATGTGAGTTCACGAAAAAGCATGCTGAATCCAGTGAGACTCTGTCACTTTGAAAGACACAGGATGTGATTCCCCCATCACATCATGTGGCCAAAATCCCACTAAATTAAAACCTGGCAAATTTGCTTTTTTTGTTTTTTTGTTTTGTTTTGTTTTTTTTCAGCTGTAAACAGATTTTAATTGAAGAGAATAATAAAGAGAACTTTTTTCCAAAAAATAAATATAGTTATGTAAAACTTTGTTTAAGTTTCTTATGGGGATGAGGTGTGATTTTTTTTAACATTTTTTATTGATTTATAATCATTTTACAATGTTGTGTCGAATTCCAGTGTTCAGCACAATTTTTCAGTCATTCATGGACATATACACACTCATTGTCACATTTTTTTCTCTGTGATTTATCATAACATTTTGTGTATATTTCCCTGTGCTATACAGTGTAATCTTGTTTCTCTATTCTACAATTTTGAAATCCCAGTCTATCCCTTCCCACCCTCTACCCCCCCTGGTAACCACAAGTCTGTATTCTCTGTCCATGAGTCTTTAGATTCCACATATGAGCGATCTCATACAGTATTTTTCTTTCTCTTTCTGGCTTACTTCACTTAGAATGACATTCTCTAGGAGCATCCATGATGCTGCAAATGGCGTTATGTTGTCGGTTTTTATGGCTGAGTAGTATTCCATTGTATAAATATACCACCTCTTCTTTATCCAGTCACCTGTTGATGGACATTTAGGCTCTTTCCATGTTTTGGCTATAGTAAATAGTGCTGCTATGAACATTGGGGTGCAGGTGTCATCCTGAAGTAGATTTCCTTCTGGATACAAGCCCAGGAGTGGGATTCCTGGGTCATATGGTAAGTCTATTCCTAGTCTTTTGAGGAATCTCCACACTGTTTTCCACAGTGGCTGCACCAAACTGCATTCCCACCAGCAGTGTAGGAGGGTTCCCCTTTCTCCACAGCCTCTCCAGCCTTTGTCATTTTTGGATTTTTGAATGACGGCCATTCTGACTGGTGTGAGGTGATACCTCATTGTAGTTTTGATTTGCATTTCTCTGATAATTAGTGATATTGAGCATTTTTTCATGTGCTTTTTGATCATTTGTATGTCTTCCTTGGAGAATTGCTTGTTTAGGTCTTCTGCCCATTTTTGGGTTGGGTTTATTTTTTTCTTATTGAGTCATATGAGCTGCTTATATATTTTGGAGATCAAGCCTTTGTCAGTTTCACTTGCAAAAATTTTCTCCCATTCCGTAGGTTTTCTTCTTGTTTTATTTCTGGTTTCCTTTGCTCTGCAGAAGCTTGTAAGTTTCATTAGGTCCCATTTGTTTATTATTGCTTTTATTTCTTCTAGGAGAAAATTTTTGAAATGTATGTCAGATAATGTTTTGCCTATGTTTTCCTCTAGGAGGTTTATTGTATCTTGTCTTATGTTTAAGTCTTTAATCCATTTTGAGTTGATTTTTGTATATGGTGTAAGGGTGTGTTCTAGCTTCATTGTTTTACATGCTGCTGTCCAGTTTTCCCAACCCCATTTGCTGAAGAGACTGTCTTTATTCCATTGTATATTCTTGCCTCCTTTGTCGAAGATGAGTTGACCAAAGGTTTGTGGGTTCATTTCTGGGCTCTCTGTTCTGTTCCATTGGTCCATATGTCTGTTTTGGTACCAATACCATGCTGTCTTGATGACTGTAGCTCTATAGTATTGTCCGAAGTCTGGGAGAGTTATTCCTCCAGCCTCTTTCTTTCTCTTCAGTAATGCTTTAGCAATTCTAGGTCTTTGAGGGTTCCATATAAGTTTTATTATGATTTGTTCGAGTTCTGTGAAATATGTCTTGGGTAATTGGATAGGGATTGCATTAAATCTGTAGATTGCCTTGGGCAGTGTGACCATTTTAACAATATTAATTCTTCCAATCCAAGAGCATGGAATATCTTTCCATTTTTTAAAGTCTTCTTTAATTTCCTTCATCAATGGTTTATAGTTTTCTGTGTATAATTCTTTCGCCTCCTTGTTTTGATTTATTCCCAGATATTTTATTACTTTGGGTGCTATTTTAAAGGGGATTGTTTCTTTACTTTCTTTTTCTGTTGATTTATCGTTAGTGTAAAGAAATGCAACTGATTTTTGAACATTAATTTTGTAACCTGCTACCTTGCTGAATTCTTCGATCAGCTCTAGTAGCTTTTGTGTGGATCTTTTAGGGTTTTCTATATATAGTAACATGTCATCAGCATATAATGACACTTTTACCTCTTCTTTTCCAATTAGGATCCCTTTTATTTCTTTCTCTTGCCTGATTGCTGTGGCTAGGACTTCCAGGACTATGTTGAATAGGAGTGGTGATAGTGGGCATCCTTGTCTTGTCCCAGATTTTAGTGGGAAGCTTTTGAGTTTTTCACCGTTGAGAACTATGCTGGCTATAGGTTTGTCATATATAGCTTTTATTATGTTGAGATATGTTCCCTCTATACCCACTTTGGCGAGAGTTTTTATCATAAATGCGTGTTGAATTTTATCAAATGCTTTTTCTGCATCGATTGAGATGATCATATATTCTATATTTCCCTGCCTCCCTCTCCCACTCTCAGTGATTTGTATGTCTTCTTTTATAATTTCGTGTTTTATTTGTAAATTCATGAGTTATCACCTTTCCAGTTGTGAGTTTCTCATTTCTGTAGCATCCTGCTGCTTTTCTATTTAGAATAGCCCTTTCAATATTTCTTTTAGCATGGGTTTAGTGTTGCCAAACTCCTGCAGCTTTTTTTTGTCTGTGAAACTCTATTTCTCCTTCCATCCTAAAGGATAGCCTTGCTGGATAAAGTATCCTAGGCTGCTTCTTTTTTTCATTCAGGGCTTTGAATATATCTTGCCACTCCCTTCTGGCCTGTAGTGTTTGTGTAGAGAAATCAGCTGAGAGCCTTATGGGGGTTCCCTTGTAATTCACTCTTTGCTTTTCTCTTGCTGCCTTTAGAATCATTTCTTTATCCTTGACGCTGGCCATCTTGATTATGACATGTCTTGGTGTGGGTCTATTTGGATTCTTCCTGTTTGGGACCCTCTGAGCTTCCTGTACTTGGATATCTGATTCCTTCTTTAAGTTTGGGAAGTTTTCAGTCATGATTTCTTCAAAAACCTTTTCAATCCCCTTTGACCCTTCTTCCCCTTCTGGGACCCCTGTTATGCGAACATTGGGACGCTTTATATTATCCCATAGGTCCCTTATGCTATTATCATTATTTTTTATTTGCTTATCTTGTAGTTCTTCTGAATGGGTGCTTTCTATTGCCCTGTCTTCTAGATCACTAATTCGTTCCTCTGCATTAACTAGTCGGCTTTGCACAGCTATTAGATCATTCCTCATCTCTGTCAATGAGTTTACCCATTCTGCTTGGCTCTTCTTTATAGCTTCAATTTCATTTTTGACATATCTTATCTCTCTAAGCACTATCTCTTTTAATTCCTTCAGCAATTTGATCACTCCTTTGCTGCTCACTATTTTTCTGTCTGCCTTTCCATACATGCTTTAGTTGCCAGTAATGCTGAACCTGTGTCTATTTTCTAATCACTTGATTGCCAATAAATGGATGTTCCATAAATGGTTAGCTAAAATGTATTCAAATAATATAGATACATTATACAAGCATTTGAGATGGAGATTCATATTTTTCTTCACCTTTCAGCATGATTTTTTCAGCAAAAATAAGTCTAAGAATAGCCTGGAGTAACTATTATTACCATTAACAAAATATTCAGCAGATGCCTACTAGTTAGGACACATTCTGTTGCAAGAAACAACGATTAAGAATTCAACTTTCAGGAATAAGGAAATTTGCCTTATGTGACAAGAAATTCTGACAGAGAAAGAATCTAGACTTAAGTTAACTCAGTGCTCAAAACACATCCCAAAGGCTCCAAGTTCTGTTCAGCTTTAGAATCCGAGGTGTTTCCTCGGACTAGACAACTTTGGCAAATCTAAGGGTTGCTTCCAGAAATGAAGGGAAAAAAAATCAAAGAAATAGGTTTCATTTGTATACTTCTCTTTGAAGCAAAGACACAGTCAAGTCTCATCAGCTGGAGTGATACTATATGCCTCCAAGAAAACCATTCACTAGTAAGAGGAAAGGGACCACCATGATCAGCTTAGAGCAGTCAGGACTGACTCTTAGAGCAAAGGATTGTGCCAGCCTCCCCTGAGGTACAAGATATAAGGAGGAAATGGGATAAAACAAGTTGTTTTCTTTTAGAAAGACGGAAATGGTTTGGGGGGAATTAAAATTAGGTAGGTAGTGTCAGACTTAGTGACCTAAAAATGTAAGGTCATAAGGTAAATAAGATAAACTTTTTGAAAAGTAAAACAATTTCTTCTATCATTTTACATTTTTGAAAAAGAAAACATTAATTTAAAAAGCATATTCTGTTCTTTTATATTCCCCAATACGAGATACAATTTTCACCTTGTAATTTGTGTGAGCCATTTTCTTCCATTTTAAAACGGAAGGTAGTATGGGCTTGATGTTTGGACAGGGTCATGCAAGCAGCAGGGGGCTTGACAGGAAAAGCTAAGGGGAAAGACGGACAGTCTGTAAAATTACAAAGGTGAACAGAAACAATGTGTTCTGTCTATAATATGTGACAAAGTTATAACAATGAAGTGTCTTTTGTTTAGGTAAAAAATAAAGATAGACAAACAGGGACAGATAATACCCAAGAAAAGCATTGAAGTCTGACATGGAATGTGGAAATCTTTCTTCTGAGGTGACTTTAAAATAATTATAAATTTCTTATGATTCCAAAATAAAGATTCTACTTTTTCTCTTTTCCTTTTTTCAAAAAAAAATTAGCTAATATTCTAATGAATTTAGTTGAAACTGAATGTAGAGTTCAATTAACATTTGTTCCTTGTAGTCAGGAATATTACGAAAAGCATCTTAGCATGATACTAAAACCTCAATATACATATAAGCAGGGAAGTTAATCACCATCATTACCATTTATACCTCATTCCGATAACTGCTGAGTCTTGCAGCAGTAAATTACATAGATGCTATAAAACAGCAAAAAACATTATATTCAGCAGAGAACTAAAATAGCTTAAGCAATATCAGCCTTAGATTAAATAATTCTTTCTGTAAAAATTAAAAATTAGCACTAAGTAACACTAGTTTTATCATGGCAAAGATGATTTCAAAAAGCTCACAGAAGTGTCCTGCTGTGATAACTATTACAACTGCTCTGACCATTGATAACTCACGAAAAACATACCCACTATGGACACTGTCCAGATTCCTTCACTTCTACTCTATTAGTCTTCCTAACTCATTTCAGCCCTCATCAGCATATCTCCTAAAGGATAGCAGAGAGAATGAGGCTTAATACAAATAAATCGTCAACGTGACTCTGGTAGATTGACTAAAGACTTCAGTTGGATAACAACTGTTGATTACAGCATAACATTCAGAAAACATTACTGCAGGAGTTAAAATTTTAAATATACCAATAAATTCAAGTATAAATTATTCAAGTGATGTATTTCCCTTGAAAATTACAAAATATTTAAAGAATGATAAAGTTACAGGAACACTGCATTACAAGAAATCAGACGAGTCTCCTATAAAAATGGGGTCTTGATTCTCAAGTCAATGCTCTATCCTGTTATTATTCCTACATTCTAGGGCACAAAAAGGAAAAACTATGTTGACTTTTAACAACTTCATTGAGATACAGTTAAGGTAAAATATATTGTATATATTTAAGTTTTCACATATGTGTACTATCACCACTGACATGGAAATGAATACATCCATCACCATAAGTTCCCTATGAATTTTAGAATCAGCTTTTACAATTCTGCAATAAAATCTACTAGAATTTTGATAGGGATTGAACTGAATACGTAGGTCACGGTAGAGGTGTATGCCATCTTATTTCAGTCTTCTGATCTATAAATACAGAATTTTCCTAATTATTTATATCAATTTCTTTCAGCAGTGTTTTATTAGTGTAGAAATCTTATACCTCTTAGATTACATTGATTCTTAAGGATTTTATTTTTTTGATGTTATTGTAAAAGAAATTGATTTTAAAATTTCTCTTCAGATTGTTCATTGCTAGTGTGTAGAAATACAAGTCATTTATGTAGGTTGACCTTGTATCCAGAGACTTTATTGGACCGACTATTAATTCTAGCAATTTTTTATGGATTCTTTAGGATTTTCTACACATAGGATCATGTTATATGAAAATAGAGATAGCTTTACATCTTCTTTTCCAATACGATGCCTTTCTTTTTCTAGTCTGATTGCTTTGCATACAAATTTCAGCACAATGCTGTACATTAGAGGTGAAAGTAGGCATCTTTGTCTGCTTTCTTAAGGGCAAAGCTTTCAATTTTTTCACCATTGAATAGCTATGGATTTTTCATAAAAACTCTTTGTCATGTTAAGAAGTTATCTGTTATTCCTAGTTTTCTGTGTGTTTTGCCATTTAAAAAAATTTTTTGTACATTATGATAGTATGTTAGATTTTGTGAAATGTCTTTTCTGCATCAGTTGAGATGTATTTTTAAAATCCATTCTATGTTGATTGATTATTTTTATACTGTGAACTACCCTTGCATTCTTGGAATACGTTCTACTTGGTCATAATACATAATCCTTTTAATATGCAGCAGGATTTGGTTTGATAGTATTTTGTTGAGAACTTTTGCATCAATATTCATAAAAGATACTGAAAAGATTTTTAAAAATATTTTCTTATGAAGCCTTCAGTAATGGCTTCACTTTCTCATGAGTGAGTTAGGAAGTTTTCGCTTTTTTTCTGGTAAGACTTTGATTAGTGTTGTGAATTCTTCTTTAAATGTTTGATACAATTAACCAGTGAAGCCATCTCACTCTGGGTTTTTCTTGGTTGGGAGGTTTTTGAATATTTATTCAATCCTTTTCCTTATTACACATCCATTTAGACTTTCTATTTTTTCTTTCTACAAGTCAGTCTGTTTCATGTAGGGTATCTAATTTATTGGTATGTAATTGTTCATAATACTCAAATCTTTTTCCCTTGAATTCATGTAAGGCTATTAGTAATGTCCCCAATTTTATTTCTGATTTTGGTATTCTGAGTTTACCGCTTTTGTCTTTGTTCAGCCTAGCTAAGGATTGTCAATTTTGTTGATTATTTTCATAGAAATGACTTCTCATTGTATTCATTCTCTCTACTGTTTTTATATTCTCTATTTCATTGATCTCGATCTTCATTATTTTGTTCTGCTGCTCTGTGTTTAGTTTGCTCTCTTTCTAATTCCTTTGGTTGAAAATTAAGTTATTGATTTGGTATCTTCCTTTTTTAAACATAGGTACTTAGAGCTGTAAATTTCCTTCTAAGTGATGCTTCCACTGCATTCCGTAAGTTTTTGCATGCTTTGTTTTCATTCATCTCATCTAATTTCCCTTGTATTGTCTTCTTTGATGTTTTGGTTGTTTAAGAGTGGTTTATTAAATTATTATTTTCCACAGATTTGTAAACTTTCCAGGTTTCTTTGTTATTGATTTCTAGTTTCATTCCACTGTGGTTGGAAAAGAAACTTTATATATAATGTCAGCCATTTAATGTATTGAGACTTGCTTTGTGACCAAATATATGGTCTATCCTAAATAATGTTTCATGTGTACTTGAGAAGAATATGTAATCTTCTCTTGTTTGATAGATTGCTCTATATATGTGTGTTAGGTCTCTTTTTTATAGTGTTGTTCAAGTTTTCACTTTTCTAGTTGCTATTCTGTCCAGTTTTTGTATTCATTATTGAAAGTAGGATACTGAAGTCTCCAACTATTATTGTAAAACAATCTATATACTCCTTCAATTCTGTCAATTTTTATTTCACATATTTGGAGACTGTTAGATGTGTATGTTTATAATTCTTATATGTTCTGCATGAATTCATTCTATTATCAATATATAGTCATTTCTTATGAAAGTTGTTTTAAATATACCAATGTATTTTATATATTTGCAAAGAATGTCTTTTTCTATACTTCACTTTCAATGTATTTGTTTTTAAATCTGAAGTAAACGTCTCATAAATAACAACAGTTGGATTATACTTGGTTTTTTCCTTCCTATTCTGTCAATTTCTGCATTTTAAGGGGAGAACTTATTTACATTTAATGTGATTTCTGATAAGGAAGCACTTCTGCCATTTTGCTATTTGTTTTCTATATACCATCTTATTTGTTGTTAATTTCTCTAAATGTTTTCTTTTCTTAAATTGCTTTTTTGTGTGTACACCATTTTGATTCCCTTCCTATTTCTTTTACTGAGTAGTCTTTAATTATTTTCTTAGTGGTTACCCTGAGGATTATGATTATCTTACATTATAATAATCTTGTTTGAATATCAATTTGGTTTCAATAGTATACAAAAATTTGCTCATATTTCATACCCACCACACACTATGTTGTTATTGTCGCAAATTACACTTTTACAGATTGTGAGCCCTTTGAAATGAATTTATAGTTAATATTTTATACATCTATCTCTTAAGTCAGACAGGTAAAAAGAGGAATTACAAACCAAACACAAAATAATATTGGCTTTTATATTTACCTATGGAGCTGTCTTTTCTGGTATTCTGTTTCTTCATATGGCTTCAAATTACTCTCTGTTGTCCTTTCATCTCAGCCTGAAGGACTCTCTTTGACATTTCTCATAAGGAAGGTCTACTAGAATAAGCTCCCTCTCTTTTTGTTTAGCTAGAAATGTCTTAATTTCTCCTTCATTTTTGGGATAGTCTTGTCAGATATAGAACTCTTGTTTGACAGTTTTTTTGTTGTCAGGACATTAAAGTTACCATCCACTATTTCTTCAAATATTATTTATGCCCATTTTTCTCTCTTCTCTCCTTCTGAGACTCCCATTATGCATATGTTGGCACACTTGATAGTATCTCAAAGATTTCTTAGGCTCTATTCCTTTTTTTCTTCACTCATTTTTCTTTCTGCTCTTCAGATTGGATCCTTTCAATTGATATATCTTCAAGTTAGCTGATTCTTTCTTCTGCCTGCTCAAATTTAATGTTGGATCCCTCAAGTGAATTTTTACTTTTACCATTTTATTTTAATTCCAGAAATCTATTTGGTTCCTTGTATATAATTTCTATCTCTTTATTATTACTCTTTACCTGGTGAAATATTCTTCTGGTATGTTTTAGTTTTTTTACCATGGTTTCCATTAGCCATTTGAGAATGCTTAAAACAGCTGATTTAAAGTATTTGTCCAGCAGGACCAAAATCTGAGCTTCCCCAGGGACAATTTTTTGTTAACTTCTTTATTCTTGTAAATGGGCACTATTTTCTTATTTTTTTGTATGCCTATTGCTTTTGTTGTTGTTGAATACTGGACATCTTTTATTAGATTAGATTAGATTCTTCCCCACAGCCAGGATCTGTTGTTGCTTCTTGTGGTCATTGTTTGTTTAGTGTTATTTCTGAGTTACTTCTGTAAAGTCTGCATTTTCATCATACCTGGCCACTGAAATTTTTGTTCCATTAGCTTACTGATCACCTAATGATTTGAAAAATATTTACTTAAACACCTGAAATCAAAATAAACAGGAAAAACTGAGAACCCAAAACTCTCCCAGTCTTTGAAGATTGGCTGTATGTAGACACTCAGTCTACAGCTCTTATCTCAGCCTTCACTTCCTGCTTATGTGGAGCCTTCAGAAAAAGGTGGAAATATAAAGTCTTCTCAGATCTTTTCTAAGCATGTGTCCAAATCTAATATATGTATGACCTTCTAAATCACACATAATACATGGGACTTTTTCAAAACCTATTCCTCTGTATATCTCCTTCTCCAATCTGCCTCCTATTCAAACTTTTTGTTCTGGCTGTTGCTTGCTTTAAATGTTACCTAATCCCATGTGCCCAGGGCTAATTTCATTTGTCTTTTAATGCTTTCAACAAATGCTGCCCTAGAAATGATCTCAGTTCTGGAGAAGTTAAAAGGCAGACAAAATAAAGGAAAACCTTTCAGGGATCCTTCAGAGAACCAACAGACAGATCATAAGACACAATCACAATTTTTGGAGAATATGGTCTGTTACTTAACATCAACTTGCACCAGGAATGCAGGCTGCTGTCTTCAAGGTTTTCCCAAGTTGGGGAGTGAGAAATAATTGAATATGTTAAAATCACAGAGGTCTCATAAAAATTCAGCTGTTTTACTTTTTCTTTGTTAAGCATTCTCTTACTTGTGTTAAATTTTTAATTAGATGCCAGAATTCAAGAAGAGTTTATTCTGATAGTTTTTGCCAGCTTAGTCATTACTTTAGTGAAGACATGGAGTTTTAGATTCCCAAGTCTAACAATTTCACTGATATAACTCTTGTTGTACCATTTTTAAAACAGGGGATGTTTTATTTCTTCTTTTTGAGTCCTTATGTTTTATTTATTTTTCTTTCCTCATTGCGATGGTTCTAACTTCTATTACAAAGTCGTGCTAGAAGTTATCATTATCATGTGAACTAAGGGAAAATTTAAGTGGTTCATTTTTTTAGAAGCACATTGCTATTTTGGCATTGGAAAATGAATACATTATTCCTTCATCATTTCCTAATACTGAAAATTCTTCTTATATCCAATTATTATTCAACCTAACAACAAAAAATGTTACAGGTCTCACTGTCACCACTGCAATAAAATTATTGTGATGGAAGCAAAACCTGTGCTCTCAATGTAGCCACATTAACAATTTCTGGACACCATGAACAACAGTGCCCATTTTCATCTAGAATGAGGCTTAGTAGTTCACTTTTTTTAAACATCTGTATTTAATTTGAATAGTATAAAATTCACATTCAGTTGTATAATGCAATGACTTTTTGTAAATTTGCAGAGCTGTCCAACCATAACCACATTCCAATTTTAGAACATTTCCATCAACCCAAAAAGATCCCTCAAACCCATTTGCAGTTACTCTCGATTTCCATCCATAGCCACAGGCAATTACTAATCTACATTATGTCTCTACAGATTGCCTTTTCTGGATATTTCATAATAAGAAATCATACTGTATGTCATATTTTTTTTTACCTGACTTCTTTCAGTTGGCATAATTTTTTTGAAGTTCATCCACCACGTGGAATATATTGGTACTTTTTTCTTTATATTGTTGAACAAATTTCCACTGTATGAGTATACCACACTTTGTTTATCCATTCACCAAATGATATACATTTGGATTGTTTCCAGTTTCTGATTATTATGAATAATGTTGCTATGAAAATTTACATAGAAGACTTTGTGTTTAATTTATCTTGGACAGATACCTAGATGTAGAATTGCTAGCTTGTATTATAAATTACGCTTTCCTTTCTATGAAACTGCCAAATTATGCTCCAAAGTGGCTGGCACAATTGACATTCCCATAGAAGAGGATAAGAATTCCAGTTTCTTCACAATCTAATCAGTATTTGTTTATGAAGTGGTATCTCACTGTGGTTTTAGTTTGCATTTCTGCAATAACTAATAATGCTGAGCATTTTTATGTCCTTATTTTCCATTTGAATACATTTTCCAGTGAAGTGTCTATAAAAATCTTTGGATTTTAAAATCTCTACATTTTTAACTGGGTTGTCGTATTGAATTGTAAGAGTTATTTAAATTTCCAAGATACACATCCCTTATATGACATGATTTGTAATTGGTATGTGATTTATAATTATTTTCTCAAAGTCTCTGGTTTGTTTTTTCATTGACTCATTGGTGTCTTTTGAGGTGCAAAATTTTTCAATCCTCAGCAAGTCCAATTTAATTATTTTTCTTTACGGATTACAGTTTTGTTGTTGGGATTAAGAAATATTTGTTTACTTCAAGTTTACCAAAATTACTCCTGCGTTTCCTTCCAAGAATTTCAGTTTTAGCTCCTACATTTAGTTCTATCTTCCATTTCAGTTAATTTTTGCATACGGTGTGTGGTGTAAATTTAGTTAACTTAGTTCTGTTTTCCATTTTAGTTATTTTTGTATATGCTTAGTTCATTATTCTGCATGTGGATATCTGGTTGTCTCAGCACCATTTCTTAAAAACACAATCCTTTCTCCACTTGTCTTAACAATTTTGAAAAATTGCCTTGGTATCACTGGTAAACATCTTTAACTATCTTTAATCAAACACATATTATTTTTGTTATAATTATTGATGCTGTTATTATTAAAATTACTGTTACTATTATTACAATCAGTTTTTGTTAGCATGTAGTATACTACCTTATGTTAGCACGAGGATATTACAGACTCGACAGTGTTAACACCAGTTGTTTCTATTTAAAAAGCACAAAACCAAACACCTAAGTCATTTACCCAATTTTTTTCCAGAGCTAGAATAATTTTTGATTTATATATATTTTTTATAATCAGAAGCTCTTCATATAATACAAATGCTGTTCCCTAAGTATTTAAATTTGTTTTATACATTCAAATTATAAATAATGGTGAAATAAATGCTTGAGTTATGTATATGCCTGTATACACAGATACATGTGCACACGCGCACACATAGCTTACTGCTACATACTGGATACATAACAGAATATGCTATTGTGTACCCTGATAATCTTCTCCTTCAAAAGAAAAGTATGAATATGTTTCCATGTCACTTGTGTTCATAGACATTATTTGTGTGGCTTCACAGTGTTCTATAATGTGGAGATTGCAATATAATTTTATTAATTTCCTATTTTACAGTATTTCTCTGGTATCTGTGTCTACATGCCACTCTTTCAAAATAGATTGTTTCTCTAGTTTTCTGGTATCTCTTCAATCTTCAGTTCCATATCCCAGATATAATTTCATAAAGCCTAGGAATCTAAATAGGATGCCTTTAGCTTGCTGTTCTTTTATAACTGCTTTACCTATCTTGAGATTCAATCATCATATTTTCTTATATTCAGGCCAAGTTGACCAAGCAACTACCTAAATTGTCAACTGGTAACTCAGAAATAATGGGGTGTGCATCAGTGAGTTCATACCAATCTTATATATTTTTAAAGTAATCTTTTTTGTGCAGGGACTGAAAAGTGACATCTTATAATATTAGAAGTTACTTATGTTAGTATTGTCGTGGCATTATTGTACTAAATCCTAGTTTTCAGAGTGAATTTTTACCTACTCTATGTCTCAAGTTTTGACACATAGGCACTGGTCAAAATGGGTTGGTTATTACCTGGTCTCATAATTTCATATGTGTTACACATTATGGGTCATGTATGAAAATATATACAATAAATATTTAAATCTTATAGTTTGTTGAATAATTAGACAGTATGGATTCAGCCTCAACAGATAGCTATAGTTCTAAATATTCTTTAAAATTTACTTTTCAAAAGAAAAACAGTTATATATAATCTGTGGGTGTGTGCACATGCATGTGTGTAGGTGTATCATACACACATACCCAGAATGACAGAAAGACAATGAGGACCAGTCACATTTTTTATTTCTTCAAGACTAATTCATTGGATTTTAGAAAGGTTAAATAGGTCAGCTGTTACCAGACATTTAAAAATACTTTAAAGATATTAGTTTTAAGGAACATAATAAAAGTGTCCTCTTGGAAAGATGTGAAGCAGCTTGTCACATTAAAGCTCTGAGAACTGTGCAGAGCCAGGTATTTCTCTATGTTACTAAGGAAATAACAATTATACAATTATAATACTCAGATCACTGCATCAAAAATTTTCATTTTATGTCAATATTTTCACTCTTTCTCTGTTCATTTCTGGTTGCCTTAGAAGAGAACAGTTATTCTTTGTCAGGTTGAGGGCATTCAAGTGAACCAAAAGGTCAATCTAATTAAAAAAGGGAAAGAACTTCAAACCACAAGGGGAAAAAAGATACAGCTAAATGCCAAGGAATTTATA
Organism: Vicugna pacos; assembly: GCF_048564905.1. Taxonomy (NCBI): domain Eukaryota; kingdom Metazoa; phylum Chordata; class Mammalia; order Artiodactyla; family Camelidae; genus Vicugna; species Vicugna pacos. The sequence goes on along the minus strand of NC_132992.1, from coordinate 36,229,051 downwards.
TTACTGAATGTATGAGGTAAACAGTCAAACAATGAGATGAATGCACAAAGGTGTCAAAGAGGAAAAAAAAAGTAGAGTCTGTGACCTTTAAATTATTTTTTTGTAAATTAAATGATATTTACTCCTTGAAAGAGAAACACTGCACATTAGAAACATTTAAAAATACAATTATTTTTTATTATGTCTTAGTTTTGGAAAGCTTTATTTTCCTCAAATGATTCACAGAAATATTTATAAACTATTGGGTAGGGAAACTAGATTAAAAGGTAGCAACTGCTCTGAATGATTCTTCCCAAGGACACACTTAATAATTTTAATTTTTAATCTCTGCAAAAGCTATCCATCTTTTGAAACTGCCCCCCCCCCCAAAGTACTGTTCAAAACACATTTTCACTTTAGTTGTTTCCTATGCCATCTTTTTTTTTTTTACACCAAACATGAAGCCATCCAGTAGTGAGGATACAATAAAGGGTGACATTATCTTCCTGTATTACCTAAACTGGTAGTTCAACTGACTACACTGCAGTCAGTCACCAAATGATTTTAATGCATTTTAACAATGCAGTTTGATGTTTTATGATAGTCTATTGATAATTACTAGTTCATCAGGGACTTTAGTGTCATGGTGGCTGGGAAGTGAGACATTCCATTAATAATTTTACCTCTTGTTAAATCTACTGGTCCAAGCAAACAATATGCTGGATTAATCTTATCATCAATCATTTTGTGCCTATACTTTTAAAAATCATAGGAGAAAAAAGTGTGGTGCCTCTGCAAATTGACGGTCTTTGGTACCACCTGGTTTATGAATAACCTAAAATACCCTTTACCTTTTCCTTTGCCAAGTCATTCTTAGTTGAAACAGGACTGAGCATCCACCGCCCAAGTGCTAGTTTTAGGCTCACAAACAGATTCTGAGGCAAAACATTTCTCCTGCTGCTTTCCTCCTTTTCCTCAGTAGTTCTCCATGACTGCAACTGTCCTAATTTCCTAGATGAACACCATCGTTCCGACTGTGACTAGCACTGAACTCCTCAGCGCTGCACATTCAGTCAGACCCCAGCAAACTAGCTAGAAGCCCACAGACCTGACTGACTGCTCCTACTTCTTACGCAAGCATCTCAGAATCCTGGGCAGTGCCGACCTAGTTCTTCGTATTTGATTGAACCATGGATTTGCCTCTGCTCTGACTCACAACCTGGATAAACACTAAAGGTGTTTATGATTGAATTACAATGGCGCCCATTCTCTCATGCTGCAACTGATCACCAGTGAGAACCAGCCTCTGGATTGGAATTAGCTCCAAACTAGTCATGTATTTATGGAGCGGGTTTTGGCCTAGTCCTATCTATCTATGTCCTATGTCACTTTCCCGCTGGATTGGTAAATGTTGTCAAAGTATTAGCATATTTTCTGCTAATGATTTCAGTTTTAAGGCATAACCAACTATCATTTTCACTAAAAATAGAAAATCAATCATAATGTGGTTGATTATGTGTATAAATAAGCCTTGTCAGTTACTCTCCACACTATTACATCTTATAGGAAAGCATTTCTGAGGGAGCATTTTTCACACAATATTTTTCATGTCAACAAGCAACCAAAATCAAAGAATTCAAAAATAATTTGAATGGTGATGGATTGTCATGTTCCTTTTTTATTGTGGAATTAAATCCCTTTATCTTTGATAATATAAAGTGAGGACATGTATACTTTTCAAAGTTAAAACCATTTCTGTAAAGCAGTATTATATCCAGGCTAATGTGAACATGGGAAAACATGATAAACTGGCTATATTTCAGTAAAGCTCTCCCATACAGAATATCTTCTTTTAAAGGAAAGCTACTGATATGCACTTCTCAAGTCCTCTGGAGAGCTTATAGAGGCTGTTCTTTGCTGTGAAAGTACTGAGAGATTTAGATTTCCTTTCTGAACAGAATTAAGTCAGTGTAGACCTCATGATGTTAAGATCAGAATATAGTTTTAATTTTTCAAGAGATTCTAACCTTTGTAAAGATCCTGAACAGGAAGCAGTAATACAAGGATGCAAAATATCAACTTCCCTTGAATATTTTCTCTCATCATTTTAACCTCCAGTACTTCACATGTATTAGGCAGACAACATGTATTTTTCATGTGAATTGATTGTAAATGTTTTCAACTGGTCCATACAATTAATGCTGTCAAGCTCCAGATTTGACTATTCTTGGAAGGCTGACTTCTTTTGATGTTATAGCAAGCAGAAGCTGAAATATTTACCAATGGTTCTTTATGCTTTAAAATCTACCTTTCTAAAGTGAAGGAGCACTAACATTCTATGACCTTCTATTCTTAGACAAGGCAATAGGAGAACCAAATTATAATTTGTCAATCTCTTGGTAAGTAGGGCCAGAGTAGGGGGAATTAGCATTTTAGTGCATTGGACTTACATACATTAATGATATTTGGAATGTATGTTTCTGATATGAGTTACACTTGGCTCTTTGGGTACAGAACCATCTGTCATGGGCAGGTTGAAAAAGTATTCCCAAAGACACTTCTTCAGTGGTTTTCTTCTTTTTGTTTTGTTTGTTTTGTTTTGTTTTGTTTTTCTCTGAGCTTCTACCAGCATGTTCTATCCCCCACCCCTGATCTACATATTCTTTCTTTAGGTATTTATTTCTTATGTATTTATTTATGCATTAATAACTTTAATAGGATTGGGCCCAAGCCTTTCCCTATCTGGTCTTGACACAATTTAGCCTCCTAAGGAAGTTGCCTCTCCCTAAGATAATCACTTGTTGTATAATCATAGTTTAATTCATATATCCATTATATTGATGGTCTTACTAACACCTTACTACCACCCTACAGCTATATATAATTTGGTGTAAATATATGCATTGTGAGGATCTGACATCATGATTTCTTATACCAAGCAATTACTTCTAAATTGAAAGCAGGAAAGAGTGGCTAAAATTTCCTCTTTTTCTCATTTCTGTTCCATAAGCAAGAAAAAGATATTTAATCATGTAACATTTACTGTTGATTAAAAACCTTTATATGTATAGGAAGCTACCACAAAATATTAAATATTTCTAAAAGTTATACTTAAATTTCTTCCTGATCTGCTTAAAACACACACACACACACACACACACACACCCCTCAAGAGACTCAAAGTGATTTTCTCACTTCTTAAGACACGGGTTTTTTTTTTTTAACTATATAATCACATTTATATGTTTGCTAAAAAATTTGTCACAGTGGGAACAAGTATTTTACAGTTATATGAGATTGACAATTTACAGAGGAAACGAGGCACAGTAGAATTGAAGAACCTTCTAGGGTTGACAATTTGCCAAGAGCACAAACATAACATTTTTATACGTGCTATTCCAAGATTATAGTGTATTAAAATAGTAGAGTTCTAATAGAATACTCTCCAGTTTCTAGAGCTGCATATCTAACTTTTCTGGCCTCCATCTAGTTCTCAACCTACAGAAATAGTTGGGAAATGCCTTAATATATAATAAAGAATTGTCACATATTATACTCCTAGATCTGCTACTTCTTTGGAATTTTAATTAACCAACAATCCTTGCTTACTTCTCTTGCCATAAGTTCTGTAAATGACAACAGCCAGTCTTTGGCTTTACTTATTGTTGTTCATGGTGAATCATGTTGGCACTGACCTTACAGCCTTTTCAGAGGAATACTAATCTAGATGTGCACAAACTCAAAGCAGAGGCCAGACTCCCTGGGATCTCCACATAAAAGGGCTGCGCATTCATATATTCCTTCACTAACATATGCAACAGTTTCTAAATCTCCGTCTAAGTTTTTCACAAGTGATGGGGCCCAGGGCTGACTGTTACTACTGCAAGAAGAGGAAAACAATATTCTGTTTTCCATGGGTCTGTAAACCAGGATCCTTAATGCACTGAGGACTAGTTTTATTCCTATTGTAGCAAATGTATCAGACACTGAAACCAGCATACATTGCTTCATTTGTGTTATAGGTAGCATGTGATTATTACTATTGTGATATTAATATCCTTTCACATCATTTACTGAATGATATACTAGCTTTCTGAATTTTCATGAAAATAGTATGACTGAGGTATAATTTTAAATTCTATACAATAAACTTGCTTTACTGATATTAGCATTTAAAGATCAAAGTAATCCAATGATTATAGAGAAATTTGAAAAGTAGAGAAAAGTATTTTCAACAAAGAAATAGGAAGAAACATACAAAATGTTTCATTTCAAATGTGTTATTTTTAAAGTAAGTTTTCTTTTAGGAAAGCAGCAAATATTTAAAAAGATGAATGTATCCATAGCATTCATACTTTTAGTAACTTACTTTGATTTAAAGAACACTGGAATTAATTGAAAAATGAATGTTACTTATTTAAATGTTACTTTAATTAAAAATTCTCTTGGATACATCTCTTATTGACAAAAAAAAAAAGAACACTGGCATTCAGCTAATAAAATAACACATTGTATTGCATGTATACATTTTGCTTTGTTTGTCAAAGATACTTTTAAAAGACAAGACTTAGCTATAAAACTAATTCCGTATAATGAGAAAACAAAGGTAATCTATTTTCCAGTGGTATTTAATGGGTAACAAATATTAAGGTAATATCACTAGTGTTAACAATTAGCAGATTATTATGTTATTCTGGCCTTAATAGAAAAGAATAACAATCTACAACTTTCACAATATTGCAGTAAATTAGTGACAAACATCTTAAAGGTTTAAGTTATGACTTCCAAATTTCTATGCCAGACATTTTACAAAATGGCAAAGCGTAATCTAAGCTTCCACAGAATAATCCATCATTTCTATTTATCTATAGAAATCTGAAAGTGATTTGATTCAGGGACAAAACCCAGCTAAACCCTTAAAAATTAATAACATACATTAATTGACTGAAAAGAAAGACTTTAAAAATTGCCTGTGTAATTCAATCAAAATGATAGGAAAATGTGCTAGATAAACAGTTGCAGACAAGGCATAAAAAAGTGAATTTTCAATTGTTCTTTAGATCAGGAGACATTCAAGAGATTTTTATAACTGATGATTAACATAATTGGCAAGTTCCAATTTCTCTGTTTGCAAACAAGCAGCTTGCATTTTGAATTCGAGATGTGGGGAGAGAAATAGCAGTTTTGACTGTGAAAATCTGCTAATGAAAGCTGCTACTTCATGCTCAATGCATAGAAATTGCATAACTACTGCAGTGAATTGATATTCTAACACTACAGAACTTCACAAAAATACGAAAGAATGTACTTCATAGCTTACTACTTCTCAAACAACTACTACTGAAAGAAGAAAGCAGCTGAACAGGCTAATAGAGAAATGCTGTTAGTGAATATATACAAGGAAGACAAAACTAGATACTTTTAATTCATGATAAAAATTTCAGGTACATAAGATGTCTTATTTCTTCTCCTACATATATAGAATTAATAATCAATCCAATAGTAATATTATTAAAAAGTAGTCCTACACCAGATCAAAGATAGATGTAAACTATTAAATGGCAAATGGAAATGTTAATACAAAACTTGTTGGGGTCAAAATGTGTATTATATCTATGAGTGTATTAGAAAAATTACCTACAGAAATCAGCTGCTACTATTAATACCTGTACTTAGTATATAGTTAGGGATAACTAACAATATACAACTATCTCTTATAGGAGATTAACTTTAGTTTTTTTAAGTAATACCAACAGCAGTTAATATTTTAGTTACAGTAACATCACCATCATCAAAATAGTTACCAATATAGATTGAATAATTTATCATAAAAACAAAATTAAAAACTGTTATTATCCCTAATTAACCTATGAGTAAGCTGAGACAGAGATATTTAGCAAGTTGATTAGGGTCACGGAGCTAATAAGTGATAGACCCAATGTGTATATTTGGCAGTTTGGATCCATGAAAGACCTAATGCAAATGATTTAGCACAAAATTCCATTGTTTGAAATAACAGCTGGAGCAAGGCAAAGAATATGCTACTGGCTCCTTTTATTTCCCGGTTAGTCAGGGACTTTTCCAGCCAATCATATAATTAAGTAGCAAAGTGAAAGAAAAAAAAAAAAAGAGGACAGACTTTGCTTAAAAGTCACAATAGATTTCCACTTTCAAATATGATGAAGAATTATCTTGCTTCAGACCAACACTATCAGCTAGAAAAAGCAACAACTAATGAAACAAAAAGAAATACGTGAGAGAATTAAAGCCATCAGGAATGAGAGGCCAAAATCAAAGAAAGAAAGCAACCACAGAGAGGTTAGTCAATATTCTGCTCACCTCCCTTTCCCTTTGCATTTAATAATTCTTTGTGCAGAGCGATAGGCTGAAGTCCATGATTAGGATGTAGGCAGAAAACCAGATGTACTAACAATCTTGCAAAAAAAGACTTAGAATTGACCTTTAAGAGTAATAATCAAATCTAGGAAACAATGAAGTAACAGCTTTATAATGCTGAAATAAAGCCATTGTAAGACCCTATATACAGTAAAAAAAAAAAAATTCTTCAAAAGTAAAAACTAAATAAAAATATTTGCAAATGATTAAAAACTGAAAAATTCACTACCAGAAACCTGATACTAAACAAATTTAAAATAAATGTCTTCACACAGAAGGGCAATGATCCCAGAGTGAAATGTAGAACTCCGGGAAGTAAATAAAGAGCAAATGAAAAAATACAGATCATAAATAACAAATATAACAATGTCTGCAATATACGCATAATTTAATGTATGGCAAAAGTAGCTAAAAGAGAAAGTCAGGGTAAATGGAGTTAAAGTGTTCCAAGGCCATAGCATTATCTGATAAGTGGTATCATTGCATTATTACAAGTCAAGGATGCATATTATAACATATAGGGTAACTACTGCAATACACACTCTGCTAGAAAACCATTAGCACGACCTTTTACACTCTAGATGTGAATAGACTATCCCAGCTCAGTGTCCTTAGCTTTAAAGGAAGGCAGATGACAGAAGACTAAGGATGTTACTCGGGCAGCATCAGTCATGCTTCTTCTGTGGGAATTCTCACAAAAATCCAGGGGTAATTCTCTGGCCTACCAAGTGAAAGGTTAGGAGTAAGGCAACATACCAGAGTATGGAAGCAACTTTATCTTAGAAGCTGTAGGCTCCCTATAAGAAGCCTTGGGTATAACTTTCAGATCCCTGCAAAAACAGAAAACAAAGCAAACAAACCAAAAAACTCTCTTAACATGTCATTCTACTCAGAAGGAAAATCAAAGCTGTGTCTTCCAAGTGGTATTTATAAATTAATCTATGTCCCCCAACTCCCAGTCCAGCTGCTGGGGGTTTCCTAGTTAGTCCGACAACTGAAATACTGCTATCATAGGCCTCTGCTAAGTGAAAAACAGCTAAGTGAAAGTTAACCCAAGGTCAGTTTCCCATATAGGAAGAGAGTTTTGTTAACGCTATACTCACAGATATGAAAGGAATAGTAACAAGCTGAATACTAAAATTCAGTTGATCAAGAAGACATCATGGAGAGAAAAAGAGGGATGAAAATTCAGTGGGACAAAGAATAAACAAATCCTAAGATAGCTGATATAAGCCCAAAGTTATAAGTACTTCAGTTAAATGCAAATAGGCTAAATGTTTAGGTAAAACTTGTAGAATGAGTTAGAAAATAACAATACCTATGGGCCACAGATCACGATGGCAAAACAAGAAGAGAAGGTGCTCACCTCCCCCCATGAACACAGCAAAAATACGTCTACACATGGAACAATTCTCACTGAAAACTAACTGGAAACTGGCTGAAGGACTCCTGCACAACCAAGAGGTTGTAAGAAAGATATACACCTAATCAGGTAGGAAGGGAAGAAAAGCGATCAGGTAAGGACCAGTGCCCCTGGGAGGGAGAGCAGAGGAAAAGGAAGATTACAGGGGTGGACACCTGCACTGGGAATTGAGCAGTGCAAGCCAAAGCCTGCATACCCTGTCACGGGGTCCTATGTGGGAAGAACAAGCCCCCTTGGCTGCCAGGAGGATCACTGGGATTAACAGAAGGAAAAGCCTACACTCCGTTCATGAGGAGCATGTGAACACACAGACATGCCCCCAAGGTAGGGCAGAGAGAGATCTGCTCTGGTGGCTGCAGGGTTTCCTGTGACAGCAGCTCGCCCAAGCCCAGCAAATGCACTACACCCACTCACTCGTGTCATAGTGTGTTACTGGATCTGGAGCAGCCAAGATCAGGAAAGGACTCAACTGTGGGACACAGAGGTGACCCAGTTCCAGGGAAGAGTCTCTGGGATGGGGGGGCAGCAAGTGGCAGTGGCCAGGCAGCTCTAAACAGATAGCGTATAGGGTCCTCAGAGAAAGAAAGCCAGGTATGAGTTTCTTGACATAAGAGAAGCCATTTTTTGCCCTGAAGTATTTTGTGATCTAAGCCTGGCTACAATGCTTGCCCTTAAACAGGTCCCAGAGATGAATAAGTTAATAGAACAAAAGAATGCAGAAACAAAGGACTGTTACCAGGCAAGAGAAATAACAACAGCAAAAATAATACAGTTGTAAAGACTCTCAGTTCTCTTTAAATGGTAAAGATTAGCCTGAAGTGCTCAACCACCAGACCAGCTGGAACCTAAGGGATGATTTTTGACCTTTTCTTACCCTGTTGACTTCAGGCAACTAAAGTTTGGACTCTGTCAACCACCCAAGCTCCTAAATGAATATGCTTCTAACCTTAGCTTAAAATTTCCCCAATTTTGCTGCTTGGGGAGACAATGCTGTGGGAAAGATTCCTCAGTGTCCTCTTTGCTTGCTGCAAGTAATAAATCCTTCCTTCTCCTGATCTTTGGCTTGGTTATATCTTTTGACTCAACATCCAACAAAAGGTGAACCCAATTGGGGTAACAGGTCCTTAGAAGAGTCCAGATTTCTCTTGTTGACCACTCCACCACAGCTCACCCCCAGCATATGCCAAGAGGCCATGTGGGCCCCTCCTGCACTGCAAAGAGATTCCACACCAGGATGGGGGCAGCAGAGGCTGAGTATAGTGATCAGGTGTGAGGAACAAAGGGGACTTGCACCGAGACTGTGTCTGAGTAGAGTCATGGATGCCTGCACAGAAGTTCATCAGAACTGTCCACAGTGGACACACGCTGAGAGCCTGCACAAGCTCCACTTGCATCAGCATTCTCCCTCTTTGGGTCAAGCGATCCTATGTTGGCAAAGGGAAAAACACACACTTAAAGACACACAGCCAGCTCAGGCCTGACCCTCAGGGTTTGTGCGCCAGCAACTTGGGATCAGATTCCACTCCCTGTAGGGCAGCAGTGGCCACTGAGCAGAGGGGAAGTCCTGCCTCACACCAGATGCCAGCTCTAGCCCCTCCACCTCTAGCTCTACCCCTCACCAAGGCAAGGCCTGCCAGCACATTCTGAGGAAAGTCATGACTTATGTCCATGTCAATTCCAGCTCTCCCAACAAAAGCATTGGGAACATGAATTCTATTCTGTATAAGGATGCTCTCACATAATGCCGCCCTTTCAAGATAGCAGTAGGTAAATTTCTAACCTAAATTCATAGCAGCAAAGTTAAGCAAAATGAAAAAGCAGAGGAACTACTCTCAATTGAAAGAGCAAGAGAAAATCCTAAAAAAATAATGAAACAGAAGTAAACAATTTAACAGAGAATTCAAAGCATTGGTAATAAACATGTTAACTCAGGGGAAAGATTGATGTACACAATAAACATGTTAACAAGAAACCAGAAAATTTTTTTTTAAAGACCCAACCAGAGATGAATAATTCAACAGTGAAATTAAACACACACACACACACACACAAGGAAGAATGAATAATTGATATAAAATTATGAACACCCAAGTGTCTGGAAGATAGAATAATGGAAATCACTTAATCAGAACAGCAAAAAGAATTTTTTTAAAAATGAAAACAGTCTGAAATAGATCTCTGGGATAAGATTAAGCATGCCAACATTTGCATTATGGGATTCTAAAAAGAAGAAGAGAGAGAGAAGGGGATCAAAAAAGTATCTGAGGAAATTATGGCTGAACTTCTCAAACCTAAAAGAAACAGATACTCAGGTACAGGAAGCACAGAGACTACCAAATAAGATGAACTCAAATAGACTCATACCAAGACATAACATAATTAAAATGGCAAAAGTTAAAGATAAAGGGAAAATTCTAAAGGCAGCAAAAGAGTCATATACAAGGGAATCCCCAGAAGGCTATCAACTGATTTCTCTGCAGAAACTCTGAAAGTCAGAAGAGAGTGGCAGGATATATTTGAAGTCCTGTAAGGGAAAAACCTGCAAACTAGGATCATCTATCCTAAAAGATTATCATTTAGAATAGAAAATGAAGTAAATAATTTATCAGACAATGAAAACCTAAAGAATTCAGCAATAACAAATCTACCCTAAAAGAAATGTTGAAGGTTCTTCTCTATGGAAAAGAAGCAAGAATGTATAGGAAAGGGGAAATTCTAATAGGAAAGGCAAATATACAGTAAAGATTGAAAACTACTCAAGTAAGCCAGTATATAGATTAAAAAGCAAATACAAAAAATTGTAAAAGCAACTATAATTAAAATAAACAGTAAAAGGATAAGCATGAAGATGTAAAATATGACATCAAAAACACAGAATGTGAGGTAAAGAAGTAAAAAATACAGATTGTTAGAATATGTTTGAATTTAAATGACTACCAGTTTAAAACAAGTAGATACAGTTATAGGTCAACATATATGTTTCCATGGTAACTACTAATCAATAACATACAAAAGAGAAACAAAAACTAAAAAGAAAGGAGCACAAGCACATTACTAAAGAAAATCATCAAACAACAAGAGAAAAAAAAAAGAACATAGAAGAGCTACAAGAACAAACAGAAAAAAGTAATAAAATTGTATGTACTTATTGCATACATACCTATCAATGGTTAATTTAAATGTCATTGGACAAAATGCTCTAATCAAAGGACATAAGGTGGTTGATTGGATTTAAAAAGAAATAAAAGACCCTTCTATATGCTGCCTACAGGAGACTCACTTCAGTACTAAACATACAGAGTGAGAGGAGGGAAGATATTTCATGCAAAGGGAAATGACAATAAAGTGAGGATAGCAATACTCCTATCAGACAAAATAGACTTTAAAAGAAAATCTAAAACAAAAGACAAAGAAAGGCATTATACAATAACAAAGAAATCTATAAAAGAAAAGGATATTATACTCATCAATATATATGTACGCAATGCAGGCACCTAAATATATAAAGCAAATACTAACAGACATAAAGGGAGAAACTGACAATGACAGTGGGGGACTTTAGAAGTCCACTCACATCAATGGACAGACAATCAAGACAGAAAATCAATAAGCCAACAGTGGTCTTCAATGACACAACAGAGCAGTTGGACTTAACAGATAGCTACAGGAAATCCTATTGAAAAACAACAGAATGCACATCCATTTCAAGTGTACATGGAACTTTCTCCAGGACAGATCATATGCTAGTCCATAAAACAAGTCTCAACAAATTTAGGAGGATAGAAATTATATCAAGCACTTTTTCTGACCACAAAGGTATGAAGCTAGAAATCAAATACAGAAAGAAAAATAAGAAAGGAACAAATGTGGAGACTAAACAACATGCTACTAAAAAAACAATGGGTCAATGAAGAAATCAAGAGGAAATCAGAAAATACCTTAAGACAAATGAACATGGAAACAAAACACTCCAAAATCTATGGGATGCAGTATAAGCAGTTCAAAGAGGGAACTCACAGTGACACAGGCCAACCTAAAGAAACAAGAAAAATCTCAAACAAACAACTAACCTATATTCTAAAGGAAATAGGAAAAGAAGAACAAAGCCAAAAGTCAGCAGAATGAAGGAAATAAAAAGATCAGAGTGCAAATAAATAGAGATTAAAAAAGCACAAAATCAATGAAACAAGAGCAAGATTTTTGCAAAGATAAAATTGATAAAACTTTAGTCAGGCTCACTCATCAAGAAAAATGAGAGGACCCAAATAAACAAAATAATAAATGAAAGAAGAGAAACAGCAATTGATACCACAGAGATACAAAATATCACAAGATTACTACAAACAGTTAAATCCCCCAAAATTGGACAATTTAGAAGCAATGGACAAATTTCTAGAAATATACAACCTGCCAAGACTGAATCAGCAAGAAACAAACAATTTGAATAGACTGACTACTAACAGTGAAATTGAATTTGTAATTAAAAAAAAAAACAAAAAAACTCAGCAAATAAAAGTCCAGGACCTGATGGCTTCACAGGGGAATTCTAACAAACATATAAGGAAGAACCTAATACCTATCCTTTTCAAAATATTCCAAAAATTTGAAGAGGATGAAACACTGCCAAATTAATTCTATGAGGCCACCATTACCCTTATATCAAAAGCAGACAAAGGTACTACAAATAAAGAAAATCACAGGGCAATCTCTTTAGTTAACAGACGTGTAAAATTCCTCAACAAAATAATAGCAAACTGAATCCAAAAATGTATAGAAAGGATCATACACCATGATCTAGTTGAATTTATTCCAGGGACACAAGGATTATTTGATATTCACATATCAATGTCATACACTACAATGACAAAAGGAAAGATAAAAATCACATGATCATCCTAATATATGCAGAAAAAGTACTTGACAAAATTCAACACCTATTTACGATAAAAAACTCACATCAAAGTGGATATAGAGGGAACCTGTATCAACATAATAAAAGCCACTTACAACAAATACACAGCTAACATCACAATCAATGGTGAAAAGCTGAAAGCCTTTCCTATAATTTCAGAAACAAGACAAGGATGCCCACCCTCACCTCTTTTATTTAACATAGTACTGGAAGTCCTAGCTACAGCAATCAGACAAAGGAATGGAAAAAAAGGCTTCCAAATTGGAAAGGAAGATGTAAATCTGTCATACTGCAGATGACATGGTACTTTAGATAGAAAACCCTAAAGTCTCAACACCAAAACTATTATAACTAATAAATGAATTCAGCAAAGTTGCAGGACACAAGATTAATACACAAAAATCGGCTTATTTTCTATACACTAATTATGAACTACCAGAAAGAGAAAGTTAAAAAAAAATCAAGTTTTAAATTACATCAAAAAGAATAAAATACAAAGGAATAAACTTAACCCAAGAGATGAAAGACCTATACTCTGAAAACTATAAAATATTCATAATAAATTAAAGATGACACAAAAATGGAAATATACTCTGTTCTTGGATTGGAAGAATTAATATTGTTAAAATGGCCATACTACCCAAAGCAATCTACAGAACTAGACACAATAACCTAAAATTCATATGGAACCACAAAATATCCTGAATTGCCAGTTATTTTGAGAAATAAACACAAAGATGAAGATACAACCCTCCAGTACTTCAGTCTGTACTTCAAATGTATAGTAATCAAAACAGCAGGCACAAAAACAAATTGTAGCAATATTTTTTTGGATCAGTCTCCAAAGGCAAAAGAAATAAAAGCAAAGATAAATAAATAAAACCTATTAATTTAAAAGCTTTTTCATAGTAAAGGAAACTGACAAAACAAAAGGCAACCTACAGAGTGGGAGAAAAATTTGCAAATGATATGACTGGCATGGGGCCAAAATCCAAAAAATATAAACAGTGTATACAACTCTTATCAACAACTCAGGCACATGAAAAATGCTCAAATCACTAATTATTAAAGAAATGCAAATAAAAACTACAAAGTGATATCGCCTCACACCTGTCAGAATGGCTATCATCAAAAAGCCTACAAATAAGAAATGTTGGTGAGTATATGGAGAAAAGGGAAACTTTGTACACTGTTGGGAATGTAATTTGGTGCAGCCATTATGGAAGACAGTATTGAGGTTCCTTAAAACACTGAAAGTAAAACTACCACTTGATCCAGCAATCCCACTCCTAGGTATATGTTCAGAAAAACCAAAAACTCTAATTCAAAAAGCTATGTGCACCCTAAAGTTCATAGCAGCAGTATTTAAAATACAAAATATGGAAGCAACCCAAGTGTCCATTCAACAGACAAATGGATAAAGAACTACTGTGTGTGTGTGTGTGTGTGTGTGTGTGTGTGTGTGTACACATACACAAATACATATACATACAGTGGAATATCACTTGGCCATAAAAAAGAATGAAATTCTGCCACTTGAAGCCATGTGGATGCACCTAGAGTATTATGCTTAATGAAATAAGTCAGAGAAAGACAAATACTGTATATCACTTATATGTGGAATCTAAAAAATAATACAAAGGCATATTGTAAACAGAAACTTATTCATAGATACAGAAAACTAGTGGTTATCAGTGGGGAAAGGGCAGGGGAGGCCTGTTAGGGATATGGGATTAAGAGGTATTAACTACTATGTATAAAATAAATAACCAACAAGGATATATTGTACAACATAGGGAAATACAGTCATTCTGTAATAACTTTTAATACAATATAAACTGTAAAAATACTGAATAACTATGATATACCTGAAACTAATATAATATTGTAAACCAACTACACATCAGTAAAAACAAAAAATTAACAATACCTATAGTGCTTACTGAAATCACACCTTTAGTGTAAGAAAAGAAAAATATAAGGATAAAAAATGCATATATGAAGTACACGAAGCAAAAGAAAGTAATAATTTAAAAAGGAAATTACATATGATAAGTGGGTTAATGACAGAAATTAAGAAGAATTTATGAGCATTATAAAAGTAGAATTGCTAAATGATAGCTATTCAAATTATATGAATTTAAAACTAAAAATTATGAAAAAAATCCAAATCAGAGTAGGAAATTTTCAGATTACTTTCTCAGTAACTATTAGAACAAACAAAAAATATGCAAATATACAGAAGTCCTGACAACACAATTATCAGACTTGACCTACTTGATATACATAAATCTATATAACCACAAAGACATAATGTTCAATGTTTTAAGGTGTGCATGAAAAATCAACCATATAGTAGCCACAAAGCAAATCTGTAAAAAATTGCAAAAACTATAGAAAATGCCAAAAGAAAATAAGAAAATCCTCAAAAGAAGGGAATTGGCAATATATTTTAAAATAACCCTTGGATACAAAAATTTTTCAGTGGAAATTGTAAGATGTTATGTAAATAATAAAGAAAATATGATATATTAAACTTTACAGATTATATCAAAGCTCTGAGGAGGGAGGGATAAAGCAGGAGTTTGAGATTAATATACACACACTATTATATATAAAACAGATAAACAACAAGGACCTACAGTATAGCAGAGGGACATATATTCAATATCATAACTTACAATGGAAAAGAATCTGAAAAAGAATAAATATATATGTGAATGAATCTTTGCTGTATATCTGAAACTAACACAACATTGTAAATTAACTATACTTCAAGTTATAAAATGGGTAATTCTTTTTAAATTAAAAACTGAAAAAGTTCATAGGGATAATTTATAGCCTTAGAAGCACACAATAGCAAAAAATAAAAGGATTAAATAAATGATATTTCATGAAGTTAGAAAAGGAATGACATACTGAAACCAAAGTATAGAAAGAAATAATTCAAAGCTGGAGTTAATAAAGAAAAATATTTAATATAAATAAAATTAATCCAAAATTTTTTTTGTTAAAAATACAAATACAAAAAATAAACTCTTTGCAAATGTGTTTTTCAAAAGGAAGAGAAGGTACAAATTTCTTGCATCAGGAGTAAAGAAGAAACATTATAATATACACTACATACATTAAAAGTTAATACAATATTAAGAATGTTTTTATAAAATTGGAAAAATCCTAGGAAAATCTAAAATTTCCAAAAGAAGAAACAATCAATAATTCTATATCTAGCTATAAAATTAAATAATTAAAATATTCCCACAAAGTCTATCTCAGCCCCAGGTATCTTTACCAATGCTTTCCTAAAAGTATTTAGATACACAAGTTTCTTCTGTACAGTACAGGGAACTATATTCAATATCTTACAGTAACCTATAATGAAAAACAATATAACGAATATATGCATATGTATACATGACTGAAACATTGCTGTACACTAGAAATTGACACAACATTGTAAACTGATTATATTCAATTAAAAAAACTAAAAATAAGTATTTTGAAATAAGAAAGATCATATGCAAATTCTTCTGTAACATCAAGAAATGCAGAATATTTCCCAGTCATTTTCTGAAGTGACAAATAAAATTTACACGGTCATTATAATAAAGAAAAATCACAGTTTAATCACTATCATGAATATAAAGAAAATTATAAGCCAAAATATAAACAATAATTCCAGTGGCATATAGAGACAATAATATATCATGAAATAGTACATTTTCCCCCCAAGGGACAAGATGAATTTAGCATTCAAAAATCAAATAGCTTAGCACATTAATTTCATGTAGAATAAAAACATAATTTTCATAGATACAGAAAAGGCTTATGTTTAAAGCCAACACATTAATGATAAAAAACTTTTAGTCAACTATAATTAAAAAGGTTCTTCTTTAAATTGTAAAGACTATCTATAAAAACACATACATAAAATTTTATATTTAGTTGGTGAAATCTGAAAACTTTTTCATAAGTGATATGAGAATGTCCAGCATCTCCACTAATATTTAACACTGTCATGGGAAGTACCATATAGAATTATAAGAAAAAGAAAAAAATTAAGTAGGAATTAAAAAGGACTAAAATAAAATCACCATCTTTCACAGGTAATAATTTTGTACACGTAGAAACCCCAAAGTTGCTTATAATTGAGAAATGAATGCATAAAGATCCCTGGACACAAGAACAACTGCTTCATCAATTTTGTGTATTTATGCATACAGACATACATCTACACAACAAACTGGGCAACTCAACATTTTAAACCTCAAATCTGCCCTGCATACAATGGAGATGCTCAATTATGCTCTAGTCCTCCTTCTATACCCATCACTTGACTATCTGAAGAAAGTTCCCCTAAGAAATGAGAAATCCCTATACTTTGCTTCACAGAATTTCAGAGGTCTCTTTTACCTTCATACTAGTTGATTTCTGAAGTTCCTTCAGCTCTAAACATCTGTGATTTCATGATTTATGAATATAGTCTACAGATCTGCACACTCTCAAGACGAGCTGAGTAGCTCCATTCACCATTCTCCCTGGCTTCCTATGACTTCCTCACTCACTCCTTTCCACACTTTATGGTCCACCTACATTCCTGGAACATGGAAACAGTGTTCCCACTCCTTTCAGACTTACTGAAATACTTTATTGTTTAT
This sequence comes from Vicugna pacos, assembly GCF_048564905.1. Classification (NCBI taxonomy): domain Eukaryota; kingdom Metazoa; phylum Chordata; class Mammalia; order Artiodactyla; family Camelidae; genus Vicugna; species Vicugna pacos. The sequence goes on along the minus strand of NC_132992.1, from coordinate 36,211,683 downwards.
AAAAGTATTAAATTAAATGAAGGCTGATCAGTTCTTTGAATAATTCATAATATATCACGAGGATAAATCTATCCACTCATAATCAGTCATTGTGCTTGGTAATTGCATATTATACTGTATCATGTATATGTATATATCTAGAAATTATCTATGTTATTCCTTTTAACATGTAATTTGTTATCTTATGTCATTGAATGTATATTTAATATATACCTTACTGATACCTGACTTTTTAAAAGCAATAGTGTTAACATGTAATCAAGGATTTAAAAGTGAAGGTAACATTCCCTTACACAGAGAGATCGTATGTATTAGAAGTTAAAATGCATTCATCAACCAGGGACACTGGTTTTTAAGTAAAGCATGACTAAGTTGTTTAATAGAGTAATGCCATATTTGTAGTACCTTAAAAGCTCCTGGTGTTAAGAAGGATTAATGTACTTATACGTACTATCCATGAAACTCATGCTTTTAGTTTTTTTTTCTTAACTTACAGTAACAGACTATACACATTTACACTGAGCTCTGAGAAAAATGTAGTATTATTCTTTCATTTTGCAAAGGAAGTAATAAATCTTCTCCAATTGATTAATTTATTAAAATGCATTGTGACTCAAAGGAATGAAAACTTATGAAAAGCCAGTTTTCTTGGCAAAATCTATTTCACATCTTCACAGCAATTCAATTTAATTTAACAAATATTACTGAAGTAGTCTCAAACATTTCAACTTCAAAAGAATCAGTATTACTATAGTAAGTATATAAAATATGCAAACCAACATCAATAGGTTAAAATGCTCATTATTTACATATTATTTACAACACCCCAAACTAACATCAATAATTTGTTAAGAAAAACAAATTCCCCAATTGTAAATTAATATTTATATGTTAAGATACTGAATTATTTTATTTCTTTACTTTCTTTTTTTTTTTAAGTGAAGTACAGTTACAATGTGTCAATTTCTGGTGTACAGCACAATGTCCCAGTCATGTATCTACATACATATATTCATTATTTCTTTACTTTCAAATGAATTTTAGCATAAAGCAAAGCAAACTATGCCACAAATTAATACATCAAACAAAATACATTGCTTCACTTTAAAGTTAAAACAAAATAGTCATTGTAAATATAGTTAAAATCATTTTATGCAAGATCTGAATTCATTTTATTTCCATCCTGCTACACAACATAGCAGAAGTCAAATCTAACATATATGACACTAGCCAATCACACAATATTCCTAATATTCATAAAGCCAACTGTTTTCTGCTCCAGTGGTGTAGTGAATTAATTTAAATTGAGTGTATCTCAACATAAATTTTGAAATGCCTTTGCTATGTTCCTTCTATTAAAACTTGCATGAATTAAAAATTCATTAGACACCAAGTGAGTTAACTATAAATTCTGAAACCTCTCAGTTATTTTATGTAGTTTATATTCATTCACCTTGATTTATACAAATTATTGGTATGTTAGAATTAATGAGTCATCACATCCTATATAAGATCATATCTTCCCTCATTCTATTATTCCTTTATGATTAAAACATTACATTCTGAAAGATAAGAAATATTACTGGCAATGTGGGTTTTGATGTATACGTCTTATTAAGCCAAAAGGATGTCAAAGCATTTTATTGTGCTGCCAAGAGAATGAAAGACATCAAAAGGCCAAATATGAGCAAACTAATGAAAAGAAGTTATCTTTGTACCCCTTTAAAGAGTTCATTTAACTTCACATTTATTCCTTTTAGTAGTTTCCATTTTTTAACTTTAATCGTGTGTTTTGTGCTAAGATTCAGCTTTAGTTTTTATAATAAACTATTTCTTTAATTTATGATCAGTCAAATATCTGTTTTCTATCTATCTAGTTATTAATCCAAATGAACTAGTATCCCTTACTGTTTAATTATAATCCTAAAAACAAGTTATATTCTTCTGTTTTATTTTTAGATACTTTTGAACCCTTTATGTGTTACTCTTTTTTCAGGACATAAATATTCCTAGACCAAAACTCATGTGTAAATCTGCACTATTTTCTGAGGAACACTGCATTATTTCATGGAAGATAGTAAAAATCAGACTTAATCTATTTTATAACTTTAAAATTTAGATTTAAAAATTTTATTTTACCTAGATTTTTACCTTTTGATACCTAAAATACAGAATTCAGAATTATGTGATTTTAGTATGTGTCATTAATATTTAATAACCCAATTAAGATAGTTACATTGTGTTTATGTTGTTTCACCATTAATCTCCATCACTTTGACTTGTAGAGGTAGCAATATTTAAAAATTCAGCCTCTTATATTTCCCATAGCCAACTCAAATTCAGCATGTTCAAATACGAATTTTTAATCCTCCTTAAGAATCTTTGTACGCCCATGATCCATGTCCCTATTAAAGTCATCACCGTCCATTCAATTTTACCAACTAGAGACTTGAAATCATTTCCCTTCAATTCCCATGGCTATTCAACTAACAGTCCTAGGAACTTCAAATCTTAATTATCTCTTTAATTCATAGAGTTTCTTCAATCTTTATTGCTAATATCCTAGTTTAAGTGCCATTAATTTTTCATTGTTTATTTGCAAAAGGCTCAACCCATGTCCCAGCACTAGTCTCAAAACTGAAAAGTCATTTTTTACACAAGCATTAGAATGATCCTTAAAAAGATATGTATCATTCCCAGGCTTAATAACTTTCATGTCTGACACTGCACTTGATGTAAAGGATCAAAATACACCCTGGACAAGCACATCCAAGCTTTCCTCATTCAGCTCCTAGAATGGTATTCTTTACTTACCTCTTTGCATTGTTTCCTTTGCCAACACAACCTGTGCTCATTTTTGCTTCTATGCCTTTGCTCTTATTTTTTCCACTGTCTAGAATGTTGTCTATCAAGTTGACTCCTTATTAGTCAGCCATAGCTACCAAGCTTTATCATGAGTAAGATAGATAAGAACCTCTCTACATCAACAAGAGATTAACTATCAGAAAAAGAAGTTGAAAGAACAGGAGTTTCCAAATGCAAGCATGGAGGAAAACCTCCCACAACAAAACAGAATCAATCCATTAGGAAAGCTACTGCCTTTGAGGGCAGCCCAGAAAAGAAGGACATAAGAATAGTCTTGAAGAATTAGTTTAGTTTTGAAACTATTTCTGGTGTGAAGAATCCATAATCAAGCCAATGTAATTACTGCCTCCACTGCAAATGACTCTTGACTCTCAAGAAGCTGAAGAATTCTAAATCTTTTATGAGTCCATTTAATGGGTGGAACCCATTTGCATCTAAACCCATATTGCAATCAAGTCTATGGAATGTAGCATTGGTTCTCTTATTTTTTTAGTATAAAACACTCTTACAAGGAGGGTGGGATGTGGACTGGGCAACACAATTGATAGTGTTAATCAAATCATCTTTCAGAGATCAACATAAATATCACTCATTAAAGACTTAACTTGTCTTTCCCAGATAGGTCAGATCTTTGACAGGATGTGAGATTAGTCTATGGTCACAACTGTACTTGAATGAAGACCTAAGTAATTGCTTGTTACCTATCTAGCTTCCTCACTAGAACATATAGAATGTAACTTCCACGAAGGCAGAGACCAGGTCTGTTCATTACTGCAACCACAGCACCGATGAACCACCTTGCGTATGGCAAATATTCCACAAATATCATTGAATCAATTACCATGAGTCTATAGATTATCAGTAGGCACTGTATTTGTTTTCCATGAAAATAAAAAATTTTCTCAAGTATTGTATTAGGATCATATAAAGAACTTTGGTAAGACCAGTTGTGTATAATGCAGGGAGTTTTTGCTACACTGTGGTAAGTTTTACAGGAAAACCAAATGAACCCAATTGTCTTATTATAACTTGACTAGCTTAGCAATGTAAGTGAAGCAAAAGCAGGAATAAGTGAGGGAGAGGGGGGAGGGAACCTAAGTGACATTGGTAGTTTCTATTCATATCTTTAAAAATCTACTTAATATTACAAAAGAAAATTCTGGGTTCTAAATTCAAGTCAAATAAGCACAATAAAATTAATAACAGAAGCATAAAATTCTCTTTACATTTACCTTCATGGAATGCATAAACTAGCATGCAGACATACAGACAATAATTTTTTTGATCCTATAGAAAATGTCATATACTAGCTTGAGAAATTAATTCTTTACTTTTAAAAATCCATTTGTCTATTTTCTTCAGTTACTTATATAAAAAAATCATATAAAGCAAATAGAAAACATACAGGAAGAGAACCTTCTCAGACAACACACAAAAAAAGTGAAATAGAAGAAATGAGGGAGTATTGCATAATTTACTAACCCATCCTCTCCTGAATCTGACGTTGCCTACCCTTACCAAACAATTCACTATATTGTGTAGTAGAACTAATTTAAAAGTGTCAAGCTAAAAGCGAAACAAAATACAAGGAAAGACTGAAAAACAATCACAGATTGAAGGAGACTAAGAAGGCATGATGACTAAGTGAATCACAGGATCCTGCATTGAGGCCTGGGTCAGAAAAAGAGTATTACTGAAACTACTTGTGAAATACAAGTTTGTAGTTAGTCAACAGTATTGCACCAATGCTAGTTTCTTACTTTTTATAAATGTACCAGATGATATGAGCTGTTAACATTAGAGTTGGCGGGAAGGAGAGCATAAGGGAGCGCCACTGTTTTAACAACTCTTCAGTAAATCTAAAATTATTTCAAAATAGAAAGTAAAAAAAAAATAAAACATAAACAAGTTTCTCTTTACCACAAACTGTGACTTGAAGTTCAGCTTACTTGTTTTTTGTTTTCTATTTTATTTCAGATTGCTTCTATTTTTCTAGAATATAGCTGCATTTGACCAACCCTTCTTTAGATTTCTTCATAAGATTTCTGACTTTTAAAAACTGACTGGCAAAGTTAAAAAAAAAATTTATCCCCTGATCATTTCTTTATGCTGCCAGTGCCATTCACATTCAAGATCTTTGACCTACAATTCTTCTAACTAAATTTCTACAGCATTGACTGCCATTCAAAGAAACATAAATACCACCCTCTGGGAATTGTATGTGCTGTATGGAAAGAAATGCTGTTATGTCAAATGATTCGGTTTGTTTCCAATTCATCATAAAATAGATATATGGAAAAAGTTTGAAATTCAGGCTAGAACGATATATTTATTTCACTGATACAAGTCACACTCATGACCCCATCCCTTAGTGTTCATTGTATATAGACCAGCAGACATAATGCAGCAGAACTGAAAAAGTTAAAGTGGCCATTCTAACATCAAATAAATTACAGGATTAGATTACACATAAGTACCATTGCAAATTTAATATGCCATGAGTCTATGTATACATTGATTTCCAGCAGTTGTATCAAATGATGCTTTTAAATTGTCCCTTCACAATTAATCCTAGTTGCCTTCAAAGACTGAGCATTGACGAAAACTAGAGTTGTTACTTTCATATAACTACGTTTCCCCTGATGTCCACTCTTATCTCTCATCTATATACTAAGCACTAAATGAGCCCCTGACTCTTGGACAATTCCAGCCCCAGATGTTCACTCACAGCCTCCATTTACACACACACAAAAAAGCTACCAAGAAGTGAATTGGCCTTATAGACTTATCCAGAATGACTGTTTCTATCCAAATTCTACTTTTATGCCTCTTTATTATGTATCATGTTATCTAAGAGTGGGGTATAAGCCTTGTTTCTGGGTCAGAGGCAGTGGTAGGTGAAGAATAAAAGGGTGAAATCCAGAATCAGAAGAATCAACAGATGTAGGGCAGAGGTGGTAATAAATGGTAAGTCAGTAGGATGGTCAGGATGAGGAATTTTGAGAAAAGTAGGTCAAAAAGGAAATACTCCTCCAAAACCATCTAACAATCTGATGTCAAGAAGCACGCCCAAGATGGCAATCAATTTGGTCAGCCAGGTAAGGTTTGGACAAGAGAATCAGATAGAGCACACTAGAGATTAGAGGACCTCTGGTTCAAGAAAATCTGACCTCACACATGTACAGAATTTTCACTATATCCTGCTGGAATAAGATTCACTGAGTATGGCTAATCAGGTAAAGCCCCGTCTGCTGAATTGAAGTAATTCTCTTTTCTAAATCAATATTCTGAAACACACAAAGGTAAACTCCTTATATTCATCCACAAAATGTAGTCTGTGCTTATAGCCTTTTTCTTTGATAAAGGCCACCAGAAAATATCCAATCATTTATACTTAAATTGACAATTCATTTAATTTCTCATACCCTTCTACAGAAAACAGATAAGGGCCTCTATCCACAAACATCTTTTGCATTCATCCCGTTTCCCTTATGTTATTGATTTAATTTCACCTCTCATCATTTCTCACAAGAAATTTCAATAACCTCTTAAATGTTTTCCTTATTAAATTTCTTTTCCATATTTAATTAATTTCCTCAAAGCCTGGCATGACTGTATCAACCGTAGTCCAAGAATCGTTGACTGCTTACAGAATGAGCTTAACCTCTAGAATGAAAATTGTAGATCCTCCCTGGACAGGCGATGACATACACTTTCCAGAAAACTTGCCTGCTTGTGTAGACTTTGTTGACCTCTATTAGATCACTTAATATTCCAAACACTTTAATTTTTCCCCATATCTACACACTTACTTACCTTGCACTGCTCTAAGTCATTCTCCCTGCCCCCACCTCCACTTGTGAAAAATCCCACCATCCTTTACAGTTCAGCTTACATGCCACTATGCCTATCAATCACTGAGTATCTCCTACCAAATATTTTTCTTAGCTTGTATGTTCCTATCCATGATATTTACATTCTTACATGACACTAATCATATGGGCTTTCTTCATCAATTGATTATCAGCCATCGAGGTGAGGAGGCCTCTCTGGTTAACTCTACAGCTATCTAGATTGAATAACTGCGTAAGAATTAGTTTGAGCAATTTAGAAGAACATTAGAATTTGGAAAGAGGAATAAGAGAAAAACAAAATAAGGAAAGAATGTAAGATTTTGTAAAAAGAGAACAGCCCCTTAGAATAGATTATTCCCTAAAGCATACCTAACCTTTGCAGATGAAAAACTAATTGCTAATAGATAAAACAGCTCATTTTGAGCACCCGACATTGAAAAAAAATTGTTTTCCCTCTTGTTGCTAAAGATTCTCCACAGGTGACTCTCAGTAAGAGACTGTCATTAACCAGTTTATACCAGAAGATACCTAGAGGTGCTGCTCTTACCAACAAATTCCCTAAATGATTCATGTGCTTCTATATATTTTCACAGGTATGTCCCAAAGTAACAAGGAAAGGAGAAACATAAATGTTTCATGCATTAGGAGATTTTTATTGTAAGATTATTTTCATCTAATGGGTACTAAATAGGAGATCCGAACTGACTCATCTCTATTATCAGAGGGAATCATTGGAATAATGTCAAACAAACAACCTGACTTTCACACCCACACGTTTGACATACACTGTTTTTGCCATCTGACTCACGCTGCGCTTCTTGGGCCATATTGCTGATGCTATGAAGAAACTTCCTGCTTTAATTTCACTTTGGTATAGATACAATCCTAAAATTTTCCAGAGATAATTTTTCAAGAAAACAGGAACAGAAATAGCCCATTCAGGGAGAAAAAAAAAGAATCATTTTCTGAAAACTTGTACCTTCAGAAGAGTGAAGCTACGTGGGACATTTCAAATTCTACTGCTTGTCCTACTATCTACAGCCTTCCAGCACCTCAGCATCTACCTGTCTCCCCTCCTGTGTACTCTCTCGAATTAAAGGCAAATGAACCTATCCCTTTAGTTCAGTTACTGTGGCAGAGACAGTATTATCAGCCACACAGTCCATGTGTTTCACTACATTACCTAACCTCCTGGAAATTACGCGAGGTCTTGTGAACAGTTCTAATGAGCTAGGATTAATACACATCCATTCTGACAAATTGTGGAGCTGAGCTCTCCTTGTGATTTCTTCCCTCGTCACAGTGACGAAAAATGCCGACAAGAAGCGACGAGGATCATTTTGTCATTATATAAAATCTTGGAAAGGTATTGGGAATCACGGTGGATTTTGCACCTGTGAGAAATGAACTGCTGTGTTCAGCTGCTTAGATGTTGAAGTTGTTTGTTACTGAAGAATATCCTAGCCTACTCTGTCTGATATAGCTAGTTTTTGAGCTTTCAGACCATAGGGAGACTAAACATATGCTGTTCATATTTATGGTGCGTATAGATAACTAATCAACATTTTGGATAATCTAGTCTGAAAATAGACGCATCAAGAATTTTTATGAAAGGTTTCTTTCCACATTACACTGTGTGCACATTTCTATTACATATGCAGTGGTTCTCAATCCTGGGAATTAAATATTTTAGATAGATAGACAAACATATGCAAGCTTCTCAACTCACACCAATTAAATCAGAATGCTTGGTCTTGAGGCTGAGAATACAGATTTTTTCAAAGCGTCTGTGTATCTAGTTTATAGTGATGGTTAATAATCACTGCTATATGGGGTAAAGTTATAGTTTGGGGTTTGTTTGCTTTTTAATAAACATAACTTTTCCATAAGTGAAAACTTCAGGAACAAACTTGAAAAACGTATATGTTTTTATAATAAATGATGATAATAGTAATAATAATAATAATAATAAAGGTATAAATATCAACAACTCTATTTCTAGAACATCATCTGACTCATACTTTTAGAAAGAAATTGTCTGAATCTAGTAAACATGTAAATCAGTAGAAAGAACATGGATTTGGAGTAAAAAACAATCTGTGTTCTAATGAGTCCTTCACTTTTTTACTGTAGAGCCTCAGGCAAATTCCTTAATCTCTTTAATGTCAGTTTCTTCTTCTAGAAACTTGAAATAAATTACTCTAGGATTATACGAAATAATTTGTGTAAAGCAATAAAGTTGCTCAACAAAATTATGTAATTTTATATAAAATCAAGTGTGCCAAGGTTATATTATGACTCAAGAATACATTTCACACTAGTTTGTCAATGCTGAAACTTACAAAACTGGAGGCCTGTTTTTTTGGTTAAGTATACACCCTCTGCTTTGTAGACAGGATATACTCCCTGCTTTATATACAAATATTTTAGAATGGTAACATATTATTCCTTATCAAGAGTATATCCCTTCCAACACTGCCTCCATGTTCTCTGTAGGATTCTACCTTGAGAATAGTCCTTCAGAGGAAAAAATATTGAGAAAACAATGTGGCTACTGGTTTCCTGGAAAAGGAGATTCAAGTGGAACTAAAGCAGAGAAATGACTTTAAAAAGGCAAGCATTATATTTGTTTTTAAAATTAATTTATAGGAATTTAGCCTACAAAGAAAGTGTTCTCAAGGTGATTCAAACATTTCTGGTATTATCCACTCTCATCAAATTCTTGGCTCTTCTTTGGCAAGATTCCATTTCATCTGAGACCCTTGTGTAGTGCCAAGTATTAAAGCTAAATTGGATTTGAAAAAATATCCTCCCTTCAGAGAGCTTTCACTACAATTGGTGGGAGATGGTCAATAGAAAACTAACTAGTGACAAAAATATAATATAAAGGAATATAAACCAACACTTTAATAGAAGGATCAGCAATATACAACAGGAGGAGAAAGAATTGACAGTAGCATTTATCAATTAAAGGAAACAGTCCCCAACAAATAAATTTCCATTTCATTTTACAACCCAACAAAAGTTTTAAAAAAGTGTTTATGGGGGAAGAAGTGCATGAAAAAAGAAGAGCTGGAAGAGAAATATTGTTTGGGTTACTCCAGATTCTGAATGTCATTAACATGAGATTAACTGACTCCACAAGATCATGCAAAGATCCAAACCACTTGCTACATTCATAGCAGATGCTCAAATTTTTAAAAGATAAATCAATGAGTACATGAGTGTTCTGAGTTACCTAGCAATGACTTTTGTCAGTCTCCCTAAGCCTGACCAATAGTTGTTTGCCCCCCAATCTCAGGTAGTTTTATGAATTTATGGATTGTTGAATTGAATCTGATAGACTCTGGAACACTGGTTCTAGAAACAATTTTGTAAAATAATATTCTCAAAATAGGAACATTTATGAAGATAGAAAAATTCTTGATAAATATGGCAAAAGTAACAAAAGTAAATCTAAGTCCCAAAAAGGTGGTAACAATATTTACACACATGCTATCCAATTAAGAAAAGGACCACAAACATTTAAGAAAATAGTTTGCATGGGTTTGACAAGGGAGGAAAAAAATTAATTTTTCTAGTCTATTTCTATGCTTTGAAAAAAGTACTACCCCCACTGCAGTTAAAACTAACATTGCATTTAACATTCTTATAAAGTGGCAGGTGGCACCAAGAGTACTACTGAAAGTTGAAGGGGTATGTGCAGAAGGAATTGGAGCTGTGACTCATTTTGCCTGGTGTACACTTCTTCACATTACAAATGCAGAGAAAAAAGCATTAGTAGTGAAGGCATATTTAGGTTGATACATTTATATTCACTTAGTTTTTTCTATAGGAAACTTTTCTCTAAGAAACTCGAACTGTTGCTTTTTGAGGAAGTCAAGTGATTAAAAGAGCCTAATGAGGAAAAGAATCAATGGGCCAGAAGAACTGAAATTAGAATTAAGAATTAATTGATTTTGAAAAATCAGATTCAAAAGGAATATTAAATGCAATTCCTCAAGAACCATTAAGCTTATAGTAATAAAATGAGTGGGTATTGCTTCTAAAGCGGAATATTTTGATTAGATAAGTTTCAAATTTCAAGAAGTTGGTTTTGAAGAAAGTTTCTCTGAAAAACATCAATAATGTCTTCCTTCATTAGTGAAAATAACATGAAGCCAATGAAGGGACGCTCCTTCACTGGAAGAAAAGCAAACTCATGATTTGATATAATCACTATTTTCATATAAAAGTATGCATATTGTCATGTATTATAGGTACAGACACATTCTAATTATAAATTTAAAATGATTAATTTAGCCTTTCAACCTCTCTTCCTATCTTGTCTTTGCTTTGACATGTGAATTAGATTTTCCTTTTTTGCTTCTGCATTAAGAATCAGTCAGTTATAATCTAATATATTGCTGTTAAAAGACTGAAACAAAGAGTAAAGCTGTTTGGCAAATACTTTCAAATAATTTCTTACTGGAAAGTATAATCTTGCCATTGTGCTCTAAAATCAGAGACTACCCTGAAATTAATGTGTGGAAATTAGCCATCCTATTGTAACCATCTTTATTGTTTATGAAGTATCTTAGATGAGCAGATGTGTTTTTGCAATTTGGTTTAATAATTTACAGAAAGTACAAAACTCTGTACAAGTATCAAAAATAACAGATGCTGTATAGAAGGACTCTAAGGAAGCTTTATTGAATTTTATAGATTTATCATTTAAAAGCCAAGAGCATATGAGAGGATAAAACCATGGGCATTAATAAGCGCTAAGAAGCTTGATAATCATACAGTCATACAGTCAAAAGGGAAAGATGAATCTGTTTTAACCAAACTGAATCCTGTGGAACCCTCCCTCCCTCTCTCCTTTCTTCCCTCCCTCCCTCTTGCCTGCACAACAGACTAGCTGAGTGCATCGTTGACTCCATCTAACCAAAATCATTGATGGTACATAATGAAGGCAATACAAGAAGAGTTCATGGAAATGAAATCACTATACACTTAAAATATACAGTTAATAAATTTTCTAATTACATATGGTTATATTAAATCTGGAGGGCATTCAGAGTATAACTCAAAGTAATTATCCCTTTGAAAACACCTGTCTGAACTTTCCACATCTATGCGATTACATTAACACAACCCACTATACCTTATGATATTGAGAAATCAACAGTAATCAGAAGAACTTGCCTTCTCCACACAAACTCTCTTACCTTTCCAACAACAACAAATGCTATACTTAACATGTCTGGAAATGGCATGTTTAGAATATTAATTATAAATGGTGTTTATTAAAAGTTGTATGTAATATACTACTAATGGAAAACAATTTTTAAAAAAACAGCACATTGCTAAGTTATAAATTCTTTTCTACAGGTTTAAGTAGAACTTGATATTGCTTTGCCTCAGGGGAATCAGTATGATCACCAGTTATCAATAAAACAGGTCAATTTTCACTGAATCTAGGTCCTATATAAAGTAAGCCCTAGCACGATCATGGCCATATCAAATTAATAACAGTGAATGATGGATATTTCCAGTTAATTTTGAGTAAAAGAAAGATGTCAAAGTACTAGAAAAACAAAATAATTCTGTATATTTTCAATGAAAATTCCTGAAAAGGTTTAAACTTGTGTGCATATTTTTGGTTGAGGCTGGAACAAATTCCTCTGTCATCTGAATTGAAAGGTGTCTTCAGCGTATTTCATTTCTACCATTCCCATCTTGAGTAACCCAGTCTAAAATCTCCTCTGTCACTGGAGACTTCACTGCTCCCTCAGTATCACATACTCAATCATAATATTGCTTTGCTCTGCCTTTTTGATGTACATAGGTTAACCTGAAGCCTCCTTTACTGCCTAAAAATCGTAGACCAAAAAAGTTATACTTTGTGATTATTAAGAACATAAGCTCTTAAGTTAGACTCCCTTGTATTCCAAATCTTGCTCAGCAACTGAGAGACTTTGGATAAGACAATTAGCCTTTCTAAGCCTCAACTTCCACTTCTGTACATTGAGAACTAATATTTCAGCTTTATTTCTTTGGGTCTTTGTTTTAAGTGTGATAATACACAGACAGCCCTCAATGTTAGCTATTATTATTAATTCACTCTTGTGGTTCACAGTGATCTACTCTCTTCTCTTAATCTCCATTTTGGTTGTTTCCTGTGTCACATGGCATACGATATTTACGTGTGTCATGACAAGATTACAGATTTATTGAAAGCGTTGATTGTACTTTATTTCATAGGCATTACTCTTAGTGACAGTTGCTGCATTATAAAAATAGAAAATACGTGGCATCTTCGTACTCTCTCGTTGATATCTTTGTGGCTATGTTCGAAGAGAATGGCTTGAATAATCGGCAACAATATTAATAACTATAGCTTTTTAACTAAAATATGATAAAAGTATGCCAGGCAATTTGGAGTATTTTATCTTAGCCTCCACAAAATGGATTTTGAAACTAGGGTAGAAATACAGATTTCTGTCATTCCTAAACCAAAGCACTGCCTTCATAGATATTAGAATATCAGCATAGGTAAGGAAAGTTCCTTTTTATAGAATTGTATATCTTCAACTCTAACTATGGTAATTTTAGAACATTTAGCCATGCCTTAGAACAACTGAGCCATATCAGTTAAAGTTACTGATCGTTATACTTATTTAAGTAAAGAGAATCAAAGCCTGAGGTTTCTTGTTTGTTGTTGTTGTTGTTGTTTAAATTTGGTAAAGTGGTTGTCAGAGAAAGAGTCTCATTTTCTTTGAAAACAGGGTAGATAAAAGAAACAGGTTAATAAAATAACAGAGTTCAATTTCAAATAGATTGGCTGAGACTGAAGTCTCCATTTAAAAACAACATAAAGGGTTTTTTTTTAATACCCTAGTTATGCCACTTAACATGTAAGTATATTATCAAAGGAATACAGAAGAGAGGTAGTTTTTTAAAAACTAACATGCACATATAGGTTGCTTTGCATCTCTCAAAAACATCTACATTGAGTTTAAAAAGTAAGCATTTATTGGAAGCAAGAGATGCATGGCTCAGATCTATTCGTAAAGCAATTTTATATTTGCCCCCAGAGGACAATTGGCTTTGTAACCAACATGATTTATCACAGAATGACAAGATAGGAATGAGCTTGAGATTCCATAAACTCTGTTTTTTCCTCCAAATAGAGTTCAGACTAATTTATCTGAAGCAGATAAGAGTCTTTCAAAGTAACCAAATGGTTATAATATGGACTGCTACCCTGAGCACTGCACTATAATGCTGTTAGAGAATGAACTGGTCACTGATGCCATGACATGAAAAATTGATTTAGTCTAAGAATCTCTTCCTGGGGAGGTAAGTCTTCATTCTACATAAGATGCCCATCACTGGTGTGATTTAATGCATTAGTTGCTCAATACAAAGCAGCAGCAACAATTTTTACACTGAAAATCAAAAGCAAAAACAAAAATAGTGGCTTCAATGAGCAAAATAAAGGTTCACAGAATCTATGCTCTTACTGAATAGTCCATCTATTTTCTGCTCAGACTCTATTCAAGAACTTACTCTTTTTTTACCAAAGCACAAAGAAAAATAAAGCAACTCTATACTCCTTTAACACTGTGCATAAACACAGGACCCAGCATGCTCAGGTCAAAAGCAATTAATCAAAGGCAAAATTAAAAAATGTGCCAAGCTCTGGCCAAAGAGTATTACATATGTAAACTCATTTACCTTAATTCTTTGCAAAAAAATAGAAAAGACAATCATAACTTATAGAGTGAATATGTAGTGGCAAGCATTTTGCAGAAATTAACTAAAATTTCTTAGAAATAGCTGATATAAAAACCAAGTAAATTAATAAATTTTGAATAATTATGGATCAAATGAGAATATAGACCTCACTTAGTAAATCTGGCTGATTGAACAAATTCAATTTTGGAAGTGGGTTCCACTTTTTATAAAACTTGTTTACTCAACCATATTTCCTAAGTGAAGTCTGTATTCTAGTTCCCTATCAAGTCCTAGGGACACAACAACGAACCAGACATGTATGGCCTTGCCTTCATGAAGAGCACACAGTCGCTCAGGACTCAGAATTTGCTGAGCAGAACACAGATGACATAAACTGAAGAAATGCCATTTCCATGCTACTCTTGTGCTAGTGTTTTAAATAATTTTATATAAAATGACAGAAAACTAGAAATTCGTATCAGAATCTACCATTTTTAGTTTTTAAATACAATTATGGTTATGTTAAATATATAGAAACAGATGTATTTATTATTATTCTGTATTGTAGTTTGAGCCATCAAACTTAAAAAATTGACTTTACAACTACATTTATGCTTGAATCTTCTTTATAATTATGTGTCATGTGTCCTATGAAAGCCTATCACAATATATATTATCTCAGAAATGTTACTATTTAAAAATTTTTCCACTCTTTAGTGTTTTTATCTTTGTCTTAAAAAATATTAGACTTGTGCTTTGAACCATTAGATCACACTTAGCTCTCAAAATTTCTGAAAGTAACTATAAACTATAATAAAATATTTATACAATTGGACACAATAATATTGACTGAATGTGTTCAGTTTTATGGCACAGTTTTACCTACATGCATTTCCTGATAAATTGGGCTGGGGAATCCAGAAAGAGGGCATCGTGAGTTGGTGTTTCTACCTGAGCCATGAGCACTAGTACGTACATCAGATAGACCATTTACTAGGCATACGATCAGAGATATATTTTTATAGTGATATTTCTAAGATTTTGACAAAAGAGTTAAAGATGTACAAAACATAGTAAATGTGCACCTCTTTAAACTGCTCTTTCAAAATCTTTAGATTTTGGAACTGTTATATCTGACTACTACAGCCAGATTAGAGAAACATTTCTGTGGAAGAAATATAATCTTGTATTTCACCCCACAAACTAGAGGCACATTAGATATTTTAAATATTTGAGTAAATACAGTGCTTTCAGGAAGAAGGAAAAGACTATTTCCCCCCAATGAAGTTTTTCAACAAGATTTATTGATGCTGACCGAGGCCCAGCATCAACTCGTCTAAGGATGCTGTCTAAGTAACATGAGATAAACTAGAATAAGACATATCCAAATAAACTGAAAAAGTAGTTTGACTCAACTGTAGAAAATCAAATATTTTCCTTGTAAAATTAAAGATGATATTGTACTGGGATTAGAAGGCAAAGGAAGTTATATTATTATTCCATATAAAAAAAATCTAAAGTTTGATTTGTGTTTTTCCTTGTATCTATTTTGGCCCCTTATTTTATTGCTAAAACAAAATTACATAACATTATATCCAAGTTAGTTGTTCATGTAACTAGGTTATTTAAGACAGTGTTAGTTTATATATGTGTGTGTGTTTTAATATATACAGAGGCAGTATAATCTACTTTTCTCTAATAGGGCCTTAAGATTTTAACTCTCAATTTGGAACAATTTGTAAGAACATCTATTTCCACTGAAGGTCCAAACTTTAAATTCCATGATTACCAAGGGAAATCTACTGATGAATTGACAGCTTAAACCTTAGATTTTCATTCAGTTACTTCATTTCTATTGATTGTTCTCTGCACAGACCTCCATTTCTGAATTCCACTTTCACTCTCACGCTAATATGTAACCACTTTTGCCTGCTTCCAAGAAAAAGTAAGGGCTTGCCAAGAAAGAGTTTAGAAAATTTGATTTTGAAAATAGTAGTCTAAATGTAACAGTGTTCTTAATGCAGACTGTTTTACTAGACAGACTGACATCTACCCATTCAAACCTCACTGACCTAGACAGAGCTATAAATTAAAGTGAGAAATACTAGCAGGATGATGGCCAAATGTTTGGCCTAATCTATCTGTTGTCAAACAGAAGAATTATAATACTTATTCTGAAAATATTCTCATGTGGATTATTTTTGCTTCAATCTCTACATCTACTAAATGCAATTATTTTTCTAGTAGGTTAATGCACGCATTGATTCCAAGAAGAACATAACACCAGATTCTTGGACAATTATGTTTGTATTTTTGACATGACTTAATTAACAACCTCTCATACATGATACTAGGTGTCAAATGCCTCCCATATGCTTTCTGCTAACACCCTAAATCCCCATCCAAGTAAATAGATTTAATGAGTTACAAGTGGTTATTACAAAAAACTAAGTAAAATTTAACATAAAACCTCTCTAGTGAAAAATAAAATGGATCAGTATGAATTTGTGTAAATACTGATCTATATTATATATATTTTTGGGGAATGAAATTTTATGAATATGGCTAAGTAATTAAACTAAGGACTCTTTATTAAATATTCAGTCACATTTCGAATAACCAGATAACAACAGCCTGTGATTTTTCAATAAGTTTTATATATTATGTTTCAATAATTTATTTTTCAAGTTTGATGTCAGCATTTTAAATATTCTTCCTTTAAACCTACGTGCTTATTCAACTTAAAAAAAAAAAAACAGAAAAAAATCAATGATGTGTTTCCACCCACTCATGTACAAAATTTCCAAAAAAATTTAAAGCTTTACAGAGATTTCACTCTATCTCTTAGATATTTTGCAGAAAATAGACTGTTTTTGTCTGCAAGAGTGAAAAAAAGAAAACAAAGAATAATGTCAGTTTGTAATATATAAATATTTAAATGATTAAGAGATTTCGAATGACTTCATGTAATACCAAATTAGATTAAATGTCTAAAAGTGTAACTTAGTCCCCTGTGAGAGCTTTCAAGTTCGAACTGTTTCCCTTCCAAATGTTTTGCTATAATTGTGATGAATGACCACTTAGAGCAAAAGTTCAAAAATAGAACTTAAATTTAATTAGCCAATGAAAAGTCTAAGTGCTGCCATCGTATTTCATGACTGCAGTCAGTTCCTAATTTATAGTATAGTTAGGGAAGCAGCCCTTTACTCCTGTATAAATTCATCTGTAATATTTTAAGGGACAATCAACATGTCCTGTAAGTAGTGATTTTTTTAAATAAAATAAACATAACAATAGCAAGATACAATTTGCTGACACTCTTATAATACAAACCTATGATGATGCTTAATTCATGAGCCTTGAATCCATCTATTCCATTTCTAGCTGGAAAAATTCCAGTTTCAGTTTCACACTGCATATGGGACGAAGTCCAAGAACATTAAAGTAGCAGCACATCTCTACCTGACCGAGGCCCAGCATCAACTCTCACCGCTCTAAAACCATCCTGCAATATGAAAATGGATGTAGTTCTCCCACATTAGGCTCCTCTTACTTCATGGTGTTCCTCCACTGAGGTGCTCTTTAGGTTTCTTGTTCAATTGATTAATTCTTAGCCATACAGTAAGACTTAGCTTAAACACACCTGGAGTAAACCCTCTCTGATACTTCTAAACCGGAATGTTCTAACTGGCCTTATCATCTTGTCAGCCACAGAACCTAGGCATTCTTCTAATATAGGATTAGAATTTATTTCTCTACTCACAGCACACCATGGATTAACTGAAAGTATAAAAAAAAAAAAAAAGAAAGAAAGTATAAAAAATTCATCTTCCTTAGTGCCCTTACTCTGGTTTTATATATATACAAACATACACACATATATATACATATATATAAAATATATACTCATACATAAATACAGTTGTATATAATGCATATATATGTGTAAATACATACGCACACATATTAAAAGGAAATATGCTCCAGCTCTGTTAATCAGGAATATTCAGGAAAACAGAAACGACTCTATGTCTTCCACATAGAAAAATTTAATTGGGAGAGTTAGGTGCTCCCTCAAACTCTGGAAGGACCAGAAAATGAAGATCAGGAAGACTAATCCAGTTAGTTTTGATGAAACTGGATAGTTTTAGGAATCACAGGAAAACCGCCAGTTAGGTCAGAGCTACCTGCAGAACTAAAACAGGTAATTTTCAAGCTCAGGGGCATGCCTGCCACTGCTGGAAGTTACTCTAATACAGCTTTTGCTTCTTTTCTGCCTTCCAAATCTCAAACAATTATCTTGCAGACTCTAACCTAGATTTTTGCTAGCAAGGAGTCTGAGAACATAGTTCCCAATCTTTCATTTCTTGTGATAATGCAGAAAGAGAAGAAGAAGGGCTTTTCTGCCAAGCTGCCAGGAGACAATCAGGTGCATTCCACCACACTGGCTATAAGCATCCCTACAGCTCCTTCTATTCGCCTTCACATCCCAAATACCATTCCATTCCAATCAACAATGACAATATCAGCATTCTTCAATACTCTTGATGTAACCACCCTTAAACAAGATACTCTTAAACAAATGAAGACATGCTTATGCTTGCTTGACAACTCCAAATACAAGAGTGCATTAACCTGTGGTTTGGTAGCAATTGAGATATTACCATGCGCATGCCAGAAGGACAAAGCAAAGGAGTGAATATAAAACTGAAAAGGATCTGTTAGATCACATATCTCCAAAAAGAAGTGACCTTCAGGGGAATAGTTAGCATGAGGCACTCTTAAAGGGAGAGTTCTGGAACAAGATACTCTGACCTCACTCTCTCCCTCATCCAGACCTTTTGCTAGGGCTCCTCTATTGGCTGAAACCAACTAGAAATCAAAGATTGGAATGGCTTTATACCATCAGCACCCCAGAACAGAGTGAAGAGTGGAAATGGCAAAGAATAGATCAGGAGTGCTAAATGAAGAAATACTTTAAAATAAACTAAAGTAAGGTTAATCACGGATAGGAGTATTGGAGTACATTGTACCTCTGCATTGTTCAATGTCATAAGCAATCAGTGGTCGTCTCAGCATGAAGTTTTGTGAAAACATTGCTTATATTAGTGGAAATATTATTCTTTGAAAACTAAAATTTTTAGACCAACAGTATTTAATCCTGTGGAGATGGAAAGCAACATTGATGATTATTAGAATCAATCAAGAGCCACTTCCACATGTACCCTTGGTTCTTGGACTCATTTTCCAGTTAAAGGAGAAAGAAAACTATCTATTGGCTGCTATGCTTTATTGGTTCAAAGCCTATACTGAAATTTGTAGAACATCCCTTCACCCTCAGTAAGCATATTAATAAAGTCTTTAGTAGGCTGATCCACCATCGTATAAGGTTTCTGCTTGTTAGGATACATAGTGGTAAAACTTCTGAAACCTAGTGAACCAACTACCTCAGTATTTTTCTCCTACAAGTACTTATTTAGTTGGGAGTAATATTGTATGGGATACTATTATCTTCTGCCTGTACCCCAGGCTTAGCTTTACAGAAAAAGAAATGAACACATTTCTTAGAAATGTGAATAATAACACAGATTTACTGGGCCCTAGGCTCTTCATAAGAAGAAGAATATAAAATCATGTCTAGTTTATACTGCAGGCCAGCAAATCACCTGTCAATGTACGTGTGTGCTACCAAGATAAAAATTCAATGATTTTAGTCTTAGGTTATCTATTCAGATTCTTACTATAGAGCAGTTGGTCTTATGATTGAGCTCACCATTTCTCAGGTCTACCTACAGTAGACTGGCTTCTATGCAGAACGCTATAGAGTATCTCACTGAGTTAAAACTTGTCACTGCACAGTGGTTTATGGGTGACCAGCTGACAGACTTATCAGTCCCCACAGCTTGCTGAGATGGAAAAGTTCCTTTTAGACCACAAACATACCTTAATATAAGTATGCTGCCCCCCCCCACCATATAGCTGAATAAAATAGAATAAAACTAGACACATTATTCCACCCTAGTTCACACCATTAAAGATGGGAAACAGACTGGATTAAACTTAATTTATACAATTTATCTTGTTCTAAAGTGGAAAAAAAAAACCTCAAGATGTATATAAACTTCTCTGGTAGTGGTTCATATTCTGAAATTTTATCCCACTGTTTTTATTAGAGGGAAGTAAAAAAAATTAGGGGATCCGAGCTTAGTTTCTCTTTAATATTGTTTGGAAGTAAGAAGCCTATTTGCAAAATGATAAGATACAAAGATATTAAAAGCTCATTGATTATTATAACAGAATTAATAAATTGTTAATATACAACCTTCATTATACAACTTAGGTTATAGCCAGATGACAACCAAGGCTTGAGTGCTATGAAATATTTGATTTTAAAAATTAAGAAAAAAATATGGTATAAATGATACCAAAAAATTACATTGGAACATTCCATTTGTTTATTACAGTAGTAGTTATCAAATTAAATCAAATTGGTTTGATTATTGACACATGCCTTTGCAAAATCTAGTGTAACTATAATAATTTATCTTTTTAAACTAGGTAGGAAAAAAGCCACACAGGCCTCAATCTCTAGTTATTATTCATGTTTGCTATATTTATCCTATTCTAAAAGAAGAAAAGGTCAAGACAAACTTCTGGATAAGAGGCAACATCAACATTCATGAATCAGTTACAACAAATAAATAGTTGCAGAATATCATGCTCACCAGGCATTCAATATAATTTCACTGAAAAAAAAAGTGATTTGGAAAGAGATTAGATTGTCATTAAATATGTATTACTATGCTAAAATTAAAAGTTGCAAAAGTTGGGGAAGTTAACCAGTAGAAATCTGAATTCAAAAGAAAAGATTAATTTCTGGCAGAAGGCTAGCGGCTAAAGACCTGCCTTTAGTTCTACTTCCTCCGGATCATACGAATAAAATTCAGCACAGGTATAAAGTACAAACTCAAAAGGGTATAAAGGCAAGAGATAAAATAAAGAGTCAATAAAAATAGTCTTTTTTTAATCATTTGCCTTTTGCAAAGACTGAAAACAGGTGAGCGAGAAATACTGACTTTTCAGAAAAACAACTTCTCAGAACTCTTAAGACATTTCTACATGGCCATAAACTGAAGTAGGAAGTAAACAAATTTTCTTGCAGAATCCCAGAGGTGTTCAGGAAGTGTAGAAAAGCACTAGTGAGTTTGAAGTTAAAATTCAGATTTTAAGTAGTATGTGGAAAGAAGTTAGCCTTCTGCTTACATCCTATATACTATTTCTCTCTCGCCATGCATAAAATTTGAGTTTTGCACTGTACAGCACAAGTCAGAAAATTACAGCCTGACAGTCATCCCATCCTGCCGCTGATTTCGTAAATAACTAATGAAACCTAGCTATGCCCGTTCCTTTCCTGCTCTCTGTCAGGACTCTTGCTTTTGGAACCCAATGACTATGGTGTGAGAATGTTCAGATTAGCCCACGAAGAGACCTCATGAAGAGACAACGTAAAGAGGCCTCACTGGAGAGGAACTGACACCTCCAGCCAACTATCAATATTCATCGCCAAACTCAAGAGTGAATGAGCTGTCAAGTCTTTCAGCTTGTCAGAAACAGTGGAGCAAAGATAAGTCCCATCCACATTTCTTGCTAACAGCATTCATAAGGTTAATAATGTGTGTTTTACACTATAAGTTTTACATTTATGTCATGTTTTCAAAGTAATTGGAATAAGTGGTCACTTTGTAACAATTTGTTGAACTTTACTAAAGGTTCATACAGTTTTCTGTATACTTTTTTTTTCACAATAAAATATTTTTTAAATCAGATTTTTAACCATGTGGCTTTTTTTTTCTATTTTGTCTCACATGGTATTAGATACATTAATTTTTCTTTAACTTCCTGAACTTACAAAGCAGCAAAACTTGGTTCAAAGCTCATTAGCAAAGTTGATAGATTCCACAAATTCAACTCTAAAAAGCTCTACCTTCCCATCTCCACTGCTCCCATCCTTATTGTATCTCTTTCTAAAATTGACTAGACAACCTCAAAAACTTTACTTCCCATACCACTCCAATTCATATTACACACTACTATGTTA
Source organism: Vicugna pacos (assembly GCF_048564905.1). Classification (NCBI taxonomy): domain Eukaryota; kingdom Metazoa; phylum Chordata; class Mammalia; order Artiodactyla; family Camelidae; genus Vicugna; species Vicugna pacos. The sequence goes on along the minus strand of NC_132992.1, from coordinate 36,189,144 downwards.
TTTTTCTAAAACACAGTTCAGACCATAATCATTCCCTGATTAAAAAAGAAAAACCAATGATATCAACTCATGAGTTAAGAAGGCAAATCAAGCATATATAATGTCTCCCACTTAAGAATGCACTAAAATTAAAAAAAGTAAAATAGAAAAGTATAGACTTCAATCAATAAAAAGTATGTCATGTAGGGTATGAGTGGGTAAGAAATCCTAAAACTTCACTGGAAGATGAAAAATAGAAAAAGGTGAATAGATTGATAAAATAAAAACAAAAGTTTCAAAAATGTTAACAGTAGCAGAGGATACAGCTGAATGGCCTGGAAGAACACCAAGGAATGCTGGACTCCAGGAACACAGTGACAGCAGAGGTAGGTATGAGAAGTGGGGATGGGAACTGGAGGTACTGAGTGCATGTAGGTGCAGTGGTCCACCAGCATTGACCCACCTTTCTAGTTTAATTACAGGAAAAAAAATATGTATCCAAAAATAAGTCATCTCTAAAGAGCTTTGGCTAATAGTCTTAGAATAAACAGAATAAGGGGATATCTGTACCATACAGTAACAGAGTCTACATGCATTTTTTGATATTATGGGTTTGGGGATACCTACATAGCTAAATTTCTGCCAGCACTTTCTTAACTGAAGTCTACCTGCCTGAAAGTCCCATTCAATATTAGAAATGAATGGATATTCAAGGATCACCAAATATGTGAAGAAAGATTTCAGTACAAATAAGAAAGCTAACCCCCAATTCTAGATGAAAGAATAACATTTCAAACACTAGAGAAGGAAAAAAAAAACTATATCTAATTGGTATCTTTAGAACAATTTTATATTTTGTATCCATAAAAAAAAGAATGGAGTTCTAAGAAAAATTTTTTAAAATGACAGAGAAAGAAATAACCCTTGAAAATTAGGAGTGCTGAAACGGTGATAGAAGAATTGAGGAAAACTTGGAGAATTTAGAGCAAAACAATTAAGAAACTGAAAATCTGGGATACATAGGAAAAGCAAACCTGGTATGAAAAGCGTTTCAAAATTATCTTGTCCTGATGATGATAGATCCTCTCCATGTATTTGCTCTCAAGGCATATTATATGACTAGTCACTGTTGTAGAGTACATGTTTACTCTTGCCTTTTTAAAAAAATGCCGTTTTCCTTTTGGGGAATGCCCTTTCATATCCATGTCACATGACCTTGCTGAAATTGTTTATTCATATTGCTGTGGGTAAAATTCAGACAAATGGCTTCATCCACAGGTGTATCTGTTGTACTGGGAGAGGCACAATCTTTCTGAAATCTTTCTTGATTTGTAGTCAATAGACTGAGTTTTCTTTCTCATTTAAACCTCAGTAGCACCTTCTTTCACCTCTACGATGATGTTTATATTCTGCCACATACTACAGATGTTTGGGTACTTGTTTCATCCTCCCTATGAGACTGATTAATTTCTAGGAGCAGAGACATTCTCACTTCTATAGTTAGCACTTTGGCCATGAGAGGGGCTTGCTAAAGATGTCCTGAATTAAAATGACTCAGACCAAATCTCCTTAATCCTTGCCTTGATATAAATCTTCGATAGAGATTGTTAAGACAAAGTTCCAGGTCGTGCTTTCTCACCAAGCTCAGAGGTTCCTTTTCTATTTACTTGATAAAAATGAATATTCATAATGCAAAGGTGCAGTATTTATTATGCCACCCCCAATTCAAGCCCTTCTAGGGCCCCTACAACTTCTTGTATCCATTAAAAACGCTTAGCCTAATATTTAAGGCCTTTCTCAGTTAGATTATAGGTTTCTTTCAGAGCTTTCATTTTAATAATTATATAATGTACATTTGCACTCAATAGCTATTAGCTAAAAGTATGGTTTAATAAATTAATGAAACATTTTGGAATGGGAGATCTAAGCCTACCACTTTTTCAAGCAGTCATGGATATGTTATTGAGAAAAAAACCTAAAAGTTAAAGTTCTTGTTTCACTTTAGAAAAATCCATAAAAGAGAAATAAAATTCCTGCCACCCTCACTCAGTAGGATACCACAGAGATTAATGAGGTAATGCAGTACAAAGTGCTGTGAGCTATTCATACGAATGGGGCTTTACAGAGGTACTTTATTGTAATTATTCTCTGCATTTACCTTTAATGCCATATCTAAAGGATTTTGGACTAGAAAAGAGAGTAACTTTCTAGTATACAAAAGTTGTTTCAGAGTCATCTGTTCCAAGCTTGACTCTTAGCTATTTTTTCTTAATTAAAATCCTCACCTTACACAATTTCTTTGTATTGAAGATTAGTGTAATGAAGTAAGCAAGATAATGTATATAACGTTCCTGGTTCTTGGTAAGACCCTAGTAAATGCTTGGCTTTGTACTGTTTTTTAATCAAAAATAGTTATAGTAGAAACTATTTCAGAAGTTTTATCAATGCAATTTTCAGGAGTATCTGGAAAGAGAGGGAAGCCAATAAAAGCTGGAGTGCTGGCATTTAAGACCATTCAGAATAGAGAAAATTAATGGAGATAAAATTCTTGGATGATAGTTTCTTGCTTTTTTGTTTGTGTGTTTTTATGTGACCTATTGTCCAATCATACCACATTTTAAAGTTGAACTTTCAAAAACTGTTCACAATGATGGCCTAGTTGAGATAGGCCAAGATGTTTAAGAAGCAGCTCATTACTAAGTGATCATTAATGGAACATGGTCTCTTCTGAAACACAAGAAATTTAACACCAAGACAGACTGCTTTCAGTGTAGTAATAAATTGTACCTATTAACAGTCAATGTTTAAATAACATCATATGTTGAATAAAAAGCATGTTGATAAACCTATGTGCATCACACTAAACCTATAGGCATCACATTTCCTGATTTCAAAATATATTATAAGATACATTATTCAAAACAATTTGGCACTGGCATAAAAGCATACATATCAGTGGAAGAAATACAGAAGCCAGAAATAAACTATGCATATACAGTCCACTGACTTGTGGCAAGGGTGTCAAGAATACACAATGGGGAAAGGACATCCTCTTCAGGAAGTGGTATTGGGAAAACTGGATATTCACATACAAAAGAATGAAACTAGACCCTTATCTTACACCATTCACAAAAATTAACATAAATTGGATTAAAGATTTAAATGTAAGACCTGAAACCATGTAACTCCCAGAAGAAAATAGAGGGAGATGCTCCATGACATTGGTCTTGGCAATGATTTTATGCATATGACACTAAAAACACAACAAAAAGAGCAAAAATAAACAAGTAGGGTACAACAAACTAGAAGGCTTTTACATAGCAAAATAAATGGCCAACAAAGTAAAAAGGCAACCTATGAAATGGGAGAAAATATTTGCAAATCACATATCCAATAAGGCGTTAATCTCAAAAATATATAAGAATAACTCATACAACTCAATAGCAAAACAAAACAAACAAAAATAACCCAATTAAAAAATGGGTGAAAGATATGAATAGACATTTTTCCAAAAAAGACATACAGATGGCCAACAGGTACATGAGAAGACGCTCAACATCATTAATCATCAAGGAAATGCAAATCAAAACCACAGTGAGATCTCTATCACCTCTCATCTGTCACAACAGCTATTATCAAAAAAGTCAAGAGACAACTAGTGCTGGTGAGAATACTGAGAAAAGGAAACCCTTCTTCATTGTTGGTGGCAATGTAAATTGATGCAGTCATTAAGGAAAACAGTATGGAGAATTCTCAAAAAATTAAATATAGGACAACCATATGATCCAGAAATTCCACTTTGGGTATACACCCAAAAGAAACAAAACCATTATCACAAAGATATCTGCACTTCCATGTTCACTGAAGCATTATTCACAATAGCCAAGATATGGAAACAATGTTAAGTATTGGATGGATGAATGGATTAAAAAATATATGGTATATATACAGTAAAATATTATTTAACCACAAAAAGAAGAAAATTCTTCCATTTGCAACCACATGGATGACTTTGAAGGCATTATGCTAAGTGAAATAAATCAGAGAAAGACAATTACTATATGATCTCACTTATACATGGAATCTAAAAAATCCCGAATTTATAGAAACAGAGAGCAAATTGGTGATTGCCAGGGATGGGTGTGTATGTGGATGATGGCTGAAGGTGGTCAAAGGTCACAAATTTCCAGTTATAAGATGAATGAGTTCTGTGGATATAATATACAGCATGATTAGCTAATGATACTGTACTGTACATTTGAAAGTTGCTAAGAGTACATCTTAAAAGTTCTCATCACAAGAAAAGAAATTTTAACTATGTGAGGTGTTAGATGTATTAACTAACCTTACTGCAGTAATTATTTCTCACACACATACATCAAGTCATAATATTGTATATTTTAAACTTGCACAATGTTATATATCAATTATATCCTAATAAAGCTGGAAATATTTTAAAATAGAAAATAAAAAAAAAATCAAACTAAGGAAATGTTTGTCATAGGCAGACATCTGAATTGGTCCCAAGGGGAAGAGTTCTATAGTCCTATAATTAGATCTCAGTCTTTTAGTGAGCCTATCCCTCTGGACTATGAACTTCCCAAGTGTTTCTTAATTTTTTCTTCCCAACTTAGTTGGAAGAAAACAGCTAGAATGAGCTGGAGATGGGTATTTTCCTTTCCCAAATAAATTAGTCTCTGATTTCCATCAGGTTAAACTCTGGTTGACTAGATTCTGGAGGGCAGCCCTTGTAGAGAAGAGCTGAGTGCTCTGAGTTACTTCAAAATGGTTCCTTTTCCCCTCCCTCCGCAGGAAGTTCCATGAAATTTTTCTCTGATATTTATTGTGGAAATCTCATCGAACTCCTAGCAGTAAAGCCCACGAAATCAAGGAGGCTGCCTATCAGTGGGTCCCCATAAATTTTTTTTAACTATCAGATTGTTGCCATTTTCTAATTGTTCAGTAAATTATGCAGCACATACAAATATCTCATGAGACTGTGTGCGCATAGTTTCATGAGTGGACATTTTACATCTAAGAGAGTGTGAAATGGGAAGCTTGGAGAGGATACTGAGTTGATCCATGAAATTAATGTTCTGAACAAAAAGCTTTGAGCCAGAGTTTATCATGATGATGTACGTTACAAAGGCACTTACCCTAATCTTAAGGCAGAGGTGGGTGGATGTATATTGCCATTGATTTTTTTTTTTGCACAATGTAAAATGTGAATTTGAGTCAATATCATGGATATTTAAGGTAGAGTGACAATAGCTAAGAGCTAAACTCATTTAAATGAAAACAAAATTCCAAAACAAAAACTATCACAAAAATGTCTCCACATAAGGAACATGCTAAAAAGAGTATTTCCATACATTTATTTGTAAGTAGCACTAATAAACATTTTTATGTATCCTATATAAACTCAGTCAAAACTGAAACATAGTGCATATAGTATATTGTTATCATTTATGATAGTTTCATATTGTACAATGTAGTCTCTGATAATCCAATTTCATATCCATTAATAATCTGTTTTTCCAAAGATAGAGAATGTCTTTTGGGATGCAGATTTGATGAAAGAATGTAAAATTATAAATTACACACTGAAATCACCACATTCAATTAGAGTATGATTTTTATAAATTTTACCAGTTTCACTTATGACTCCACCATTAAATATGAAATTTAACATCATCAACCAAAACGTGTTCCATATTCTAAATCTGTAATGAGCTTAGGCTCTTCAGGAATATAATTACTGACATCAATTGCTTGTAACTCTACATGTTTAAATTCTATTTTCACAATCAGTAGGTTATATGTCATCCAATGTCATCCCGAAACTGAAGCAATAATGGAAAAGTCAGAAGCATAACATGCTGATTTCCTTTTAAAACATGAAAGAGAGGAGAGAGAGAAAAGAATAAAAAAGATAAGGAGGGAAAGAAGATCTGAATATTGGAGACTAAAGAAGTGAGAGGTTTAGATGCATTTTAAATATATCATCACACTAGTTTCCATTATAAATCATTAAAATAACACCTCTCAGGTTCTCTTTGAAATAGCTTGGAATCTGCATGCCATCCATTTGTATTGTAGGTCTTTGATTGGATTATTTATAAGTCTGAAATGGCTTATAACAATTTATTTTCCATTTAAAAGCCAGCTATTTTTTCTATAATTTGGAGATAGAAATGGGTAAAAATAAATAAAAAAGACTTTTTCAACCATGGCATCTTGAATTCAAATGAATAAACCCTGGATTTATTTACAAGGAGAGCATTGCAAGATTTTTGTTTTTGCTTTTTGCTAGCACTTCTTTTCTAACATTCCTCCTCTAGAAAAATAATTCTCTGTGCCAGAGTAGTGCATGACCTGATTCTTTAAATAGAAGGCATCCACAGGATCACTGAACAGTCCCATCAGATGCTCTTACAAACAAGATCCCTTGACGAGAGATTCTTGGGACATAACCATTCCCTGAATACAATGGTTTGAAAGCAAGATAGGGGTAAGACTGGTTATTGACTACACAAGAATCTCTCAGGTTCTCTTTGAAACAGCCTGGAATTTCCATGCCACTCATTTGTATGGATGTTTTACATTGATAGGTGTTTATAAACTAAATTCCAAAGGGAAGCACTTAACCACAAACAAAACCCAGCAAACTCTGATTTTAATGGTGGAGAAATATAACTGTCAAAATTATGAAAAGGGAAGAGAAAATGTTGTGCATCCTCTCATTTACCTTCTTATTTACCTTTTATCTGCTAAAAGGATGAGAAAAAGACTTAGTGGTATTGAGAGGCAACAATTAAACTTTTTTAAATTAATGCAATTTATTTCTACAGGATAATACTGAAGCAAATAGTTTAGCGGCATTAAAAAATGAATTTGATTTAGTGAATGGGAAGAGTATCTGTAGTTATTTTAGCTGGGGATAAAACAATTAAAAGCTTTATGCTTGCATGTTTCAGTAATAAAATTTAAATGCTAAGCTGGAGAAAACTCTCCCTTTTATTCTGGTTTGTTAAGAGTAAATATACACACACAAACAAATAGCACAGCTTTTTTTTTTCCACGTTCAGAAATCAAATTAAATAATCTATGAATATCCTCCCATCTAGGAATCCAAGGGGTCCTATCCTGATGAAAATCTTATGACTATTCCTTAAACTACTGTAGTGCAACACAAAGAAAAGAATTATGGGCACTTTAAACCTGGGTAGTATTCATCAAATGGCAACCCAAGGGTGAAAGGTCCTATATCCCATTTCCAATCCTCTGAATTACCTACCCAAGTAATGTATTTTTCTCTTTAAAATGTCTTAAAAGATATAAGATGTCACTGTACTTACAGGGTTTTGAGATTTTATTTTTAAGAACCAAAAGAAATTTGCTCTGTGAGCAGGTTTTTAAATTTGGCTTGAGGCCTCCAGTTCAGGGAACAAGCAATCTCCTTCCAACTCTCCCTTCTACTGGAGAAATGTCCCCTTTCAACCTGTGCCTTTTGGTCCAATCAATGAACTCAAGACCCAATATACCATGTCTTAAAAATCCATTTAGAAAACAACCACTCCATTCAGAGTTCATCTCCTTCCTTTATCAGAAATTGCTGGAAATGTAATTTTGCAGCAAGCATTTCATTTCTTGAATTGAAATAGATTGAGATAAATGTGAAGTCAATGATTAGATAAATGTAATGTCTTGGGTTGATGCCACAATGCAATATTCAATGTTGTGGTCAGTACTGATGGATGTTTTGTATAGTTACTCAGCTGTATAATGGGACAAATTCCCATGACTCTATTTAAAATACCATGTGGCTCTTCTCAATTAATATTACCAAAAGTACTTTGGCACGAATACAAAAAGCATGAGGGATTAGTGCTGAGCATGCAAGTGCAGTCATCTTTGCTCTGTACAGAGATTCCCCTTTATACAATAAACTGTATCTACATTTATTTACTGAGCTGCATTGCATGCAGTAAATAACACAACAGAGATTATTCCTACTTCAGAAATCACTTCCATGAGGTTATAAATAGAAACCCTGTGCTAAGTAATCTCCTACAGTACAGTTAAGGGTTAAACCCCTATGGGGTTAACATACATACACTGGTGCATGCACAAGCACTACAGCCATAGAACACATTGTTTATGAAAGTCTCTTTATTGTAACAGCAGTCCCTGCTATCAAGGTGCATATCATTCAGTATAAAAGAGGGGGACAGGAAAGAAAGGACTTTCCTCAAGAAGGAATAAAAAACCAGAATATTGGTAGTGCCTTTAGAAATATTTTTTGGAAATGAAGAGGCTAAATTTTCTGGTCTACTGGTACCCAGACTGCATAACATAGGAATGAATCAAATGATACAATGATAAATACCTTTTTTTCAAGTTCTGCTTCCTGTGATTGCTCTTCTTCGGTGGTTATATTTCACTGTTACATAGAAATCTATGATTATCAGGGATGATATCCAGCCTATCAAGTGCTTCAGTGATCAAAATTATACATTTCCATCCACAATCTACCTTTTTAAGAAATTAAGATGTTTTAATATTTTCTAAAGATCTAACACTTTAATAAATGTCAATACACCAACATTTTACTTTCTAGTGTCCTTAGGTCCAGCACAGGGTAGTGATTTAGAAAGATTTGTTGTCTCTCCTATTGAAGAAATACATGATCACTATCTGCAACACTTAAAATAATTTTTGATTGATTAATACAAACACTAATAACTAAAAAATAATCAAACTCCTAAATTAGTACTTGCTTCGGCAGCACATATACTAAAATTGGAATGATACAGAGATTAGTGTGTTCCCTGCACAAGGATGACATGTCAATTCATGAAGCATTCTACACACACAAAAACAATTATACACCTTCTTCCACATCATGAAAAACAAAATCTTGATGCATTTTTAGAGGTAAATGCTTATGCCTGTAACTTGTAAATATAGACGTGTTTTTAAATGTTTGTAATATTCTAATTTTTAAATCATTCTTTGTAATTAACTTTTTAAAACATTCCCCTTCAGAAATATTTTAGATTTTTCTATTTCTGGAATTCTATAATCATACAATCCTGTATCTTGGTGTGTTTTCTTTTTTCCTCCTGAAACATTTTCTCCCTATTTGTGGCGTTATAAAATTGCATGATAATGGTATGTATACTTTGGTTAGGGCCATTTTAATTCATTGGGCTTAGTGCATGACTTTTCACTATGGAGTCATGTATTTTCCCTTCAAGGGACTCCCATGAATTATTTCTTTGTTAACTTTCCCCACCCCATTTTCTCTGATATTCTAGAACTTCTATTAGAAGATATTTAAACATATAGATCATTTCTTCACTATTTTCCACTTCTTTACCTTTTGTTCCTGTTTTTTAGATTTCCTCTATCTTCCAAGCTTTCTACATTTTTTTTTCAAATAATGTCTAAGCCTTTTGTTTTGGATGCAATAAACAAAAACTTCTTTTCTTGTTGAGGATATGAGTTGGAGGTTTGTTGTTTATTTTTTTCTCTTTCTTGCATTCCCCCCGTTTCTTCTGACCTTTTTGATTTATTTGTTTTATCCTTTGTTTTTCTTGTTGGAGGCTTCACTAAGGGTGGCAGTCAGGCAAGTTTCAATTGCTAAAGCACTCTCACAGGACCCACAATTAAAATACTTAGGAATCTACAAGTTATAGCAAGAAGAGAATACAAAACAGCAGTGGCATCTCAAAGGCTCACAGCACACAACAGGACAAGCCAGGCGCGACCTCCGTCGGTAGGACAGCAGTGGATCTACTTCCTCAAATCAGAAACCACCAAGGTAGGCCCAGAACACCTGAAGACCAGGGGACTAACGTAGGTATATTCCCGTGAAGTAACCTGCCCCAACGGCTCAACCGCCGAGGGCCTCGCTTACACCAGGTGTAAACCATCGTCTCATTGTTCTCAATCAACAGCGCTCACAAGCCCGTACGTCATGGCCCCTCGGTTGAAAAGCAACCCAATCAGCACAATTCATGCCTTGACTAGGAGTCAACACTGTCTTGGCACATCTCTTACTTCAAACAGCTCCAAACATGCCAGAATTAACGTTCACAGCAGAGGCTTTCCTTAACGGAAAGTATGCAACCAAAATACTGACTGAAATTCTGCATACACGCGCATGGCTCACCTCCAAATCCTGACAGGCACTTTCAGTGGAGAATACCAAGTGGAAATTTGAGGAATTGTCATCCGAGGTTATTCATACTCTCCAGAGAAGGTTCTGGTCCGAAAGAAGCCACAAGTGGCTCGAGGTTGGGCTCCAGGGAGAGAGCAGGGTCGGGAGCGGAGCCTCGAGATGCCGCCCGCCGCGCGCCCCGGAGCCGCTCCTCAGAGTCTCACAGCCCGGCCGCCCCGTGCGGCTGCGCAGTTCGCCCCTCGCGCTCGGCGGAGCTCTGTATTGGCAATGGCTGGGGGAAACTTTTCAGTTACTGCTTCTGATACGTGACTGAGTGAAGGCTTTTCAACCTGACGCGGCCCCAAATGTTACGAATTAACAAAACAGTCCTTGAATGCAGCATTTTTCATAGAGAATGTTTCACTGACAAAGACTACTGAAGCAAGACTAAAGATGTATAAGCAATCTAATATGAAGGCCATGACTGGGGCCAAAGCTGCAATGCTGTTTACAATCCTCAACTTAAGATGCTTCTTTTTATACTGTGTTTACATCATCAGGGTGGAGGGAGTGAAGGGAGCCATCTATAGTTCTGACCAGGTGGGGTTCCCAACCCTGGGATTTTCCTGGGTGAAATTCAAAACTGGTGCATGTTAGGTGGAAGGCAAGGAGAGGCTGGAGAAAGGTGGGCCACTTTTGATTGGTAGATGGTAGGGTTTTTTTAATTGTATTTTTTTATTTAAGTGTAGTTGATTTACAGTGTTAGTTTCAGGTGTACAACAAAGCAATTCAGTTATACATATACATATATATACATATATTTTCAAATTCTTTTCCATTATAGCTTATTACAAGACATTGAATATAGTTTCCTGTGCTATACACTATGTCCTTGTTGTTTATCTATTTTATATATAGTAGTGTGTATCTGTTAGTCCCAAACTCCTAATTTATCCCTCCCCCACCTTCCCCTTTGGTAACCATAGTTTGTTTTCTGTCTGTTCTCTGATTTGTTATCTTTTTTCATATTCCACATTTTAATAAGCAAGGGAAATTACAAAGCTTGTCTTGGATGGCTGCAAGATCTCTGCATTTGCCCACCAGAATCTTAAAAGAGTTTATGTACAGGTCTTAACAGGGTTCAGTCTTCTATACAGTCCAGATGCTCTCAATAACAACAGTACTCTTTCAAGGTTGTGTCCTTCAAGTAGTTCCTAGTGCAGTAATAGTATATGGAATGTACATTCCAAGAACAGGGGACGGGGTAAGGAGCCTCTGATTGCCTAGGTCCAGCCAGAAGGTCAACCACCTGTTGGTCATGTTTCTTGATGACCTCCTCCAACACCCCACACCTGGTGACCAGCTCTTAAAGCTTACATGCCCCCCTTCCATAATGTGCCCTGAGCAGTCAGAAGGCTTTATTAGCATGAAGGTGGCTCATTTGGCTCATCACAGCAACAATACAGGCACATGCAACAGAAAGCCCAGATTAAGATAATAATTCCCAAATAAGTAATAATTTTTTCCACCCCATGATCTGAACCACTGATTTATTAAGTCCCTGAGGCTAGGGCTCAGTTCTCTCGGGCCTTTCACTTGTGTTCTTAGGTGATTTAATACAGATAATACAATAGTAGACTTATCAAGTATGAACACACAACACTCTGTTTGGATAATGGCACACGTGCCCCCTTGGGAGACAGTAATAATGTCCAAGTCCATCCTATTTTGGAGGACAAATTTTCTCATTAGAGACATTTCAGTGTTCAGTAAGAACAGGCTTTGCCAGCTATCATGTATGGCTTGCTAGGTGAATTAGGAGGGCTTGTATGAGTGCTATTAATGTCTTTTAGGCCAATGGAGATACAAAGATGTGGCCAAATCATCACTCCACCAGAAAAAAGAAATGCCCAGCTGGCCTTGAGGAGATGGCAGTTAGCAACTTTTGTTACTATGGGGCAAGTGCTGGTGCCCAGGGAAAACCCAGGGTGCAGCAGCCCAAAGATTTGTGCCACACAACCAATGGGTCCCATTTGGGACTACCACCTAAATACGTGGGCACTGCAACCAGTCAGTGCCAAACCAGTCACTATCCTTTAATGTGAGAGAAGGACTACACAGTTCTGGTGATGTCCATCTCAGATCCCTGGTACAATTGCATTGGTTCAGTTTAGAGTAATTTTTGTGTTCCCAACATAGGGTGCCCAGTGTTCTAATGTCCATAATCCAGGGTAAGACACATGAATCTAGCCCAAATCTGAGTGTAGCCGCCCATGGCTCCGATGGGGTATTTTCAGGACCTTTTGGTCAGCAGTTTGATGGGCTGCCTGTGTAGTTTGATTGACAGAAAAAGGATACCCATGCCTAGCATTACTGATATAGCATGTGACAGGCCAGCCTTCTGGATCAGTATTGGTAACATCAGATGAATTAAGAGTACTAGTCCTAGCTTATTCTTCCATAATTTACTACTTTAGTACTTCTAATCCCCTTCCTAGAGTGGTGATACCTACCATGGCAATCCTGATGAGCTAGACAGGCAGCTGCCCACATATCCAACAGCTGGATTGATTCCTTTTACAGGGTTACTATGAGTAAGTCCACTGTAGAAAGGTTATTATCATCAGGATAATATCTACCACAGGAGCAGAGGAAGTCTAAGGCTGAAAAGATAGATATTTAGTAGGGTAGGTCTTTCCCTTCTGTATGAATTACATTTGTGGTCCAACTCTTAGATGTTAATGTGGTGGCAGCTTGAGGAATCTGACCTGCTTGTGCATATCATCCATGTTGGTGGAGGGAAACCGCACTGCCAGGCGTAGAGATGGACTGGGGGTGGGATATATCAGACCAGGACCCTCACCTGCTATCCTCTTTCAATGGTGTATGTTCCATTCCAGGTATAATGCATTTCAAGAGGTCCAGTTTGCAGCAGGACAATGAAATTTAAGTGGAGACTGAGTAGTCCCCCCTCATCTAAGGGTATAAATATAACTCATCCATCCTGGTGGGAGGTTTCATTGCAAGTTCCAGTAGATAACCCTTCCCCGTTGTGATGGAGCTGAATGTTCTCACATCCATGGTGAAAGCTGGGGCAATGGCCATCTCTCAAGACTTCCACACCTTTATGGTGTTGGGTGTAAGGGTCCTGGCCTGGCATATGGGGCAACTGGTTGTATCGGTTGATCATTCAAATACATTAAAGCCTGGGATGGTACTTTAGTCCACCTGGCCAAGGTAGATTTACTTGTTCGTAATTTAATCTGCTGTTTTAACAGTCCATTCCTTTCTATCAACCCTGCTGCGTACAGTTACAGAGGAAATGGAATTTCCATTCAATGTCATGTTCTTTCGCCCAGTCCTGTGTATTATGATCTTTGAAATATGATCTCCAATCACTGTCTGTTCAGTGAGGGTCTGTACACGGTACTCAGCTTCTCTAATCCCCTAATGGTGGCAGCCTGATCTGCATTGTGATGGGGAAAATTTGGGTTAGGCCAGAGGCAGTGTTCACACAAGCCAAGGCATATTTAAAACCTTCACTCAAAACGAGGGGACCAATATAATCGATTTGCTCATCTCTCACTGGTGAGGAACTCTGGTGGATGGCCCCAAAACTCCTTTGGAATTTGCCTTGGGCATTGTTTAGAACAAGAAAACATGCTATTACTGCATTAATGAAGGAACTGTATTTCAAGGGCAATAGGGCATCCTTGGCAATACACCATCTCACCCAGGTGTTATGGTGGCCACTTCCAAGGCACCCGATCTGCTGTATCTACTGAAGGGTTGGTTGCTAGGCTTATATCAAGGCTAGGACATTAACTTCCTGATTGCCAGGAAGTGTCAGTGCCTTATGAGCTGGGAGGTGGAAGAGAGTGAGGCCTCAAGCTCTAGCAGGCAAACCCAAATGTCTTTCCAAATATCCTGACCACACAAGGGCTCACTCGCACCTCAGGTGATCATCCACACCTTGGCTTACCACTGTCTCAGCCATAAGGTTAACCCATTTAGAGCAGCCATCTATCTTAATGGCCAAGGCTCATGGGTGATCACCAGCTAAACTGCTCTGAGTTCAGCCCAATGGCTGTTACAATTCATTTCTGTTTTCATCCAGAAGGTGTCAATGTTGGGCTGAATAGTGACTGCAGACCATGTAGTGGGTTGCCCTGGCTAGACCCCTCTGTATAGCAGGAATGGGTGGGAATTTCCCCCATTCCCTCTCTACAGGCCACAGAGGCTGCCATAGGAATAGGGGTGGGGGTATTTGAAGAATATGCGTACTCTACAGGGCCTGGTAGAACCTGCGTTTCTATAGACAGTGGAACCTGCAGACAGGTGCTGCAAGTAGGCATGCTACCTAGTCCAAATAGGAATTTGAGCCATGGCTGAGGTGGCTTAATGGAACATATTCTCCATCCACCCCTTGATAGGAAGTGAAGTTCTTACCAAGATGTGCTGTTCCTTCACGAGAGGCTATACCTGGAGGGGTGCTGTGTCACTGCAAGGAGCCCTTGTTCTATGGGAATATGCCAGCATTCTTCCCCCTTGCAGAGTTAGGACCAAAATCCTAGGGGTTCTCTCTCCTTTTGTTATCTCTGCCAAAGTGCCCAATCCATACCTTCCAGGGTCATGGACACATTTAACTCAAGTGGTAGCCCTGCTTGGGAGACGTCCAGAGCTTTCATCTGTTTCACTAGTATTTTTGCTTTCTCAAAGGCAGCTGATTGCTCTGATCCCCTGTGTGCCCTTTCTTTACGGATGGATGCTTTGTGCCACGTAGGAAATAAAAGTCCTCCAAAACCCCCAAATCCCTCAAAGGCTTGAACTTATTTCACATTCTTAGGGTTTGGATAGGCCTGTGCATTGTCAATTACAGCCTCTGGAACAATGCTTTTGTCACTCACCTACATGACTCCCAAAAACTTTACAGCAGTGCCTGGTCCTTCAACTTTCAGCAGTTCAGTATCCATCTTCTCTTCACAGATGTTCCAGCAAAATCTGCAGTGTCCTGCAGCAGAGGCAAGTCTTCACCTGTAAACATTATATCATCAATATAATGGGCCCATTTTACTGACTTGGGGAAGGCGGACAGAGACAGGTCTCGGGCTAGTATTCCATGACATATGGTGCTGTGTAGGTAGCCTTGGGGAGGCACTTGAAAGATCCATCGTTACCCCTCCCACATGACAAACATGGCAAACTGACTTTGCGATCCAGTAGTCAGGGGTATACAGAAGCAGCATTTGCTAAGTCCAATATAGCATGGTGCACTCCTGGGACCATGGCCAAGGTATCTAAGATGGTGGCAATACTGGGCACAGTTGCAGCAATGGAGGGTGCTATCACGTTCAATGATCGGTAGTCTACAACCATCTGCCAAGAGCCATCTGGCTTTTATACTGGCTATACTGGGATGCTGAAGCACTATGGATGGTGGCACTGGGGGCGAAAAGGGGGTACAATACCCAGTTGGTACAGTTCTTGAATAGTTCTTCCTATTTCTTTATTTCTCTCCAACAATTTATATTATTTAACCATTAATCACTCTTCTAGGGGCCTGTAGACTTACTGGTTCCCAGTTGGTATTTCCCCTCAGCACTGGTTTGATTACTCTAACCAGGTGGTGGGATTCACTGATAGAGGTTTGCAGAGTTTGGCCTTGTAGTATATCAATACCCAGTTTGTTCTCTAGTGAGATATAAATGTCATATTCTATGGAGGGTTAAGTGCCCCATTTGCAGTATCGAAGTGACCTTCCTGACCATAACCTTGCCCTCCATAACCACTGATGGTGATGAGGGGGCCAGAAATATTTCATTGCAGGAATGAAAAGTAAAACTCTAATGAGATACTGCTACACAACCAACTTAGTACAAATTAAGAAGCAATACAATATCAAGTATAGGGTAAGGACGTGGAATATTAGGGATACTCATACCCCGTAGGTGATAAAGTTACTTTGGAAAGCAGTATAGACATTTCTAGTAATGTTGAAAGTACATATACCAAAAGTGTGTTTATGCACACATGATATATAGACATAATGTTCTCAGCAGCATTATTTATGGTGTTGGAAAGATCTAAATCTTTTTTTGTTTGTTTGTTAGAATGAATAAATGAAGTGTTTGCATTCATAAAGTGAATGTAAAACTCTAGTATTGATATGTTATTTTATTCATTTATACATTTGACTGGTTTCAAAAATGAGCTTAGGCAACAAAATGCATGCAAAAAATAAGATGAATAAGAAAGGAATAAAAGCAAAATAAGTAAATATAGGGACAACAGATCTATACAGAAGCCATTACTAACGTGGCTACTGTTCACACACACTATATTAATACCAAAATTCTGAAATTTGTGGAAATTTAGTTTTGTGGCTATCAGATGCTAAGATTTGTGTTCTTATAGCCATGTCTAACTACTTTTCAATGTAATCACTTGGAAAAGTGCAATTAATATTTGAGAGAGGCAAAAATTTTCCACATTTTCTTGAAACCAAAAGACTTTCACTAAATACATGAGTGTCAGGATTCTAACTCTGTTGTTACTACACTGGATGATACGACGCAGCATCGACATATTGTATATTTCTCCCACTCTCCCAATAGTATTGATATTATCACATACTTTAAAGTAGTATGTGGGAGGTGTGGACATAAACTCTCATTAGAAGCTAATGAAATCTCTGCTTATATGGAGTTCTACTCTGTATGTATTAATGTTAAAAATTATCTCTGGATTTGGGAGAGCATATATAAGGTCTCAGCATAGCCATAGCCTGTGTCCATTGTTATGAGCGTGATTTAATTACGTAGCTAAAACAGCATGTCAGCAGCCTACGAGCATTTTAAAAGAAAGCAATTTGTTTTTCTCTCAGTAACGTTTCTATGAATTTTAGATGAAAATGGCACTAAAATGATCTATGCCTAATGCTTCCTTTTGTCAAAGAAAAGGTGATTTTCCTTCTTTCTACTCCTGATAACCTTTCCATTGGGCTTTATTTTCTCCAGCCTTCCCTCTGAGATCTTGCCCAGTTAATTTTACCCTCTCTTTTTGATAACTGCAATCTCTTTTGGCTTCCCTGGCTAAAAAACACGCCAAATTCTCCTGTTAAAATCAAAACCAAAAATGAAACAAAACAAACAAAACACTCCCTTGATTCTTAATCTGCCGTCTTGTGTACTTATTTCTTTCTATTCCAATTGCCTAAATGCTCACTGACTCTCAAATAAATTCTGAGTTCTTCCACTCTCTGCTTTATTCTAAGTATGTTTTTGCTAGAGTAACCAAGGATTTCTTAATTTCCCAGAAGAGTAACCTCACTTTTTCCCTTATTGTAATATTCCTCATTCTAACATTAGTCCCTAGTAATGCTTCATACTTCTCAAATTCTCTCCTAGACTTCTATCATAACATTCTTTTTTGGCTGTTTCTTACCATTTTGACCTTTTTTCCCCTCTTCCTCTCCAGCACACACCCCCCTTCAAAGATGGTACTCTCTTGGGGGTCTGCTTATATAGCCCTCAGGTTTTCTTCTCCTTCTATACTTTTCCCAAAGTGATTTCTCTCCATCCCCATAATTCACTCCATGGTCTCTAAACTATTAACTCCCAAGTCTAAATTATCTCCACTCATTTTCTTGGACTAAAGGCTAGCATTTAGCATTGCATGCCAGTGTCACGCTGACACATTAAATACATGCCCAAATCAACCGTTTCTTTTTCCTCGAAACACCCATTTTTCTATCGTTTGTGCATTGTTAAAAATTCTGTGTTCCAAAGGAAAATCATAGATTATTTCTAGTTTGCTTTTCTAATTCCCTCCTCTTCCCCTGACATACACAAACTTTTTATTACCAGGACTTGAAATTTCTACCTTCAAAATTTCTACCTTCAAATATTTCTACCAGTAAATATTATATTTGTGCATTATATTCAAAATTCTCAAAACAGTAAATGGCTCATGCTAGACTCACTCTCAATAAATTATTTCGAGTAAATAAGTGAAATATTACATTTTTCCCCAAAACCAACTGCCGCTGCTTAAACTCAGGCCTTCAGAACCTCTTCCCTATACATCATCATAAACCTTCTCACTGTTCTTTTTGTCCTCATCCTAGTCAATATTCTGTCAAGACTATTTTTCCCATATAAGTGTGACATTATATTCATATTCATTCATATTCTCCTTATGGGAAGAGTTTTTCCAAATCCTAAGGTCTTATGGATAAAAACTTAACCTACAACTTGATCTGCCATAGAGATTCTTTCAGATCTTGACCTACCTTCATTCCTGTCATGTTTGGCCTCTGCCCACCACACTTCTGTCATCCTCACCTAGCTCTGTGCCCAGAGAAGTGAAATTAACTCAGTTCCCTGACAAGCTGTCATTGTAGCTATAGTTATAGAACTACAGGTCTGTAGACCTCCTCCAATATTCTTCCTCTCTTCCCAGCCTTACAAACTGCTATTTATCTCTGACATCTACCTACATTGACAACAAATGGAGTATCTTTTTGGATCCCTCCAAGCAGAGTTAGTAACTCCTTTCCGGTAAATTCCCAAAGCCCTTTTCTCTTTTCAATATTGTATCATTTGTCATTTTGTGGCAGAATTATCTAATTATACATATGTCTTTCATACAAAAAGACTCTCCTAAAAATAAATCTCAAGTTTTTAGTCCCTGTTACATTGCCAGGCAGCATTACTGAAGGCACTTAATACATGCTTGTGGAATAAATTGTACATTAAACATTTTCTTCACCATGTTTTAACCCATTTTCGAGACTTCTATACAGTATTTTCAAGTGCATGATGTAAACCATGTTGATATTGGCTCATATATACAAATCACGGCAATGTATGTTAACATAGTCCTTGATTTCTAAAATTTTCAAAAATTGAGGGGAGAGTATTGCTCAGTGGTAGAGTGCATAATTAGCATGCACAAGGTCCTGGGTTCTTTCTCAGTATCTCCATTATAAAAAAAAAAACAAATAATTAAATAAATAAATAAACCTAATTACCTCCCCAAAATAAATTTTTAAAAATACAGAAAATTAGATTTTACAAAAGGAAGAAGTACTGACAAGAAAAGCAATATTTCTGTATTTTCCCAATTTTAAATACATATCATGTTGAAGTTTTTATTAACAAACTGTACTTTTAAAATTGGTTGCATTGCTATTTTTTCCAAGCAAGTGGTATTGAACTTAAAGTACCGATGTTCCTCAAAGCTCTAAAACGTCTACAATGTAGAGTCCAGCAATGTAGATTTCTATAAATGGCTAACGTATCCTATCATTGTTTCATGAGTTAGAACTCAGAATAAAGTAAAATTTCTCATAGTATGTTAGGGCTTGGAGGCTCTAGATATGTATGTATATATGAAGAAACTAAGTCAACAAGATGTTTCCTCATGTCAATAACAATATGTGGAGCCAGGTATGTTTTCTAGGTCATCCAAAGCTGTCTTAATATGATGCCAAGAGAGTTCCCTGTTTCAGACCCACAACTAATATTCTGAGGTCTGAGACCAAAGTACAAATCAGGATGCACATTCCAAATGTTTAACGTGTAAATCCAGATATACTCATGACTCAGCTGGCATTCCTACCAAGGGCTCCCAGCCCATTCGGCATGAATTCCACTCCAATCCAGACCATCTGCTTTTCCCCAAGGCTAGGGATTTTACAGAGCAGCCCTGGGTAGGGCACTGTATAAAGTGATGCTGGGCCCAGAATTCTTGGACAGTGACTGTACCCAGCCCCATTCCAGATGTTGGTGAGCTTGGTCAAGCTTCCCAATGAGTCAGGGTGACCTAGGTCCCCTCCACCTGCTTCACTTCTCCAACTCAGAATTTCCAAGGCAGTTTTAAGTGCGTCTCTAAACTGCCTCAAACAAGGGGAAGTAGCACAGACCTGGGAAACACTGTGGGTTTCTTTGGGTAGCCAACTTTTTACAAACGCATCCACCCTTTCATGGGTTTCCCAGGGCAGAAGCTTAAATTTGCTCCTTTCCCTTCACTTGCAAGTGAACACTTACAAACTCACAATCCTTCATCCTTTTGCCTCTGAACACCAGTTTGGTTTGAGTGACTCTTTAACATAATTGGAATTTGTTAGCAAACATTCAAAAATTTTCCATTTGGGCATCACAGGAAAAAATGTCTTTGTATATTAGTGCTTGTGATTTGTAGAACTCTAAAGTGTGTTGCTACTGATGCCTGTAACTAAGAATGGCACTGCCCTAATTTCTAAAGTTTGGAATCTTGAAATATACTTATTAAAACCAATAGTCATAATAAAGTCTTGAAGGATCCCAGACTTTTGGCATGCCTCAGTAGTTCACACTGACTTCAGACTGAGCATAATCTTATAGCTGAGAACATGGATAAGGTATAACAAGGTTTCCTAACCTTTTCAAGCACATGATCATCTATCAAACAGATTTGTACACATACATTGCCATATTTTTTTCCTAGCCAGTGAACAATTCACATAATAACTGTAATAATTATAAAAATACTTATAAATCAATCTCTGTCACCTTTTAAAACTGTGTGTGGTACAGCAAATGTATAAGAAAAAAGAGATCTCTAGCAGCCCAGTATACAAAGTGCAGTGTGTACACAAATGTTTTGGATGAGATTAGGTTTCCAATGCTAATACCTATAATTACCATAAAATTAATTATATCTGGACTAGTTATTTTAAAGGTAAAAATAAAGAAGCATTGTTCTTCCAAATCCTAGAAGCTGGACTTAGAAGAACCATTTCTAGACTGGGATCCAGTTATGATAAATATCATTAGGTTGTCTGTCCTTGAAATTTAGATTCAGTTTCATTCACTGCTTAAATCTGATTTTACAAATCAAACTCAAGTACGGAAAGAAATGGAAATGCATCTTTCAGCAGCATCTTCTGACAGTATATGATAAACAGCATCATTTACAGGACACTGCATCATGCCATTTACATCTAGAAGGAAGAAAAATGCTGATTTAGCTTCCATTTGGTCCAAGCATTCCAATATGTGGTATGTTAGGCAATTCAATCTTTGTAGTTTTAAAACCACACACATCTCTAATCATAACACACCAGAGCGATACAAGTACCAGAATGAGTGCGACTGTTTGCTTCTGACACATTATAACATCTCTGAGCCAGCAGTATTCCAAAAACATGTGTTATTATTATCTCTGGATTGACAGCTCAGCACCCAAGGGTCTCTTCCTCTCCCCAAGGTTTGTTTTTAAAACCTACAAAGGGCTCCCTTAAAATAAGTGTAAAAATGTATTTTCCATCCAATAATTCATCCACTAGTTTAAAAGAAGAAAAAAAAATCTGACTGTTCTGCAATCAAATAATCTCCATGTTTGGAGCAGAGTTAAATAAAACAAGAAAACTGCTAAACATTTTGAATTTTTGTTATTAGATTTGGTGAAAGTTGTGCATGCATTAAAATTGATCATGTTTATTTTTAAATGTATTAGAGATGGTAATATGCCTAGAGGAATACCAAGGATTTACAGCATAAACATAAAAATACAAAAAGTAGTTTTACACATTACTTTATCATTTCTGATGATTAAATAAATGTCTGAGTTGACACTGATATTTTTACTCATTATGAAGACAATTTTCCCTATGTAAAGCATTGAGAGTAAAAAAAAAAATGTAGATAGACTATTAGATCCAAATAGTCTATTTGGATAACTGTTTTTAAGTACTCTCCAGTATTTCAAAATAATTTTATCTTATCAATGTGTCTATTTATAAATCATTCTTATCTGTTCCTTAATTTCCAACATATAGTCCTGACATCCAATTTTAATTACTGAATGTAATTAAAATAAGTAAAATACATATATATTTAGAATAGTTTTCAATTGAGACTGGCTTTCTATTAGTTCAAAGTACTTAGTTCTTTTTTTCATTTTTGGGAACTCTTGGTTGGAAGCTAATATTCTTTCTTTATTATGCCCCATTTACGTTAATTATCCTTGCAAAAAAAAAAGGAGAAAAAGAATACTTATGTCTTAAATTATCCTTATTAAAATTCAGAGAGAAGACAAAGTGGACGATCAGTTCTCATACGATAAAGGTTGTAAAACAGAGAACTGAAAAAAAAATTAAGCTACATCTAAATATGACTATGGTATTTTATATCAGTAAAATTTTAAATTATCTGAGAAATTTTATTTTTGTTAGGTATAGTACTTTAGGCTTTCCATGCTAAGTTGTGGTAAATGTGTGCATATGTGTGTGTGTGTGTGCACATGTGTATGTATTCAGAGAGAGAGAGAGAAAGAGAGAGAGAAAGAGAGGGCACATGTGTGCTAATCTGGATTGCCCTTAAATTTATAACTAGGGTAACATTCAGTTCCTAACCCTTTGTCTTGATCTGAAAGAAATCATGGCTCAAATCTAAGCTTAGACCACTTCTGGACATTCTGTTCTTTTCTTTTTTAAACTACAGTTATCATACTATTGTATGTGTATTTATCATGTGCTGCCTTGTGGACTCTGTGTGTGTGTGGGTGTATGTGCATAATCTATTGTCTCTTCACTTACAAATTCATCTTTCAAGTAAAAGCTTAAATGTCACTTCCTCTTTAACGCCTACTCAAATCGTTCCCAAACTGGGTCAAATCTGTTACCTTTATATGCTCACAACACTCTACACTTGTCTTTTGACACCTTTTTAAAAAAACTATACTTGAGTAAGTATTTGTGTGTTGACATACATTTTCCTACTCTTGATTCCATGCTTCATGACTCTTTCTGCCAAACCATGCCTGTCTCACCAGGACCCAGTACAATGCATGGTCATAAAATGTGAGTGGCCCCATGATGAATGAGTAATTAGCATGAATGAACACAAATGAATAATATTGTAAGATTCTTGAGAACCATAGAATCACAGTTTTGTATCTGGATGTATGTTTCTTGGAATTACTACTGGAAAAGAGTTCCAAAATCTATGCTAGGGAATGAATAAGGTGTCTCCCCTAATAGACATACGGTTTAGTGAGGAGAGAGAGGTTAATCAAATAATTATATAAGTGAATATGAAACAGCATGGTGGTAACTGTGTGATAGTAAAGGAGAGGTACATGATGCTGTGGTAGACGGAGCAATGGAATGTGTATTTCCCTAAGGCAGGAGGAGATCACACTCAGCTTTTTTGACAGAGCTGAGGTCAGGAACCGGCTTTGAGTAAGGTTGATTCAACATTATCACATCTTTCAGATAACAAAACTAGGGCCTAGGGATGTTTATACATTTGCCATAAATGTAGCCAATTTGTAGAAGGGTCAAGGCTAGATCTCAGAAAGAAGTCAAAGTGGTGTTTACTGAGGCATCAAGTGTTAGGAGCTGCTTTGAAAGATTATTTGTTTTATCTCATTTAGTCTCTCCTTCTCTCTTCCTCTCCCTCTCTCTCTCCTCCCCACCCCCTGGGAAAAGTTTCAGTCCTTTTTATTCTACTCCTTGGCTCCACATACAGGGAAGGAGAATCAATAATCTGAATGTTTGGCAACTAATGATCTATTATTCTACATTCACTACTAATTAAGATTACCATTCTCTGAAAAGCAAATTCATATGGATTTATGGATGATCTTTTCTTTTATGCTTTCTCTGGGTATCTACCTACATCAGTAAATGAAACTGTGGCCAGTTCTGTAGTTGGAGCTGCTTTGTCCCACCCATTCCTACGACATTCAGTGCGGTGGTTTAGTGGGTGCTCAGCTGCCTTCAGGAGCCACACTCACATTCTTTACCTCTGCATGGTTACCACTGTTTCTGCTTTTTGTGGCCTGTGACCAGAAGGAGATCAATAATATCCAAAGAGTCAGGTTCTCTTTTGATGTTGATAGAAAAGAAATCCCCATTTTGGCCCACAGCCTTATTCATGTGATTCAACCATGAGATCCTTAGCTCTACGTTGGAAGCTGCCTGGCTTCTACCCTCCTAAACTAGTATTTAATTTCTCACATGACTAGTACCACGTGGACACACTTCTTGGGGAACTTTGGGGAAGTGGTAGATATGATATTTATGGCAAGTCTGTCACCCCTGATTACTTAGCTATAATATTATCTAATCCAAGGTGTTGGCAAATTCCTGCCCGTGAGTCAAAATTCTATTGGCTGCCTATTTCGTAGATAAAGGTTTACTGGAACATAGCCATGCCCATTCTTTTGGGTATCACCTCTGGCTGCTTTCATGCTACAGTGGCAGTGTCAAAGGGACTGTATGGTCTGCAAACTGAAAATATTTACTATCTGATCCTTTACAGAAAGAGATTAAGAACTTGATCTAAGATAACCTTTACTTTTAAGAAAAAGTAGTTTACTTAATGTTTATTATTTTAAAAAATCTTGATTGAGTCACCTGATAGAAATACTGAAGATTTATAGTAACCTAATTTTTCTCAAGAAGAAATTGTGTGCTTGAGTAAAATAAACATTCTTACCAATAACTTTTACATTTAGGAGAGAATAGAGGGCTTAGAGATACTTGAATTTCCTTCCACAGTGAGTGAAAAAATAAAAAGACCTGAGGTATACAAAAGAACCCTTAGATTCCTTATATTCCCCCATTTTTGTACATCAGCCCTTTGGGATTTATTTCTTCATCTGAATTTTTCCTTAGTATTTATTTCAACTAGATTTCCCCTGTCCTGCTAAAGTTGACTCTGGAATTCACCTTACCCTAGGGAGGCTTTGCCTGAGGAGGCTTGATAAATAGCATTTTTTCTGGAGCTGATGATAAGGAAAGTGTTCTGTAGCGTGGATGCACAAAGATCAAGGCTGGTCCTTGGTTAGTTGGCTCCGCTGACTGCAGTCATCTAGACTACATGCTGGCAGACCTATATAACAATGCCATACCAAAACAAAACAAAAATATACACCACAGATATGTTTTTAAAAATTCCTTATGAATCAAAGATTTTTCATGCTGACACTTTCAAATTAAATTTATGGAACTATCATGCAGTATGACATATTTATGAAATATTCCAGGATATTTCTATAAAGATACTGCTCAACTTTTTGTGAAAGCAGTCTGAATTAAAGTAGAGCCCTTATTTTTTTGGTGTGAACAAGAGAATAAAAAATACTACAACTGGATAACCCTGTTCAGCATACGACAGTACTAAAGGACTCTCCTATCATTATGATTATTTGCCAATAGAAACTTCTCATGCAAGTCATTAACCTCCAATGGTCTCATTTATTTCTCTTCTCAACATTGATCAAATGATATATAAAATGTAAATTACCTACCATTGATCTAAATAGATTATATTTTTATCCTGTGTTATGTCAAGTATTCTCAGAACATTCATGCAAGGAATATAAGACTGCACACAACTGTATTTATTTTGTAGGTGGAAAATCAAGAAGGTTCAAAATCAGGGCAAAAATGTAACTTCAGCTCACTTGATTCTTAGGGATACAAAATTACAATTAAAATGCAACCTGGAATTGGCACTTCAGGCACTCTTCCGGGAGAATATCAAAATTTGGGAAACATATTATTTCTTTTGATTTCATTTTTACTTCCAAGTAATAGTTGTATAAGGTTTAAAGGCTCAAATAAGACTGACTATATGACTTGTGGCAAAAATCAACAGTCTGCTAATTCCCCCTTTAATTTACCACTCCACAGAGACAACCACTTTTATCCTTTAAAATTTATTCTATTGATATGTATGTAGATAGATAGATATATGTATATATGTATGTATGTATCTAAATAAATACTTATATTACCATTTTAACATTTTTGACTTTTAGGCATTCTCTGTGACATCCTTCCATAAAAATGAGGATCTAAATGTCCTTCAAACACTGCCACCTCCCCCTCAGTACCTCCTCGCCCACACCCAGGCACACTTCCTATCACTCATCCACATACAGTTATATTGTCATTGTCCTTTAAGTTACATAAACATTCCCTATATGCAGTTTATAAGTACGTAAACGGTATTGACAGCTGAGGACTGGCTCACAATGGATGAAGAGTCCTAGTTTAAATATTGAACTTTCAACAATCTTTTAATTTTGGCTTTACATTTTCTCCTACTTCAAAAGGCACTTGGTATCCCTTTTGAGGGTTCCACAGTATAATATCATTTTTAAAAATTAGCTTGGCTCATTGCTAGGTAGAAATCATCTTTCTTAGGTTTATAAAATCATTTGTTACAGGGAGAGAGAGACAGACAGAGACAGAGAGAGACAGATTTATTATGAGATTTATTACAAGGCTCACGTAATTTTGGGGGCTGAGAAGTCCCACGATCTACCTCTGCAAGCTGGAAATTCAGGAGTACCAGTGGTGTAGTTCTAGCCTGAGTTCAAAGGCCTGAGAACTGGGAGCACAGATGGTGTAAATCCCAATCTAAGAGCAAAAGACCAATGTTTCCATTCCAGCAGCCACACAGAAAGAGGAACTTCTCCCTTCCTCCACCTTTTTGTCCATTCAGGTCCTCAACAGACTGGGTGATGTGCACGCATACTGAGGAGGGCCATCTGCTTTACTCAGTTTATCACCTCACATGCTACTAGCTTATACAAATACCCTCACAGACACACCCAGAAATAATACTTGATCAGATTCTGGGCATCCTGAGGCCCAGCCAAGTTGACACATAAAAATTACACATTACACCGTGTGGAAATCTGGTTCCCACTTTCCTAAACATTGCATTATTATGTTCTATCATCTTTGTCTTTTATGGCTTCAGTATCTTTATAAGTTCCTTTGTTGTAAATTTATTGGTATTTCATGAGGGAATGGAAGATCATGTGTGTGACAAATCCACCATATTAAACTGGATGCCCCTAATAATTATTTAAATCTTCATTAATAGAAACTCCATTTTATTGTATGAAGAACATGCAGACTATCCACTCCTTGAGGATACTCGTATATTCACACTTACAGCAAATGAAATAACCAGCTCATAAATAACTAACCTCAGAGGAAAGGCTCAGATGGATGGAGTATCTGCTGTAAAGTGACTGTTAAATATTCTAAACAGTTGAATATTTTTTACTCCTAGGAAACCATCAACTGAGGAGTATTAGAAAATGTATGAGGCCCCAGATGGGAAGGAAGGGGAAAATCTTTGGCCACTGCTCATACAGAGGAAGAGGAACATCCTTAGTATCCATTCACATTTACCAAATTCTGCATCACACATAGAGTTCCCCTGCAGATCCTTATGAATATCACGCCACTGCAGATACACATAGATTTTCTTCCCTTTTCACATGCTGCATCTTCTAAGAAACTCATCACTTGGTCACGTAACTATTAACAGTCTTTTGAAACTCAGATATAATGTCATCTTTTTTTTCCAAATATATCTTGGCTAGGTTTTACTGTCATGACCCTCTTCTGTACTCCCATAACAGCCAGAAAATGTCTATAGCATAGTCCCTTACTAGGTATCCAGACTGGCCCCTAACATTTGTTATCCAGGACAGAGCACAAAGAGAGGGACCTAGTTCAAGTTCTATGTTCTTTAGCTTTCCACCCTATCTCTATTTTGCACCCTTCCTTTCCAGAGGTTTTATACACAGGTCACAAAAAAAGCTTCAGAAAGCCAATACACAAAAAAGCCACTCAGGAACTCCTTGGAATTGTATAACTGGGACACCTGAGAAATAGTAAGTGTGTTCCAAATCAAGGCTAGTGTAGTCAAAACACTTGACTAGACATCAGGAAAGCTGAACTATGTTGATCTGCCACTAACCAGCCAAGTGACTTTGGGCAATGTAAGAGAGCTAAATCTCTTACCTTGAAAAAAAACTACAAGGTTACTAAGGGCTTTTCCATTATGAAAACTAAATAGTTCTATCATAAATATGTACTGGCATAGTTTTAAGACAAAATTTAAACAAAAAAAGAATTTGCATAACGGAATGTAGGTTTACATTTCCACCGAATTGTGTGTGATATTGTGTTTACAAGTGTAGTAATATCACAGATGTCTACAGGACTGTTGAAATTCACAGAACTGTCACTTGGACTGGCTTTCTGAGGATTTTAAACACCAAGTTGACACATTTGCAATATGAAATACAACATAAGAGTTAAATATATACTTAAATGGATATAAGTAGGAAAAAGATGATATAAAATGCATGAAACATTTTCCTGCAATCCTGACATATTCCTTATCATCTCACACCAAAAAACTGAATGAATAAAACAAGGATAGAGAAGAAGGATGTGTCATGATGACTCTTCTCAATAATTTCTCCATGAACTCAGTACTGCCTCTGTTAACCTTGGATTAAGAGCCAAACACATTACTGAAGCCAGCTTCAAGTCTTCACCCCTTTGACAATTACAATATGTCGATGATATTTTGCATGGAATTGTAAACCTAGATTTTCACTTATTGGGAAAGACGAGGGAAAGGGTATTAGGAGAGACCCCTTTCTGGGCTCAGAGCATCATTTAGATTGCAGTGGGGGAGGGGTGGAGAATATTACCTCTGAAAAAATTAAGGGACAGAAAAAAATGGAGTACCTTCTTGAAATGCCTTGTTCTGAGGTAATCTGAGCAATTGTTGTTTTTAACTTCCCTTCAGTTAAATATGCTTCCATCATGCTGTCTGTACAGAGCAATGATTTGTTTTCTGTCACTGTTGGCAAAGCAGGAGGTGTAAATATGTTTTTCAAATCCTTCAGGGGACTGTCGAGGTCCTCCCCACCCCCACTTGAAGATTAATATAACTACAGCCTCTCTGTCTTTGGCAGGCTTCCATGTATGAGCCAGAAAGCAGTCCTTCTCCATCTGGAATTCTCAGTGAAACAACCCTAGCAAGCCCCTGAGGGGGAAAAAAAAATAAGCTTAAAAATCAGTGTTTTGCCACTAATAGTATTGAGAATTTTGAAACTGTACACGATACTATACACATATTGTACAGAAAAGGAACCTGTTTTTTACAACTGAAGAGCTAGTACCGGTACATTCACACATGTACCTATCATTCTTCAAATGGACATCACAAATGGGAAAGAGGGGCAATCGTATGTGCTAGGATTGGGAAGGAATCCTATCCTGCTATCCTGTCCTGTATCCTAGGGTATTTGATGCATGGAATTTAACAGTCACTTGGAGATCTACTTTAATTTGCACATAGCTACAAAGAGAATGTATGTCTCACAAAAAAGCCTCAAAAAGCCAATACACAGAGCTAGTTAAATAGACATGGTTACCACTTCTTCTAGGTTTGCCAATTACAAAGAGAATTAAAAGCTTCTATCCACCAGAAAAATGTCAGCTGGAAACAGAGATGTACAAGATATATTCTTCCTTAAAAAAAAAAAAAGATATTCTTCCTTAAATAAATGGATAATTCCTAAATACTGTTATTTTCTTTGATTATAAAATAGACATAACTTCCTTATTTAAACATTTCTGACATTGAAAAGTATCAATCAATAAATGCACTTAATATAATGTTTCTTTATGTCTCACCAACATTCTCTTGTTAGAGATAGAGTGTCCTACAATCACTGGCATCTTAAAATGAACAAAAAAATGGTCTATGGGAACAATCTTCTTGACAATGAAATAAATGGGTGCACAGTGACATCGTTCTTGTACTCAAGAGCTGAGGAGAAATAAATGTTGGTGAACACTGATAATTCTGGCATAGGTGTCACAAATACTAAAAATGTCAAAATATAAAGGATTTGGTGACTTTTCTTAAAATTAAATTATCTATAGTATTCAATAATCAAAATATTACATAAAGAAAATCTTAACTGGTGAGCTTCAGAAATCAATGCACATATCTGGAATGAATGAATTGTGTGCCAAATGTGCATCTAATTTGTTTGATTAGTAAGAGCCCTCAGTTTGTCATCTCTGCAGCATCTGCCTTCATTTTTATATCAGGCCATATAAACACAAACCTAATTTTCTGCATGTGCTATGTTATAAAAAGTTAGAGAATCACGTACATAAGAGGTGAAAGTTGGAGAAGATATTAAAAGTTTATTACAACTGTTTTCTGAAGGACCTGTTTTTGCTGACCACATGTATTGAAATCCAAAACCAACTACTGACTCTCCCTCAAACAGTCAAGTAGATAAACAAGCCAAAAAAATCCCTCAGTGACTGAAGACATGTTACAAACATATGGATGATACCAAGCCAAAAATATTTTAATACATAGGAACTGAAGATAGAAATAAAGCTAGAAATAAATAAATAAATCATAAATCAAGGACATGCTTTAACCAGGAAACAAATGGCATTCACAAATGGAAATTCAAGGCCATTGGGAAGCAAAGCAGGTACGGGTATGAAAGTGAATGTACAGGATCTCAATGGATTGGTGAGACAGTCAAGAAACTGTGGCAAAGTCTTAAAAGAAATTTTCCCTGGAGCACTGGAAATGTATTCGACCTGAGATAGAAATTTTACATCAGGGGCTTGGTAGGATTGTATTTAGGTTTCAAGAAGATTACTTTGCTAATTAAGTGAATGGAGGAAGAGAACCGGAAAGAAAAGATCCAGTTAAAATATGATATCAATAGCCTTACAAGAAATGATACCAACAGGGAGCAGAAGATGGCAGTGAAGATAAGGGGCTTATGGAAGAAACTTACTGCATGCGGCGAGCAAGAAAGAGGAAAAGGCACTGGAAACAATACAAAGTTTTTGTGCTTCAGTGACTCAGAAGATGATAATGGAAATATGAGAGGTGGTAAAGAAAATGGAAAAAAACAGATATGAGGATAAAATGATGAGTTCAGTTTTAGAAAAATGTTTTTAGAGGTATTAGTGGAATGTGGAACTGGGAATTATACACAGGGGCTGAGAATCAATAGCAAAAGTCTACATTCAAAAAGATGTGGGTCTTAACAGATTTCTACATGCGGTTGGCTGTAAGATCCTTTCTGTGTTTGTCTTCTCATTATTAGTAGGGATTACTTTTCGTTTTGATTAAACTACATTATGCATGATATTGTATAAGTCATTACTTCTGTAACAGCAGTGACTAATAGCATGCTGTTCCTAGAGTAGCTGTAGACACCAAGTGACAGTATAGGTCAGTGTGTAATAAATGACCTAGTACCTAGTAGTCGTAGGCAATGGGAGTTAGTTTCTGTCCTTGGAAAATAAGCGAGAGAAAAGGCTTTCAGATAAGGCTTTGGGAATTATTTGCATGACTGTGATAATAAAAATAACTTAGTTGAATGATATTCCATAGGGGAAAGTGGAAAGGACACAGGAGAGGCAAGACACAGACTTAGAGAAGCTACCTTGCAGCAGATGGAGAATAAATGTGGAGGTAAATAACAGATACAGATTTTGGAGGAGGACAAGTAAAACTCAACATGATGAAAACAAAGAAAAAAGAGAAGGAAACAATATAAAAGAAGGAGTAATAGTAGTCATTTCTTCAGAGATAAACTGATGTACATAAAGAAAGTTAAAGGACCACTGAATATTACTATTAGGAAGTTGTAACCATGAGCATTATGAAAGCAAATTAAATACTAAGACAGAGAAATATCAGAATTTCAAAAGTAATGACTGTGGATACCAAAAAAATAAATTACATGCTGTATTAGTTTGCCAGGGCTGCTACAACAAAATACCACAGTTTGAACAGCAGACATTTATTTAATTTTATTTTCTCATAGTTCTAGAGTCTAGAAATCCAAGATCAGAATGTTGGCAAGTTTGGTTTCCCCTGACTCTTCTCTCCTTGGCTTTCAGATGACTGCTTTCTCTCCGTAACCTCATATGTCCTTTTTTCTGTGCATTCTCACCCCACATGACTCTTTCTATTCTTATAAAGACCCCAGTCTTAGTGGATTAGGGCTTCACTTTTATTATCTCAATTAAACTTAATTGCCTCCAAGACCAGTCACATAGGAAGTAAGGACTATAGCATATAAATTTTGGGGGATACAATTCAATTCATAACAAATGTATCCTATCATTATACAGATACATATTTACTTTGGTCCTATTTAACATACTCTTAAATTTTATTATATTTCAAATATACCTAAGAACTTATCAAAAATGTAATAGGTGCTATCATACTCATTTCATTTTCAAACTACCCATCTGTCATGCCTCAGAGTTAACCTCTATCCTGAATATGGTATTACCCTAATTATTATCCCTAAATAATATATAATTTTGCATGCTGATGAATAACATCAGCAACTTGTTTTGTGTGTGTGAGGTTCTTGTTTTTGACAGGTGTATCTCTAATTCATTCATTTTCACTGCTGTCCACTCTTTTGTTGTAAGAAATGAATATGGCACAAATTTCCACTCTCTTATTAATGGACATTCAGGTGATTTGTCATCATTTATACTATCACAGAGAAGCTGTGGTGAACATTCTTGTGTATGTCTCCAGGTGCAAATGAGTGAGTTTCCAAAGGGCTGTTTATTTTAGGGTGGAATTCCTGGTTCATGAGAATGGACATCTTCAACTTGAACTAGATATTGCTCAGTTGCTTTCCGAAGGTTCTATTGGTTCACATATCCACTGGCCATATCTAAGAATTGCTTTGGAGTCGAAGTCTCGCTAACACAGAGTTGTCACATTTAATTTTTTCAATCTGTATGCCACATAGTATCTAATTCCACTAGTAATTTGCATATAATAAGAATATATTCTTATTCTTCTTTCTCCTGCTCTGTGCTCCAGGAATATCACCCATATGGACTGCACTGCTGGGGTTCTTTGTTACCTGGTTTCTGGTTGAGTTTGTCTATTGAAAGACACAGGGTGAAGATGAGACGGCTGAAAGGAAGAGAGATATAAATATTTCTTCCCTCTTTCCTCTGCTTTGGCATAGGAATTCTGCCGGTTGCTGAGTCCCACTGTAATTACAGGTCTGATCAGGTGGTCCTTTCTGACAGAGGCTCTCACTGAACTCTACAAAACTATTTCCTGCTCTTTCCTATGGGTGGCAGTGTGATAATGGCTTCCTCTTCTAGGTGCCTCCACCTCTCTTGTTAATTTCTTCAACCTTGCCTAATACTTAGTCAAAACTTGGTGAAAAATACCTTAAGTTTTAACCATCTACTGAATTTGCTTTCCTGACATGATCTTGAATGCTACAAAGATATATTATGAAAACTTTCTTCTGAACCCCATTCACTAGATTCTCATTACCTACTGTCAATACAATAATTTTGTTACTGCTATTTAGAGCTAATATAGAGATACTTTATACCCACTGAAACAATTAAAATTAAAATTAAAAAGTTCTCATCCTTTTTTATCACAAAAGGTGAAAAGCATTATCACTATTTACACATAGAGTATACAGTATTGATGGACAACATACAGTATTGACATGCACTAGTCACTATTCTTCAACTTTTTTAGTTAGTAACATACTATGGTGGTGATCCTGTCAGCACCTAGGGAGATTCCTCATTGTGGTATTTAATAGATGCATAGTAATACATTTATGAATATACCTTATTTATTCAGCCCTCTAATAATGGATATTGTATTTATATCATATTACTATAAATATTTCAATAAATTAATTAATATATGTCAATATCCATGTAGTTTTGCCGGGTCAGAGTTATTTGAATCTGTTGCCTTAATAATTCTGTCGAATTGTCTTCTCTAAGGATTGCAGCCATTTGCATTCCCATCAGCAATGTATGATAGAGTCTATTAACCTGCAGTCTAAACAGTACAGTGGGTCATCGGATTTCTGCAACATTATTAATTTGATATGTGACAGATGGTATTTCCTAGTTGTTTTCATTGGCATTGTTTTTTTATTGGTGTTTGAAAGGCATTTTCATGTTTAAAAGTTCTTTATATTTCTGTTACTAAGAATTAAATGTTCATATCCTATACCCATATTATACTGAACTTTAGTCTTTTTATTTTCAATTTGTAGGCATTCTTTATTAATATTAGGGAGGCTGTCTCACCGGTTTTTTTTTTTTTTTGGTGATAGGAGTTTTTTTTTCCCCATTTTGTCATTTTTCTTTTCACTTTGTTTTTGTTGGATGTCACCACACAGAAATTTTTTTCTTTTCTAGAGAGGAATTTTTCAGTCCTTTCTTTAATGGTTTTTGGACTTTTTTTTATTTCCAGAGAGAATTTATACACTCAGAGGTTGTAAAATATTCTTCCATGATTCCTCCCAGTATTTTCATCATTTCACATTTTACATGGAAATCTCTGTTCCAGTTGGAATATCTTTCTGAAGTGTGGGTGCAACTTCTTTCTTCTTCATCGAATAATGCTAAGTATGTTTTCAAAGTTTCTTACTTCTTTATTTATTCAACTCTTTTGTTTAGTTAGATCTTTTAAACACACTTAGCTAATACTCTGTTTCCAAATTTTCAATATCTGTTGTTTTTGGAATTTCTCATTTTGCTGCTTGTTATTTCTACTAATTCTTAGTTGTAGCGGCTTGTTTATTTCTACGTTTGGAAATTTTGCATTGTGAGCTCAACTTTGGCAGAGTTTCACATGTGGGAATCTATGTGTCCTAAACTGAGGCTGAATCCCTTCAGAGAATATTTGTATTTCTTTCTGCTAGGCACCACGAGGCAAAAACAATTTTTAAATTAGTGTTTCAACTTAGAGTTTCTTGGACCATACAGGTAATATAAACAACAAATTCAAATTTCTAGTGAAAGGAGAATGATCTTCACATGTGAAATCTCAGAAAAGATTTTATTTCCCCAAGATTTTAGGTTAACAAGATCTGTAAACAGTCTCAAGGCACCTGTGGTTTCAGCATCCTTACTTACAACAAACTTGTTTTCTACTTCATCACTCTCATCACCTGTAGATTTACTTTCTGGAGAGCACAAGGTTGGTGGTTGTATTTTACTTAGCGTTTTTAGGATGTCTACAGTGGGAGGAATATTTTTTTCTCAGCTATCTAGTCAACTAGGTGGCAGTAATAGTATAAGATGATTTTTGGTATAAATGAAAGAAAAGGAAGTAATTTAAAGCAAGAACAGCATTTAGGATGTGCTTATTGTAGAACAAAAACATTTTGATCATGTTTTTAGGCAGAATGTAAGGTGTAAAACTTAAGGGAAGATGAACTATTCCAGAAAGTAATATCAGTTAAGGGGCATTCCAGACAAAAAGAACAGAGATGGCACATACAGTGGGGTCAAAAAGGATAGGCCATTCTAGACTAAAATGAAAAGTATCTGTTTTTGGCTGGAGTACAAAAGCAAAAGTAATACTTCAGATTAGAAATCTACAATGTGTCCAGGTCACAGGGAACTGTGAATATATGCTCAAGATTTTAGAAGTTTGTCTGAATCTAAACGAGAATTTCAGGTGAACCCTGGCCACACAACTAGCTGGCTTTGGTAATCTTGTTTGGAGCCTCATTATTAGACCTTATATTCATTTTATGCTAAGCTGTGGCCATTTGACATGTTCAGTTCTTTCTGTAGGACCAGGCTGACCTGAGACAAGGAGTTCTAATGTGACAAAATAATCTTCGGCTGTTTTTTCCACCCAGATGTGCCTGCCTGCTTGTACTGTTTATGTACTCTCTTAGAATTAAGAGATGATCTGGAAATGAGTTTATACTGAGAATTCCTCAGCAGACACTTAGTCACTTATAATGTAACTATTTCTTACAATCCCTTAGTAGCT
This sequence comes from Vicugna pacos, assembly GCF_048564905.1. Lineage (NCBI taxonomy): Eukaryota > Metazoa > Chordata > Mammalia > Artiodactyla > Camelidae > Vicugna > Vicugna pacos. The sequence goes on along the minus strand of NC_132992.1, from coordinate 36,153,321 downwards.
AAGTGTGCATCTGAGAGTGGCAAAGAAACTCTAGGGTTGCTCATTGAATCAAGGTAAAGAGAGAAAACTGGATTTATTAGACAAACAAGAAAGAAAAATTAAATTAAAAAAGCATGAAATGTTTCGTGGACTGATTCAGTTTGGAACGAGGTAATAAGCAGTGACCAAATCCTAATATTTTTCATTAAATTATCTTGTCACTGTAGTTTGGATGATTGCTGTGGATGTTTTCTGAACATTATCAGAGACATGGGTTTGGGCCCAAATCTGTCTTTTAGTGCAACCCCCCTCCCTCCACTCCGACACACAATGCGGGTACTTGGTGACAGTCAGGCAGCTAGAACCTTTCAGGAAGTCCTCACTCTGTAAGACCTGCGGGTTGCTCTGAGGAATAAAGGGGTCATTTAATGTATATATGTTTGCATTTGTATACTCTGCACTTTAGTGCAAAGATTTCTGCCTTAATTGTTTAGATGTTAATGATATTTATTTTGTCACAAATTAGGAAGAAATCTAGAACTCTCTGAACCTAACCTAACTAAAAGTAACTGTAGTACACATACTGGAGTTTCAGAATTTGTTATAATTTATCCAGTTCTTGTAAGTGAGAAATTATTCCATTAACAGCCCTAAATCCTGTTTCTGCTTGCTTAGACTGCTGGCTTTCATTAGAATAGAGCAATGACTTTGTGTAGTTTCTCTTCTTAGATATTTGAGTACTGTGCCTGGAAGCCAACCCCCTGCTATGATTTTACAAACTTGGCAACATAAATAGTCTGCTTAGATATCAAAATATGCCTCATCTCTTATCCTCCATACTATACTTGACTGCATTTTTCACTTGGTGCCAACACGCTTTTGCTCCATGTTAAATTTCTGTGTCAAGTCTTTCCTGTTCAGACTGGAATTTCTTTTAGCCCTGCTTCTGCAGGTTTCAACTTTCAATCCAATTTCTGGACCTCTTATGTCTGCCCTACTAAGTTGTAATTAAATACAATTTGCCCATCCACTTTTTAAAATATGACCAGAACAGGTTTTCATGTTGAGGTTAAAGGAGAGTTAGGCAGCAGGGACACTGCATTATTTCTCTATTGTGCTACTTAACAAATTATTACCAATTTAGAGGCTTAGCACAACATAAATTTATAATCTCACGGTTCGGATGGGTCAGGAGTTTAGGCATGGTTAACTGGGTCCTCTACTCAGCATCTCATGGGTTACAAGCTATTTGTTTGCCAGCCTGCTCACGTGGTTGTTGGAAGACTTTAATTTCTTGTGGTTGTAGGATTGAGGTCACTGCTTCCTTGCTGCCTGTTAGCAAGGTGCCACTCTCGGCAATGAGAGGCCCTTACAGTTCCTTGCTACTAGTGGTCTCGTGACATTGCAGCTTATTTCTTTAAAGCCAGCAGGAGAAAGTCTCGATCCAGTTGTCCAAGACAGAACAGCATATAGTGTAACAACAAGGGAGTGACTTTCCTGTTAACTTTGCCATATTCGATTGGCTAGAAGCAAGTCACAAGTTCAGTTACACAATGTGATTATACAAAGGCATGACTCGGAGATTATCTTAGAATTCTGCCTACTACAGATACGAATTTGAAAACTGGAGCACAAGGAGTTCCACCTACTGCCACCTCCTCAAAACTCTGCCTACTATCAATTCCTCAAAAACTAAAAATACAAAATAATAACAAACAAAAAGACCAATACCTAATAGATGCACACAGTAAATGCCTGTTGTAATGATTACTTTTATGCATAAGCTTGACTGCGCCATGAGGTGCCCAGATATTTATTCCATCATTATCATAGGTATTTTTGTGAGAGTGCTTCTGGATGAATTTAATTTGTAAATCAAAAAACTGAGTAAAGCAGACTTCCTTCCCTAATGTGAGTGGGCCTCATCCAATGAGTTGAAGGTCTGACTAAAACAATAGGCTGACCTTGTCTCAAATAAGGGGGGATTCCTCCTCCTACCTGACTATTTTTGAGCTAGGCCATAGTTTTTTGTGTGTTTTTTTTTCATGCCTTTGGACTCAAACTGAAACATTGGTTCTCCTGAGTGTCTAGTCTGCAGGCCTTCAGATGGAACCACACTGTCAGATCTCCTGGGTCTCCAGCTTGCCAACTGCCAGTCTTAGTACTTATCAGCCTCCACAATTGCATGAGGCAGTTCCTTATAATAAATCAGATCAATCTCCCTCTGTGTCCCTCTCACTCACTTCTACATCCTATTGGCTGTGTTTCTCTGAAGAACTCTGACTTATATACCCATTCAGTTGTACATATTACATTAACTGACCATCAACTATGCATTATCTAACAAATCACTAATTACTAATCAAGCATTGTCTAATAAATCCCAGTATTTGGATGGAAAACATCATCATTGTTATTTTAAATGAGCATTCTACCATCTTTGTGGCTGTTTAAGTAATGGGGGATGGGCTAAAGAAGGTTTCACAGAAGAGTAGGAGATGGAGAAGGGCTGTTTTAAGAACTGAGCATAAGGAACTCAAAGTTCTAGAGGTAAAGACTTTGAAGAGGTTTAATATGACAGAAGCATGGAGTTTGGTGTATCTATATTTGGGGAAGGGAATGCCAAGAAATGAAACTACAGTTACACAGCGATCACCACCGTGTAACGAGTACGAGCAGCCCAAGTCAAGGCCTTTGAAGTTAATCCTAAAGACAAGAGGAGGCCATTGGAAAGTGTTGACACAATTAGATTTATCAAAGTTAGGGTTTCATTTTAGACAATTAATCTCGGTTGTTTTTATTTTTATGACAGCTTTATTGAGAAATAAATCACATACCTTAAAATTTACTCTTTAAAATGTACAATTCACTGGTTGTTAGGGAATTCACAGAGTTGTTCAACCATCATCACTATCTAATTCCAGAATATTTTCATCATCCTCAAAAAGAAACCTCATGCTCATTAGCACTCACTTTGCATTCATCCCGCTCTTCAGTCCCTAACAACCACTAATCTACTTCTGTCTTTATGTATTTGCTTAGTATGGATATTTCATATACATGGAATCATACAATAAGTGGTTTGTTACCATTTTACTTAGCATCATGTTTTCAAGACTCATTTATGTTGTAGCATGTATCAGTACTTCATTCTTTTGTAAGGCAGAATAATATACCATATTGTTTATTCACATATTCATCAGTGGATGGACATTTAGGTTGTTTTCATTTTAGGTTATCATAATAATGTTATTATGAATGTTCACATACAAGATTTTATATTGTATTTGTTTTTATTTCTCTCGGGTATGTACCTAGGAATGGATTTGCTAGGTTATATGGTAGGTATAGATTTAATGATCTGAGGAACAAATTGCTTCAAAATGGCTGCATTATTTTACATTCTCACCAACAAGGGGGAAAACAAAGTAACTCTCCCAGTCTGATGGTTACTATTTTCCTCATAGCCTAGCCAATCTTATTACTGTACATCTTTTTAAACATTTTTAAACCATTTTAGGGGTGTGAAGTGGTATCTCATTGCAATTTTGACTTGCATTTCCCTGATGGCTAATCATATTAAACATCATTCATGTGCTTTTAATAATTTCTGTATTTTCTTTGAAAAACATCTTTTCAAGTCTTTGCTCATTTTAAATTATGTTATTTGTCTTTTTACTGTTGAGATCAAAGATTCAGGTCTCTTGTGTTTTTATTTTCTTGATGGTGTCCTTTGAAGAAAAAAGCTTTTTAATTTTGGTAAAGTCCAGTTTGTCTATGTTTTGTTTTGTCACTTATTCTTTTATCACACATAAGAAACTACTGCATGATTCATAATAATATTCCCAATAATATTCCTCTATGTTTTATTCCAAGAATGTTATAGTTTTAGCTCTCACTTTTAGGTTTCTTATCCATTCTGAACTGACTTTTGAATATGGAGTGAGGCAGGGATCTAACTTCACTTTTTGGTATGTAGATATCCAGTTATTCCAGCACTATTTGTTGAAGAGACAATTTTTCCCCACTGAATGATCTTGGAACCCTGGTTGAAACTCATTTGTCATTTCTAGGGGTTTATTTCTGGAATTCCAATTATATCCCATGGCTTTATACGTCATTCTTATACCAGTATCACAGTGTTTTGATTGCTGAAACTTTGTACTAAGTTTTGAAGTCAGGAAGTACAAGTTCTTCAACTTTGTTCTTTTTAAGATAATTTTGGCTATTAGGATGAACAAGTCAGCTTCTGCCAAAAGAGGAAACTGGGATTTTTATAGGGATTGTGGTAACTCTGCAGATCAATCTAGACTGCACTGCTCTCTTGACAATATAAGTCTCCCAAACTATAAATGTAAGATATTTTCCCATCTATTTAGGGATTCTTTATTTTCATTCATTGATGTTTTGTGGTCTTGAGTGTACAAGTTTTACACTTCTTTTGTTAAATACATCCCTAAGTTTTTAGTTGTTTTGGGTGTTATTATAAATGAAATTGTTTTATTAATATAATTTCCAAATTGTTCATTGCTAGTATATAGAAGTACAGTGGACTTTGCTACATTGATCTTGTATACTGGAAACTTACTGGACTCATTTATTAGTTCTAAATTTTTTTTTGTGTGTGTGTGTGGATTACCCTGGATTTTACGTATACAAATCAAGTCATTTGTGATTGTGTAGAGACAATTTTACTTCTTCTTTCTACTTTGGATGCCATTTATTTCTTTTCCTCAACTAATTGCTCTAACTACAACATCCAGTACAACATTTTTAGAAAGTAGCAAGGGTGAGCATCCTTTTCTTTTCCTTTCTTTTTCTTTTCTTAGAGGGACAGTATTTGCTCTTTCATTTTAAGCACAGGTGTTATCTGTGGATTTTCCACAGATGCCCTTATAAAGTTGAAGAAGTTCCCTTCTGTTTCTAGTTTGTTGAGTGTTTATCATGAAAGGATTGGATTTTGTCAAATACTTTCTTTGCATCAATTAAGATGACCAGGTTTTGTCCTTTATATTATTAATATGGGCTACCTTGGTTGATTTTCATATGCTAAACCAGTTCCTCCTTCCAAGGGATGTATGCCACTTGGTCATGGTGTGTAATCCTTTTTATATGTTGTTGGATTCAGTGTGCTATTATTTTTGTTGAGGATTTCCACCTCTATGTCATAAGGGATACTGGTATGTCATTTTATTTTTTTGTGATGTGTCTGCCTGGTTTTGGTATCAAGGTAAAACTGGCCTAATAGAGTGAATTGCTTGAAGTTCAAAGAATGAACTAAAGAGAAAAAGATAGTGCCAGGTGGACCAATGAGGGAGCTGCTGGAATAATTCAGGTGGATATGATTAATATACGGCTTAGAGTAATGATAATGAGACTGGAAATGTGGAAAGAAAATGTCAACATTTAATATAAAAAAAAGCTGACTGTTTCCTTGGTAATCAAGGAAGAGCTATGCACGTAGGATACAGTATCTCTGAACAAAACCAATTCCTAATCTTACGCAGGCTTTGAGAAACAAAAATGGAACAAAATAAAATGTTCAGGACTTGGCAGACTTTCAGGAAGGTGTTTGAGGATAGTGGCCTTGGAAACTGCTACTAATCGGTTGGTTTTCAGAAGCATGGTTACTAATATGAAATTGTAATTGGTCAACTGGCAAGGGTTTAAACATGGCATGCATTTAAAACCGATTCTCATGCTTACTTAACATTACAGACAAAGAAGAATAGGAATATTTTATTCTCAGAGAGAAATGAAGAAGTGAATTGAGGGTATATCTGACTTGATGGGGCAGTGAAGCAGAGGACTGCATTAAAGATGCCCTTCAGATTTCCGGCCTGGACAATTAAATGTAAACTCTGCCAGGTCAAGAATCTCTCTCTTTTCTTGTCTGATGAATACAAGCTCCTAGGAAATAGCCTGGTGTTTAGTAGGCCTTTTATAAATATTTTTGAATTAAAAAACATTCCATTAGCATAGACAACATTAATGGAATTACAAAATCTAGACATTTTCAATTTCAGATGTCTGCAAGATATCCAAAAGAAGATAGTTTATAGTAAACAGGATATAAAAGTTTTGAATTAGAACAGATGTTTGTTCAGCTTTGATTTCATAGCCTCCAGCATATAGATGGTTATTGAAAACATAAAACCAGATGAAATATCTGAGAGAGATTGTGAGAGAAAAGAATACGACTAATACAGACATCTGTCAATCACAAACATTTAAGGAACTAGGGCAGCTATGGAATATACAAAGGAAATTGACAGTAAAAGACCTAAACTATTGAGAGAAATGTGGAAGCTAGGGGAAAGGTTTTTTTTTTTCTCTCTTTGATTTTTCTCTCTTGAAGGAGAAAGAAATTAACCTTGTTAAATGATCTCTAGAGGGTGAACAAGAAAAGAAAAAGACTGCAAGGCATCAATTGGCTAGATCAACAATTGAGTCACTGGTGTCCTTGATAAGAGTTGTGTCAGTAGAGTGGCGAGTTCTTTGCGTGGAAGGGGCTCAGGTGAGGAGAGTGGAGAGAAAGTTTAGATGTGAAGGAGGAAAGAAGGTTACATGGCATCTGGAGGCAGGCTTAGGGTTGAAAAAAGGGGGGGGTTAATTTTTAAGTTGAGGGAAACTAGAGCATGTTAAATGCTGATTGGAAAAAAATCAAATGGAGAGAGATTTAAGATACAGGAAAGAGAAGTCTGACCAAAAGGTTAACATACAGGAAGTGGAAATTTATAATTCTATAATTTTCTCTGACTCAAAACCATTGTGGCTCTAAATTTCTATGATTATTTCAATGTCTACATAAATTACTATATTTTATAATGAATTTATTGAAGTAATACAAAGATATGTTATGCATAACAAAACTGATGACATCCTTTTTATTCTTTTCTGGGGGATATAAAACAGAGTTAAAAAATCACTGTGCTTTTAAAATTTTTTCACAAATTTTATATTGAAAGACTTTAAATCTATCAAAAAAGTTGTAGAAACTTTTTGATGGTTGAAGAAAGCATGTGTTTTGCCCCAATATATATCAATTATTAATATTTTACTAATTTTCTCCCTTTACCTCTTTCACTCCTATTCCCTTCTCTTTCTTTCTGAGTCTCTCTCTCTCTCATACTCTTTAATAAACCATTTTAGGATTAGTTGCAAATATTGTGACACTTCATCTGTAATTAATTCAGCATGAAATATTAATCATCTAAGAATAGGGACAATCTCTTATATAACCATAATAAAATTGTCATAGAAGGGACATTTAACATTGATACAATAGCATTATCTAATATATAGTCCACGTTAAATTCTACCCACTATCAATTACCCCAATAATGTGTTTCATAAACTTTTTTTAAGATCCAGAATGCAAATAAGGTTTGCACATTTCATGCAGTTCTCATAAATTCCTTAGCTTTCTTTAAATTATAAACATCCCACAGATTTTTTTCTTTTTTAAATACTACAGAATATTGACATTTTTAGAGAGTCTATTCTAGATTGGTTTACAGAATGTCCCTTAATTTTCTAATCATTTCTTCATTTTTTTTTTTCCTGATTAGATTTAGGTCAAGAAATTTAGGTGGAAGTACTACCTGGGTAATTAGTTCATCATGCTGCAAAGTACATCAAGTCAATTTGTATTATAGGTGATATCAAGTTTAGTCACATGGTTAAAATGTTTTCACCTTACTTATCCACTGAAAAGGTATTTTTTTCCCTTTGTAATTAATAAATAATTTATAAAATGATTCACTGTGCCTGCATGAATATCCTATTTTTCAAAGATATCTTGCCCAGTGTTTTTATCATCTACTGATGACTTTTTCCTGAATCTATTATTGCTATGGTGGTTATAAAATGGTGAAATGCTACCTCTATAATTTCTTCTATATTTAAAAGTTTATTTGGCTTTATTATTTTTTATAACTAAGATATGTGTCTATCATACTAAATTTTTATTTTTCAAAATGACTATCAGCATAAATTAATGGATTAATTTGTAATTCAGTATCATAAGCCATTTCTATTAGTTATTCCCATCGGTCTTTGAGTACTTTCTTACATAATTATAAAATTACTCCCATATATGTTTAGAATGATGCACATATGTGTATGTACCTATATGTATTACACACATATATAAAATTATGTTTTATTCTCTCTCTAATTCAAATAAAAGACAAGGTTTTCTTTCTCCTTCCATTTCCTATAGTATCTCCTTTTTTCCACTGTGAGGAACTTAATTTCCAACAATACTGATATATCATTTGCTCAGTTCTGTCACACAGATGAAATAGTTTTAAACTTACTGCACTAAGACCACTAACAACACACCTAAATAATATCCAAGATTTATTTTTTTCTTACAATATGTTTTATCTATTGATAGGAAGAATAACTGAATATTTCACTCAGCCTTTAAAAAAATAAGACTACTGATCGATGCTTTTTTAAAAATAAGCCCTGTAACAGCACGCTTGAGCACACACGTGATTATAATGATATATCAATGAAGAGAAAGCCAACTGAAATTTAAACCAACATTGTAGTGCTCCCTTCTTTCCTTTCATTTTGTGAATATCTCATTGGACAGGAACTTACTCAAAAAAACTGATCTGAAGTTAAACTCTGATGGCAATTTGGCGAAAGGCAAAAAAATATAATCTCCTCTCCCAAAGTTATTAAAATGTCAACCCAGTATTAGGTCTCACATGGAGGGAAAAAGGATCATTGGTGCTCATTAAAAATAATAATGTTCATTTCTGAATGGTTTTCAGAGATGTATATTTTGGGGGAAAGAGCCACCTGTGTTCTCAAAGGTATGGATAAAAGGAATACGCTCGTTTAACAGGCTTCATTTCACATTCTATGTCTTTATTATTTCAAAATGACACCTTTGCAGTTTAGAGGGACCAGTAGGCACTGTTATAGATAAAATTGAATAAAATTCCAAGCTGTGTCAAAGACATTGTTTGAATTCACTTAAAAGTGTTTTATGTCACTGCTCACCAACTCCCCTTCTAGTCATGATCTGCCTGTGGCAAACTGTTTCTCTCTGGGACTGAAAAGATTACTCCCACTGATACTCTTCTGACAGTGTGAATATTGACTTGCACTTATAAAGGTCAGACAGTTCCACTAGTTAATAGGAGTGAGAAGAGCAGTTCCAACAAGTCTCTCTGAAAGGAATTTAACCTTCAAATTGCAAAGCATGCTGCTCTGCGGAGCCAATTTTGGCAACTAACAAAATACATGCTTCTCTGCTTTCCAAAAATACCAACAGGAGCCTGAAAGTTAACATCACAAAAAGGAAACAAGCATGCGATGTAACAGACAAAAGTTCGTGGGAACACCATCCGGAATTTGCCTTGTTATTTTTTATTTTTCAAAGAGAGTTCAATACTGTGGAGTCATTCTCTGGGCCTTTAACTTCCTTCAATGTATAATAGCCTTTCGACTTTTAAGAGCCATGTGCTGTAAGATGATAAGACACCACATATATTTTTCTCAGCATCATTCTGACACAAGATCAAGAAAAAGGTTTAATCCCACTGGAGCATGGCATCTCCTCACCCATCCTTTGAAAAGTCCTTTGCCTTCTGTTATGTCTTGTGCCTGAGAGTTCAGGAAAGGCTGACATAATTTAAGGTCTCTGGGAATGTGGCCTATCTGTTAATAGCAGTGTCCCGAGGTACAATGCAAGAAGGATGGGAGTGAGAAAACACAACTGAGAAGGAGAATGAGACTTCACTTTTCATCCTGATGGAAAGGAAAACCAATATTTTTAATTTTTAATAAAACACATTAATATTGTGGCACCAGCAGCAGAATGTGCTGCATATAAATGAAGACAATTCCCTAGTTTGTCTTGAGCAGTGGGAGACAGGAGACATAATGATGAAGAGGGCCTTTTGCAAGTAATAAGTCGGAAGAAGAAGTCCCGGGTGTCTTGGAAAGCCAAGCTTTCATGATTTCTAGAACAGATTTGAGAAAAGGCATTACGGCTTTCACTGCTTTAAGTTTGGCATCTGCGAGATTTTAGATTGTGCTAAAATCATCCTTAATGTCCTTTCTGCCTCATCAGTAGGGGACCATTCAAGTAACAAAGTGCCAATCAGGGTCTCTTGTTCCTCTTTAGCTTGGAGATATTACTGTGGAGATTTTTGTGGGAGCATGATCTCTCCGCTTGAGATGCCCTTTATTAGAACTATAGTTAAAGGTCTGCTGACTTAGCCATTATAAACCCCTAATGTTCTCCACTACAAAAATTTGCTCTAAAATAAAGCTTAGCATACTAAGTTGGAGCCCAGGGGAGCTCTGATTTTGATACATTTGAAGGGAATAAAGTAGTCATTTGAGTGAAAAAGAGAGTAGCAAAAATACAAATATCGAAGCTTTGTGAGTTATGTGTGTCACTGCTCTGGTATCTCCAAAAATAGCATTGTTAATTAAAATGAAGGTGGAAAGTAATTACCTCATAAAGTGCACTAATCATTTTTGTAAGTTTGGAATATAAAAATGTAACTAATAAAAAGAAAAATGGGTTATAGACGGCATAGTTTTCTTGACTGAGAAAGCTGTTAAACTCAAATATTTTCTAAAAACGTGGGACCTTAGCTGTTACTGCAGTGTCTTTGCGGTCTTTCAGTCAATGAGTCAGATGCTCCTCATGAGTAAGCCTCTCCCTGTAAGTTTCTCAGCCATATTTTAAAGCTTTACTAATTGAGTTGAGGCAGAAATAGACATTTGTAACAAATTATACAGCAGCCTAGAGGCAGAGTGTTAGTACAGCAGAAAATAGATCTCAACATGATTTTTTTAAAATTTTGAAGACAACTATTTAAAAATATAAGCTTTTAATGTCTTATTTTTAAGAGGATACCTAAAAAAACACACTTTTGTAGTGATGTAGAATCTTTTTAGAATTTAAAAAGCATCAAAACATGTTAATAAGTTTCCAGCACATCAACCTTTCTGCAGATAATGTTTATAAACCTAGGACAAGACCAAAACAAAACAAAGCGAAAAACTACTGTCTCTGGACAGTGAATAATGGCAGGTAGATTCTGGAGCTGCACTGATAACTGGAAGAGGGGACCTCCACAGGATGAGTTCGCAATTTATACAGAAATTTTTAAGGAAATAAACAAGGTCATATCTTGGAGAATGAAAAGATGTCTCCTTTTAGACAGTGCGGTCAGGAAAGGCCATTCTGAGGATTCATATATGAGCTAAGACGTATTAGATACAGGCAACGAATAGAATTTCTGGGGAGGAATACTGCAGTCGAGGGCTGCGGGGAGCTGCTCGTGACGGAGGGCTGCCGAGCACAAAACTTGGGCGTAAAACCCCAAAGTGCAGGGCGCCAGGCTCTGAGATTGAGGCTGCCGAGCACAAAGGTTGGGCCTAAACTCCCACAGTGCGGGGCGCCCGGCTCAAAGGTCAATTGAGTCAGAACAATCTCTGTCCCGCCACACCTTTTACTAAAGAATGCACCAGATGCGCCTATGCCTGAGGAAATATCCTTGAGCTACTAAGTCACAAAGGACCTTCAGAGGGAGAGATACAATCGGCACACAAATCAGTAATCTTTTTAGAGAACAATCACCTGAGCTAAATATACACGAGTTCCTCTAGTAGCCTAGAGGAACAATGTCTTAGCTTATCATCTTGGTTCCAGGAACTCTTAATCTTAGTTTTACAAGAACTGTAAACAATAATGATGTCTGTAACAATATACAAGTTAATGGTTTTAGTACACGCCTTAAAACAATACCTTTGCCTACAGGCAGGAATGTATGAGCTAATGGGTTAAAATCATATAAATTGACTGCAAGAAATAAACTCGTCGTCCACTCTTGACCTAGCGTCTTGCGGGCTAGAGTGAGACCCTCTCAACCCCAACTTTTCTTGTCTTGCTGTCTTTTTGTTACGTCTTTCCTTTTCTCAGTCCTGCAGCACAGGTTTCTGGACCTGATCGATTGTCGGCTGGCTCCGACAGAGGGCAAGCACAACGCTGAGGTAGCAGGGCGAAGCCAGGCATTTCCAGGAGCAAAAGGGAGATGCGTGGAGCTGAAATTGGGTGAGTAAGAGGCAGACTGGTGAAAAACAAAGTTGGAGAGGAAGACAGGAGCCTGATCATATATTGAAAAGAAATGGACCTAAGGCCTACTTTATGCCAGGGATTGCACACAGAAATACGAATCAGACATGATTCTTGCCCTAAGGGATCTCCCAATCCCGTGGTGAAGTGAGGTTTTGGGATTTGCTGTCAAAGCAGCTCGTTGCACGTGGATCCTAGTCAGGTCTGTGTTCAATCACCTCCCAGCTCACAGTCAGACAAAGTCCTCAAAAAATGTTTTTTGGACAGATGGATGGATGGATGGACGGATGGATGGATGACACACTGAGAAAGTCCAGCTGGCTGCTCAACAACACCTCACAAGTGATATTTTCCTGGCTCTGTCGCCACATACAGATTCTGAAATTGAGGTGTAATTCATTCATATATATTTAGCACTTACCAGAGTTCCTGGTCCTAAGAAAGTATTTGTATTTAATTAATATGTTCTGAATAAACAGATGGGCAGATGGATGAATCTATCACAATCTAGTAATCTTTGGGATGAAAGTGAACCATGGGCACTTTGGGGATCACAAAATTAAAAATATACTACACACCAATATTTAGAATTTTTAAAACCCAAATTACAAATTCTCTTTAAAAAAAAGTGGGAAAATCTAGCAACACTGACCCCACATTCCAGCATGGCAGTGACCAGCGGGAGCTGAGCCGTATCTCTGCCCTTTAGAGGAGCATGTGTGGTCGAATTTGGCACAGTCAGACAAAGTCCATCTCCCTCATTTTTGTTGCCTGCCTGGAGCCAGTAGGCACCCATTAAACTCCTCTAACAAAACAGACTGCAGACACACACATCCAATACGATACAGGCTATATTAGTTATTTCTCCCCTAATTTTCTCATCAATGTCCTCCTTACCTGTGTACTACATTTCAGTGAAGAAAAATATTCTCCATGTTACTTAAGCCAGAAAACAGGGGACTTGCATTTTGCTCCCATTTACGTCCTCCACCATCTTACCAACCCTACACCGTATAAACATACATCATAAATATCCCTCTGGCTTGTCTCCTCCTCTCTTTATTTTAGGCACACATCACCTTTCCCCTGAAAATGTGATGGGCTCCTAACTGCTCTTCTGGCTTGTTCTTGTCTTCTCTCTGTTCTTTCATCTGAAAACCTCCTTTACATCTTTCTCAAGTCTCAGCTCTAGGGCCGTTTCTCTGAGACGCTTATCTGACTTCAGAGGAAATGCATCTATTTCTCCCTGTATCTAGTAAATTGTTATTTATGTAATATTGTATTACAAAAATAATGATAATGATGATAATTACAGCCAAAATACATTCAGTGCTTTGTATAGAACAGGAACTATTCTAATAACTCAACATACATGTTATCATTTTATCTGTGAAATGCTGAGAGGTAGATAAGATTATTATCAGTATGTTGAGCTTAAGAAGTAGAGGTAGAGACAGATATATTAATTTGACCAAGGTAGCGTTGGGGGTTGAATGCAGCTATTCTGAGCATATAGTCTCTTTTAAATCTGTATGTCATTGTTCAACAATTCAACAAACAGCATCAATTTATTTTAAGGCTTCACAATAGTTTGGTAGTTTTTTGTAATTGGTGTGATTCATCTAGTGACTGATGCCCAAAAGAGGGTAAAGGAGTTTTGCTGAATAACTGAATGAATGACACAGCTGCTTGAAAGGGTAAAGGAGATCATGCAAACAATCAATCTCCTTTTTGTAGTCTAAGACTCCCCAGCGAATGCCACTTGAAAGTGGGATTTTTTTCCCTCTGTATGAAGGCTGTCCTCTAAAGTAGTTGAAGCCTAGGTCTTAGACATTAAACATGCTATTACACAGTTATGATAAAGCCATTTGTATTTAGGCCTCAGTGCTTTAAACGTGATGCTTAATGTGTTGAGTGACTCCTCTCTGGTCAGCCCAGCCTCTGAGGGCCTAGTAGCTTAGCCACAGTTTGTGAATCCTTTTATTTATTTATTTTTTTGGTGTAATAAGCCAAGGAATAATAGAGTTTAAAATAAACTGTTTCCTGCCACCCCAGCAGTAACTAGAAAACTTTCTTTTGAGTAGTCTTTCTTACTGACCGTAAGATCCAGGTACAATAAAGAAATGCATGCAGCCAGGAAAGAGTGAAGTTATGATCAGAACAAAACCAGAATAAAGACCTTGCAAATTCGAGTCCTGAGGGTTGAACAGTTCCACATGTTGATATGCTGCCAGTTTGAATCTGCTGCTAAGTGACTAAATTGAAGAGGAATGAAGGTCATAGAGTTAAATAGTTTGAGAAAAGTTAAGGTCAAGGTAATAGCTGTTGAGATAAATGTTGAAGACATAGCACTTGTTGCCTGTTCAACATACTTGACATTAACCATGCTATTTCCCTAAGGCATCTGCTGTCTAATATGTAATTTTTAAACATAAGCACATCTTTTTTTGTTGTTGTCATTAATGAAACTATAACTACCTAAGGATTGGTATTAATTGCTAAACCTCTATGGTATACCCACAGGATCCTGGGAAAATAAAGGTGAACTATACATCAGTCAACTAAAGAAGGAAGCATTTCAGTCCAGTGAGATTCAATATATATTCAGTTTCTCAATCTGATAATCTATAATTTAGGATTTGTTTGTATCTGAGATTTTTTTTTTTCCCTTTTGATCTTGTAACTCTGAAGCAGGAATTTAATGATCCCAAATAACTCTAGCTGAATAACTGTATATGAAATAAATTTGATTTGAGAAAAGCATTGGTTAAGCCTCATTTTTTTTCCTGGAGAAATATGTATTTAGACTGTCAGAGCAAACTAATAATTTTCCTTTGAATTTGTATTAATTTCTCACAGAAGAACAAGAGAAGTAATCTTTGTTTACAGAACTTCTTTTGTGTTGGTGGGGTGATTCATATCAAAATGCAGTTTCTTTCAAGTGTGTCATTATAATGGCAGACTTCATAGTTCTTTTTGTTAAATTACAACATTATAATCTGTGGCAATATTTTAAGTTTTCTTAATGACAGTATAACTTTGTGAAATATCATTGCTATTAAGAGAATAAATCCACGCATTATGGAAGTTCATGACACATTTTGAAAATATAGATGCTATGATTCATGTATACTCTAGCTTAACCTCCAGTTTAGAGTGGCACAATTAAATTCCAAAAACAGTTTATTCATCTTCTATAAAATGCTAATATCACAACAACTATAAGGGTAGTATTTAGTAGGAATGGTAATTCACTTAGACGATAGTAGAAATTGATTTTAAAGGAATTTTTGGATTATTTTATATATTAGTAAACTGAGACTTGGGTGATGTGCCCAAATTAATAACATTGACTGGTGCTAGAAAAACGTTTAAGAACTAACCTGGAATTTTCTGCTGCCATCTAGAATTGCTAACTACTACTGAATTAGCCTTCTTAAAAAAATTATAAAAGTGGAAAGAAAATATGAGCCAGTTGTTTTTAGGCATTGGACTGCAGGTAGTAGAACACTGTGGTCCCTAAGAGAAGGGCGCTCAGATGTGAACTCTGCAAAGGCACAGGCTTTGTCTTTGGAAGAGGAGGGAGGTACAGCATTGGAGCCACAGAAATCCATGTGAGGAGGTCTCCTGAGAATCCTGGGTTGTGGGCTGGGCTATGAACACACAGGGTGAGACTATAAGAAGTTTACCAGAAAGCAGGTACTACAGAGTTGAGAACAGAACAGCAATATTAGAGATCAAGCATTGCAGGTAGATGCTGGAATTCTAACCCAGACAGAGTAGAGATTTTAGTGATACTGTTGTTGTTGTTGTTGGACATGTCCATAGACTTATTTATTTTTTAACTTTTCATTTTACATAATTATATATTCATTTGCAGTTATAAAAAGATAATACAAAGAGATTCTAGAAACTCTACCAGTTTCCTTATTGGTTATAACTATTGTACAATATTTCAACTAAGTGACTGATGTGGATAAAGTCCACATACCTTACTCAAATTTCACTAGTTTGCATGCATTTGTGTGTGGGTATTTGTGCGTGTGTTTTAATTCTATGCAATTTTATAACATGTGCCAATTAGCTTAACCCATTCACCTATTGACAACGATCAGCTCCTACTGGGCATGCAGACACCAGGGGTAGAGGTGCCAACCAGCCCTGCTTCGTCATATTGCCACCAGATGAGGGTGGGAGTTCAGAACACTGTTGGACTCCAGTGACAGTAAACTGGGTTAACTGGGACACAATCTGTTTACTCCGAGTGGAGTATGGAAGATTACCTCCCTGCTCAGCCCTGCAAACACTACACTGAAAGAGAAATAGGGGCACTGCCTGTTTTGGGCAGGAGAGGGAAAATAAGCTCTCTGCTTGTCCACCAAAACTGGGTGGGGTGTGGAGGGGAAGTTCTGGCTTTTTAGGTATTGCATCTGGAGGATTAGAATTAGAAAGAATTATTTGACTTCTGATTGACCAAGTTAGATCCCATTTTTCCCAGGGTCTCCTTCTGGTAACTAAAAATCCCTAGCATACAGCAAATAAACATAGGAAAACTTTGAAGAAGATAGGCTTCCCAGGGCCTTGGGATTTTAGGAACAACATGGTGGAGCTTTCTTTGGGTTTCCTCCCATACATCCTGGCCAGGAGAAAGGAGAAGCCTCTAACCTGGACCTACCGATAGGGGCAAACAAAACACTCCAAGGAAAGCCGCTTCCCTCTAGCCAAAGGACAGGGAAAAGGGTAGTCTAACAACAAAAATCTTTTTGGCAATACCCACCCTACTCTAGCCAAATTTCAGTGTGTGTATAGAAAGTCTGAACAATATTAACAACTAGAATTAATCGACTTTTACAGAACAGTACACTTTGAGAGAACACACACACACACATAATTTCAAGTACACTTGAACAGTCACTGACATATGCTAGGCCAATAAACTAGTCTAAATATATTTCAAAGGTTAAATCCTTTAAAGTATTCTTTCTCACTACAGTAAATTATATTAGCAAAGAATAAGAAAGATGTTTGGAAATTAAACACTTCCAAATAACCTACAGATTAAAGAAGAAATTCTAAGGTAAATTAGAAAATATTTAGAAATGAATGACAATGTAAACAAAATAGATCGAAGTATTTGGAATGCAGCTACAGTGGTATGTGGAGGGAAATTTAGAGCTTTTAATGCCTATATTAGCTAAGATAAATGATGTTTCTATAAATAAAAACCAACAAAATAGAAATCAGACAAGAGAAAAGGAGAAAAATCATCATATAAAAAAGCCAATCACTGAAAATATTAATAAAGTTTATAAGCATCTAGGAATGATAATCAAGAGAAAAAGAGTAAACATAATTATCTATATTAGGAATGCAAGAGGAGATATCACAAAAGAGCCCATGTATGTTAAAAGAATAGAATGAGAATATTAATGATAATTTTATGCCAATAAATAGGATAGAAAAAACACGACTTTTGAAAACCAACTTTAAAGAACTATTATATAAATTGAATTCATAACAAAACTCATCCTATAAATAAAACTCTGAGGTCGGATAATTTTACTGTTGAATTCTTAAATGATTAAATTCCAGGCTTTCACAAACTTTATCAGAAAACACAAGAAAACTGATTCCATTTTATGAGACCAACATAATCCTGTACCAACACCGGACAAAGAGGTTAAAAGGAAACAATGATTGATCAATAACTCTCTTTAGAATAGATACACAAATATTCAACAAAATAGTAACAAATCAAATATCGAAATAGATAAAAAAAGATACTCTACCATGAACAAGTAATCATGTTCCCTGGATTATAAAATGAATTTAATATATGAAAATCAATCATTGAGATTAACCATATTAACAGAATAAAAGAGAAAAATCTTGTGATCGTACAAGAATGTTAATTCTCATCATTTCTACTCCATATTTAACTGGAGTATTAGCTAGTGATAGATGCAAGAAAAGCTGACATTTTTAAAAAGTAGAAAGAATGAAAATTGTCTCTATTTATGAAGATAGCCTATTTGTCTAACTAGGATATCTTAATACTGCTTGAATTTAGCAAGAGCACATGATTCAAGATCAAATACAATAATCAATTTCTGAATAGTAGCAAAAAGAAATTGGAAAATAAAAAATTTAAGTCAATAGCATGAAATATAAAAACTGTTACAGGAAAATTTAACTAAATATATAGAAGACCTTTATACTAAAAATAAGTATGCTGAGGAAATTTTTAAAAGATCTAAATAAATGGAATTATATACCATATTCATCTATTGAAGCTGTATTATTTTTATGATATTCAATATGCCCCAATTTTTCTATGGATTCAACAAAATAGCAATGAAAATATCAGCAGATATAGAAATTGACAAACTGATTCTAAAACACACGGAAATGAAAAAGACATAGATTAGCAAGCATTGTGAAAAAGGACAAAGAACTTATATGACCTGATTTCACTTATTTTAAAATTACAAAAAATAAGAGTCTAGATTTTGTGTTCCATCAGAAGTATAGGTCAATTAAACAGTATGGAAATATTATCAATTAATGATATAAGGCCACATGAGTTTTGAGAATGTGTAATCATATTTACAGAATAGGTAATTTAAGTGGGGGAGAATAGTCTTTTCAGAAAGTGGCTCTAGAGCATCTGAACATCTACACTGAAAAAAAATGAACCTAAATTTCTAACTTGACCATTGTCAAAATTAATTTGAAATGGATTAATAAGAAACGAGAAAATCTTCATAAATTTGGTAGGCAAACTTTGCATTACATAGGCAGGAGACAAATATCACCAACAGTAATCAACATTAGACAGTTAAGTGTATTTTATTCAAACTAAAAACTGTTGCTCGTTCAAAGATAAAATTATGAAATTATAAATGCAAACCAAAGATTGGAAGAAAAAGTAAACATGTATATGTAATATATGCATAGAGGCACACACGGGCGTGCACACACACACACACACATATAGGACTGCGCCCAGAATTCACAAGGAACATTCAAAAACTCAATAATATGAAGACAAATAACCAAATGAAAACAATGGGCAAAACGTTTTAACACACACTTCATCAACAGCATTAAGCACATGCAAATATGCTTACCCTCAGTCATCAGAGAAATGTAAATTAAATTCATACTGAGAATATATTTTCACACTCCCTAAAATGGTCAAATTATAAAATAATGGCAACCATTTGAAAATTTAATGGGAATTTAAAATTAAATACTGGCAAGCATGTGGTGCAACTGGAAAGTTCATCAATGCCAGAAAGTATTTTAGTAGTTTTAATCCTAGGTATTTTAGATAAGAGAAATGAAATATAAGTTCAAAAAAGGAAAACTTTAAACTAGAAACAATCCTGATTTCCTTCAACAAGAGGATGAAAATATCAGAATGAAAAACAGATAGTAGTATATTCTTACAATGGTGTGTTGTTTTAGCAATAAGGGATGAACTACAAATAAATACAGTAGCAAAGATGAATGACTCTCAAAAATAGTATACTCGGTGAAAGAAGCCAGAGAAAGAAGAGTATAAATGATATCTTTCTGTTTATATGAAGTTCTGGAATAGCTAAAATTAGTCAATAGTGATACAGCAGACAACTGATTGCCTGAGGTAGGATGAGAGATAGAACATTAACCATAAAGAGGAAGCTTCTGAAGTGATGGAGATGTTTCATGTCTTGATTGGGTGTTGACTACATGAGTGTATACATTTGCCAAAATTTATCAAACTGTGTATTTATAATTTGTGCATTTTATGTCAGGTAAAATTAAAAAAAAAACCTAGTTTAAAACTACTGCCTCTAGAAAAAAAAAAGATGTCTGGACTAGCTTTTGTAACTTGCAAAAAATCAAAGTTAGAGGGATTCTTGCATATGACTGCATTCTAAGCTTTTGATATACAAAGAAGGACAACTAACCCTTAAAATATTAAAATCTCCTCTTTCTTCAGAATTTATCAGAATTGGGGCTGAAGTCCAGATTCCTTAATCATTGTCTAGTGTCATCTCAATGATGCAATGCGGACCTCCAACAAATTGGCACTGTTATGAATATGGAAAGCTTTATTATCAATGACAAGTATTAATGCACTAAAAAGGAGACGGCTCAGTGTGGTTTAGTCTATCTCCTTAGTTTAAGAAAGAGTAAGCTATATATTTTTTAATCTTATTTTTAGAAAGTTTCAATTTTGTGAAAGCTAAGTAGGTTCCTAAATTGGCAAAGAAGATGAACTCTACCTGCAGTGTGCATCATTAGCTCCTGATTTGGCCCATTCTCTAACCCACCCTCCTGTAACAAAGCTGGTCCAGAAAGACGGTATCCAAGTCAGTCTGTCTCATTCTCATAAACCCAGATTCTTACTTTTCTTACTATGCAGAAGAAACATGAAGACCTCAAAGATACAGCAAATAAGGCAAAAATAACCGAGTGCATTGAGAAGATTGCTTTTAGGCACTTCCTCTAGAGGTGTCACTTCATTTACAAACCATTAGAAACAATTATCACCTTCCCCCCAAGGAGAACTTTTTGCTTTTTTCACATACCTGTCATGTTACCATCTATTTTTGATATAATATTCAGCTTTTCAACTCATCAACAATGTTATCAGTTAATTCTTTCTAGTTTATAACATACAGCTTTGCATATAAATGTAACTTGTAAGATTATCTCTATTAATCACTAATTTTTTTCTTGATTTGTTGCCTCATTCATACAATGATCTCTATGGTAAATAAATAGAAAATTTAATTAATACTCATTTTTATATTTCGACTAAAATTACTGAAAGTCTAACTTAAGTTTATATACTTTACATGTTACTATCTTTTAATCTATTACAATTTTTTTCCTTCCCTCCAAACTGGGAATGCTTTTACTAAATTTATGATGACCCCCGAACCGTCAAATCTAATACTCTATATTCAATCATTAATCTATTTGATTCTTATTAATACAACTGTCCTTGTTCACCATTCCAACTTTTGAAATTCTCTCCTCCTATGAATCTTGGACATCATGTTTGCCTAGCTTACTTGCTATCTATATGAAATACTATTTCTTTTTAATTTATTGGTTCCACTTTCAGCATTACTACATCTTAGCATTCTCTGAGATTTTTGTCCTTGGCCTTTTTATATTTCTCTATATACACTCCCTGTAATAATTTCATAAGATCGTTTCTAACAAAATATGTATAACTAAGGACGCTCAGATCTTTTGTACTCTCTTGAGTTCCCAATCCACTCACTGGATTGGGGCATCTCCAATTTAATAAACCACCGGCAACTAAAACTTAAGATATCAAATATAGTACTCAGTATCTTCATTCTCACTCTAATCTGTTTCTCCTGTATTTGTTATCTCAGTTACTGGTGTTCAGATGTCCAACTAGACATGATGGTGTCATCTTTGATGGCTCTAGGCACTTCACAGATGATATAACATCAGCAAATGAATGTTACACATTCGACCATTAAAACATCTTTTTTTTTCTGTTTACTTCCCTCTGGCCCCACTGCTGTTACTGCCTTTGTTCAGATTCTTATCATTTCTTGTCTGAATCATTAGAGCAAATTTCTTTTTGAACTTCCTGTTGTCACTATTTCCCCTTTCCAGTCTTTCCGCTACCTGCTGCTAGAACAATGTTTCTTAAAAGCCTAACCTAACTCTACTGCATTGCGAGCTATAAACTGCATATCCATTACTTCTTATCAAAGACCCTTCATTAGCTGTCTTTCAACTACTTCTTCAATCTCACTGTCTCTTATGTATACCTGACATTTCAAACAATAACCTTTTGTTTTGACTATTTTGAATAAATTAGTGTTTTTATATGTTTGTGTCTTTGCACATTTTACTGCCTCATGTTCACATTTCTTCTCCTTATTATTCCACCTGGAATCATCTATTTAGTCCTCAATACTTAATTAAAATGTTTTTTCCTCCAAAACAATGTGTCTATGACCTCTAAAACTTTAATGTACTCTATCTATTTATCCATCCATCTATTCATCCATCAGTCCATACAAGCACATATTCGCACTCCTGCTTATTCTTGCTTAAAGGGAGAGGTTAAAGCCTTGTTTTTATTGCTACTTACAAAGAAAAATATTTCCTGGAAGAAATACCCTTCAGAAATAGTACTGAATGGGAGGTTTCCACACCACTATTTATCAGGTCTTCTCAGCTCAGAAGCTCACGACTTCTCACATTTAAAACACAAAGCAATAGTTAATTAATTTCTATTACAACTTCCATCTATGGTAGGTATATAGATGCAACATAATCTTTGGTAACTCAGTTCACTTTTCTAGACCTTATTTTTCTCTTCTGTAAAATGAAATGTTTATACTAGATCTCTAAGTTTACTTTCATACATAAAATTTAAACTTAAATGGTTCTAAATATATCCTCATGTTTTACTCAGAAGAAATCATTTACACTAATTTCATCACTCAGATTATGGTCATTTTTATGTGCATAGATTTGATAGTCAAATATATACATCTCATGTATTCTCAGTAATTTAATATTTCACTATAATAAGATTCTAAAGCTGAGTTTATAAGTAGAGAGAAAATACAAACATGGAAATACTAGCAGATTATATTTCCATCTGCAGTGAAATGAATTAAAGTCATTCCTTTGTATGCACAGTTGCTCTAGTTTATAAAGCGTGTCTCTGCCTTTGGAAATATGCCGAGAAAAGGTTAATAAGTCAGATATTCTATTCTGTGACACTACTGCAGTTTAGCTCCTTCAGACCTTTATTAACTTTTTCTATTATTAGCTCACTGAAGACACTGCTTGTTTTCCTGGGTTGTGAAAAAATATATATATTAGGAGAAAAATGGTGTAGTGTCAAGACAAGCAAGCTGAGATTCCAAAGGTCTGAATCCCTCTTTTGTCACTGTCAGATGCATCCTCTCAAGCGACTTCCTTATCAGTCTGTGACTCTGTTTCCTCATATGGGCAGTGGGGTGCAAACAGTATCATGTATTTTGCTTTCTCTAAAGGATGCTGCAACAATAAATAACAGGTATGGAAACAAACTGACCTTTTAAAGAAAAAGCCACTTTATCATTTGGTAAAATATTATTTCATATTAGGGTGTACATACACATTTACTACTTTTTATCATCTTTATTTCTTCATACCTCTCCCGTGGCAAGCTGAAAGATAGGATTATAGAAGCTGGTATCCTTGTTTGTCCTCTGCTTTCAAAGAGACAAACTGTTCTTTCCAATTGCAGTAATATATTTTTGGTGAGGAAGGAGGTAGAGGGAACACAGACAGACAGAGGCTTACCAGAGTTATGTTTCTAATTGTTTGAAGAAGGTAATGGATTACGAGTTCTGTTATACTGTGACTCACACTCAAGAGGATAAGAGAGAGTGAGGAATAATCCTGTTCTGACATTGTCTGTTGGAAAAGACACCATGCACAGAGTAACAAACAAAACCCAAGACAAAGAGGTGGAGCGGGTGGTGAACGATCTTGTGGGAGTTCTCATAATTACTAAATCTTCATACTCCTTTGTCTCATGGCAACTATTGAAACTGACCTCATTGTAACAGAAAAAAAAAAAAAAAGACTAAAGTAGCCATCTAGAACCAAACTGGAAAAGATGTAGAGTGATTTCTCATGAGCAAATAAATTTTATAATAAACACATCTGATTCCCAGTGGCATGAATTTAATCACTGACTTGTGGTAGGTCTTGATAAACATCCTTTGCCCTAACTGGACTTCTTATTAGTGCAACTGTACTTACCAAGATAAAATCATACTCATCTACCTCCTGAAAGCACTTCAGTTCTGTTGGATAACAGTAGAAACAATTAAATACATGAGTCCTGTTCACTGACTGTGGTGGTAAACAGCGCACGCCATAAAACAGAAACCAAAGTCCAAGAAGCAAGAGTCCAGAGAAGACCCTCCCCACTTTATCCTTATTTTTAAATATTTAATTTAACCTCTCAACCATGTCCACTTTCTCAGTATTGCTTGCTTTTCAAAGATCAGGCAGCACTCCTGCTATATTAGTCACAGGTTTAAAGTGCCATCTTTCTAAATGTAATTTTTTTTTCTAAATTTTCATGTGAGGAGCTGGACTGTAGTTGATGTCTTCTGGAAAGTGATCCATTATGAAAACATCTTATTCAATAAATTGTGGAAGCTCCTAAAACTTCTAAAGTGGAATAGTCATATATAATTTGTTGAACAGAGGATACTTTCCCTTTAGTATCAGATAGCTAAAACATAAATATGTGAGAATACTAACTGATATAAAAATAGAACAACATAATTTACAGTATTATCATCACACAAAATACTTTCCAACATGAAACTCTACAATGATGAGTTCAGATTTCCCATTTTCATCAAATATCTACTCCTTATAAAGTAACATACAGATAGTAACAGAAATATCTCTAAAAATACCACAGCTTTAGGAAATATTCCCTAAAAAGAGCTAAGTAATAAGGAAAAGCCTGAACAAATTGTGTATTTATTCCAAGAATAACTGAAATTTGATGTGGATAAAAATACCGCACATATTTTTTCTTAAATTTTTTACATTTCTAACTTTCTTTTATAAGTCTACTCCACTTGTACCTAGAAAATACAAAATGGAAGAGTTAAGTTATTATCACAGACATTAAGTTTCAGATCACATTCAGGTGTCCAAACAATCACACAGTAGAGCTAACTTATTAAAATTTTTAAATATTTGCATCATCTATTGTTCATCCCTGTGTGAAAGTCAGGCAGAGGTATGATTCTGAGATTCTACCATTATGCTCTGAAACTTCAAAACAGATGGTGAAGTTTCATAGATCAGGGTACTACTCCTGTGATAAACCTCACCATGGGTGCTACTTATTGAACAAGCAACTGACAGTTTGGGATTTGGCACTGTGGGGCTTACAAGATGCAGATAATACATGATCACTACTCTTGGGGGAAACAGTGAAAATTCCATGAAAGAATAATATACTTAAGAGACTACCAGTGAGTACCTTTGTGTTGATGCTTCTTGACGAAACTCTACTACTTACCATATGACTTGAATTGCAATGTAATTTCCTTCTGCTTCCATCTTTGGGGTATGTTTGTGATCAAGAACACAATGGTCATAAATATATATGAAAATGGAAGGAAATTCAAAAATTTACAGCAATCCTAGAAATGTTCTAAATATTTGATGCCCCAAAGTGGAAACCTGCCGACTTAGCTCTTCTTCAGACAAATTGCTAAGATGTATTTCTGGGAAGCATGTGACCTACTACCATGGCCCCAAAGTGAAAATCCTCACATATTCTTGGGAGCTAATGCCAGTAGAACTACCCGCATCTGACCCTTCTCCACCATCAAGACTAATCTGACCATAGAGATGAGTTAGAGAACTTTTTATACACTTAAGCACATATGCTGTTATACGATTTCATTTTGATGTTGTTATTTGTGTGTGTGTGTGTGTGTGTGTGTGTGTGTGTAAAAGTTTATGTCTGCTTCTAATCTCTGGTGTGCTGTTTCATTTCTCATTATGATAATGTTTTTGCTCTATCCCTTAGTTCATTTCTTTGAAGAGTTCCCCTTCCAATTACTGTATTATCATCAGACATACTCCTAAGTTTATTCAGACAAAATTAATATTATTTATGATATTTTCATTTAATTATATTATGTTATTTAGGTTGTTCTCTTGTTCAAAAAATAGGAGTCTAGCTGACTTTCCACATGTTAAATAAAAACCATACACATAAAATTGACTTTGTTAGATACATTTTAAGATCCCTTTCTTCCCCTTAATGCTTTGAATCTATGAAATTCTGCCTATGGTATTTAAGTGTTTTTGTACATGAGCTTATGGTGCCTATATAAATGGTAACTAGGTTCAGACTGAATAAGGAAAAATATAATCACCAGGACATTTTCAAGGGTATTTTCATTCTATGCTTAAACAAGAATTGTGCTAACAGAGGATTTAGTAACCTGGGACATAGAAGAGATTAACTGTTCTAATTTGGGGCCTACTCATGTATTATTACACACATGGAAAAGGCCCCCCAGAGGCAGGGTGTGGAAGAAGGGTGTGAGGTGTCAAATGCATAAGCTGCAAATTTCATTGCCAAGAGTGTGGTGATGGTGACCACACAGTTTCACTTTCTCCTGTATAATTTACAATGCAAAAGATTCATGAAGAATAATCTTCTCATAGCTTCAAATCACAGTATTAGGCCCCAAGTTGTGCTGCACTCTTCCACAGCACAAAACAGAATTTCTGTCAGTATTTCAGTGAATTTCATTTGATAAAAATCTGAACAGATTTTTTAAAATGAAGGCAAAAGTGGAAACATCCTCTTTCCAAAATATAAATATGTATATCAAAATACTAAAACTGCGGGTCATGCTGAAATGGATCTTAGCTCTGTTATTCAATTATTTAAACTATTCATAATCTAAGCAGTTCTAAGTACGGCTCATCTGGGTAACCTTGATGAAGTTCTGAAGTTCTCTGAATCTGTACTTCCTTATCTCTTAAATAGGAACGCTAAAGTCTTACCAATTATCACTCATTTTAAAAATGAAGTGCTAAGGTGGCTGGCACGCTATAAGCCTGTAATAGGACACCATTTTAAACTCATCATTAACGTGTCCTTAGGGGATGCAGCTCAGGGACTAGCAGTCCTTAATTGGACTTTATTAGATTTAAGGGAATCCAGGGCTCTCTCCACAGTAAGAACAGCTCAAGTGCAAACCTCAGAGTCAGAACAGTCATGGAGAATGTCAGGAGAAGGACAAAGGAACATTTTCGGGGCTCCACGAACAGAAGTGATTATTTTTCTTGTTTTAGTATCATCGATATGCTTTCACAATCCCACTGGCCAGAATCACATAATCAGTAATTACTTGGGTGACCTAAAAGAACTTTTTGAACTTATGAAATAAATTTGTAAAGTTCACAGGCATACACAAAAACAAAAACCCAGACCTGATAAAGGTCTAGAAAATAAAATGACTGTTTTTACGTGAATGAACAAATGTGTACAATATTTCTATGGCTGACACTTAAATCATAAAGTTATAAATGTTACAGATAAATTCAGTTATTTGTTTAGAGATTCTATGACTCACAGAGGCTTGAGAGACTTCAGTTTTTCTATAAACAAGAGTCAGGGGTGGGGGCTGGGGGGCCCAAGGGGTCCTGCTCCCTTTCAGTATCATCATCATAAAGGACCATCAGTATTACCTGCAATAAAGGATCCCAAAATTCTACTCAATATATGATCTAATTCTTCTACTTCTTATTTATATGCAGAACTTAAAGTTAAACATCCAAGAGACAGTCCATAAATGTTTGTGTAAGAAAGAAAGAAGGAAGGAGAGGGCAAAGTTGAAACACTAATACTAGTTGGAAGAGAAGGTAAGTTATAACTGTCTAGGTTTAATGTCTAGGACAATTTTTCCCTACTCTGTTTTCTATGGAGATTATAAAGAGACAAATTTCTGAGTTTACGTTGCACCACCACATTTATATTTTTAAAACAGTATCCTCAGGCAAAGCTGATATACAAATACAGTTTATTTCAGAATATCCCCAAATATTTTGCTAATAAATAATTTTAACCTCTTTGTAAATAACCTGAATTAATAATACATACATTAAAAAAAGTTCCTTGCTATGATAGATCCACTAGGTATCTTTAGTAATACATGTTTCCTAGTATATCAAAAACATTAAGAAATTTAGAATCAGAAGGATGTAAGATCAGATTCTGCTCTTCTACTTACTAGATTTATGACTGTGACAAGTTATTTCACATTTTTAAGGCTGCTTTCTCATATATAAATTAGAAATTGTATCTAACTCTCAGAATTTTTGCTAAGATTAAATGACAAATTTTAACAAAGATCAAAAGAATATCTATCTGATGTGCAGAAAAGGTCAATAAATATCAGTGCCCACCACCTTTGTCTTAGTTTGTTGATGTAAATTCAGACATTTTTATTTTTAAAGCCAAATAACTTTTAACATATATTATGATCAAAATTTTCATTGAGAAATTTTTTAATTAGTTTAAATATCACAATGATTATTCATATTTATTCTATCCTATATTCTACCTACTCTGTCTATATCTTTTCTCTCCTTTTCCAGCAAATATTTGATAACTGACAGCTACATGCCAAACAACATAGCAGATGATGAAAGGAATTGTTTTAGTTATATTTTGCTGTGTAAAAAATTAACCCAAACTTAACGGCATACAACAACAAACATTACAGCAGTGTTTCTGAGAGTCAGAAATATAAGAGCAACTTACTGAGTGGGTCTGGTTTGGGGTCTCTCCTGATGTTAGAGTTAAGATATCAGCAAAAGCTTCAATCACTTTAAGATTTACCCAGAAGAGGTGATACACAGTCAAGTCGCTCAGTTACATAGCCCTTGATTAAAGACTTCAGTTTCTCACTGATTACTGGTAGAAGAACTCAGTTCCTCAAAATGTGGACTTTATACAGTTGCTGGAATGTCTTTACAACATGCTAGGTAGTTTATTCAATGCATGCAAGAACTTTGAGGATCAAAATTATATTGGCAAAATTACTGCCTATATAAGACTGTCCCTTTTAGTCCAAGTGACATTGTTTTCACTAAAATAATTCTTTTAAAACTGGAGTGAGAGGATATAGCTCAGTGGAAGAGTGCATGCCTAGCATGCACAAGGTCCTGGGTTCCATCCCCAGTACCTTCATTAAAATAAAAAAGTAAATAAATTTAATTACCTCCTTCCAAAGCAAAAACAAAAAGCCATAAATAAATAAATAATATATTTTAAAAAACCCCAAAAAACCAACTGTTTGGATCTCCTGTTAATCTTAATGTGCCAAAAGTCACACTGACAAATCTCTTTGATATATGCCCCTTTTCTACTTTAGGCTTTTGCTGATGGGCACTTTCCTTAAGCTTCTTAATGCCTTTACTATTTGATTTATAGGATCTGTGAGGCATACCCTTAAAATCTTTAGAGGACCTTTTTTCTTCTTTTTTTTTTTTTCTGACTGAATGGTATTCTGGGGTTTCACCTTAGAGTTTTATGAGATCTTAACAAAGATTTTACAGCCCCAACCTCAATTTTATCTGTACAGCATGTTTTCCTGACAGTGGTTTGCTATCTGGAGTGGTTGAGAATTTTCAAAGCAATCAAATCTTGCCTCTTTGTGTTTAACAATATTTACTTTAGTTCATCTCTCTCGTCACATTTTACCTAAGTATCAAAAAGAACTCAGATGGTATCTTCAACACCTGGTCTGGAAAGTCCCACAGCTAGACTTTCCAGCTCATTAGGTACATTTTCTACTTTCTTTGTTTTTGCCAGAATCATTGTTGATTTAACTTTTTATCACTACATTATAGACTCCCTTTCCTCCAGGTTCCAGTAAGATATTGATAACTTTATTTTTAGCCTTTATGCATACCATTCTAAGTTGTCATCATTCTTCTACATAGAGGTTGTTTTTCAAGACTTTTAAATCTTTTACTACTCTTCTTTTCAAAATCCTACCAGTTCTCTACACTGTCCAGTTCCAAAGAGATTTTATATCTCTGTCATGGCAGCATGATGAACCACTTCCAAATACTAAATTTTGCGTTGATTATGACCTAGTCTTGGAAGTTATACTCTGTGATTTCTGCTACATAGAAGGGAGTCATAAAGTACAGCCCACACTTGAGGAAAGGGGATCTAAACGCATTCTTTGGAAGGAGTGTTAAAGTATTTGATTTGTGGCCATATTATAAAACACTGCAGGAAGAAAACATGAATAAGACATACCCTTTTACTTTAGGGCTTTCTTAACTAGTAAAAGTAACAAATGCATAAAACAAGTATGATACAGCATACAATACACTTGAATAGATTTATAGGAAATTTTTTTTAGATACAGAGGAAGGAATTTATGTAGTTTGTAGTGTTTATGTAGTTTGGATGAGTTGTAAACTTTAACAATGAAAAGAAATTCACAATTCAGAGAAACTGCGAAATGGTACTTTAGGCAGAGAGTAGAGAGGAAAGAATTCAGAGATAAATGGAGAGACTGGGAAGTCTGAGGAATGGAACTAGTAGTCCACCAGAGATGTCTCATAAGAATGTAAGTAGTAAGGAGTCACAGGATATAGTGTTAGCTGGTGTCCAGTTGTTAAAAGAATTATATACTATGATAAGAAGTTTGAACACAAAATCCAAAGAAGATGGATTTTACAAGCATCACATCTGAGGTTTCTTATTTTATTATAAAATTCATATGGCATTTCATGCTATTCTGTAAAAAATCAGTTTTTTTTGTTTTTGTTTTTTTTTTTTTTTACTTAAAGAGTTTACCTAGCTTTTAAGTAAAACTTCCATTCTTGGAATAGATGCAACTGTTTATGATCTGGTTTCACATACAGTTCACATGTTACAAGGTAATCTTTGAGCAAGCCAAGTAAAGATGCTGCCCATGGTACCGACAGCAAGGCTGAAACATAATTAGATATTTTAAAAGAGGATATCAGAGTAAGATCTGTATTTGAGGAAGTTAACTCTGTGGATAATAATGATGACTATAACCTGCATTTGGGAAATTAGGAAGGGCAAGTTGAAGGTTATTGTAAGAGACAGATGATACTTGAACAGTAAGTGTGACTTGAGAGAAGCAACAGCTTCGAGAGAGTTACAGGATAAG
The DNA here is from genome assembly GCF_048564905.1 of Vicugna pacos. Taxonomy (NCBI): domain Eukaryota; kingdom Metazoa; phylum Chordata; class Mammalia; order Artiodactyla; family Camelidae; genus Vicugna; species Vicugna pacos. The sequence continues at coordinate 36,122,463 of NC_132992.1, read as the reverse complement.
GGATTGCTTCCTGGAATTCACTGAATTATTTATATTTCCTAAAATGTTTGTTTTCAAACAACTGGCTCAGATAACTATGTGCATAGAATGTATTTCTCTTGGGGAGCCACTCATTCATTTCGTGGTCCGTCTTGTAACAACCACCATCAGGGAATCAACTGTGTAAGACAATACAGAGACAGAGCACATTCTACTCCTGAGAGTCTACTTCATTTTTCAATAATGACTAGCTATTTCCACAGCAAGCCTGAAAGAAGTCTAATTAAATGACCTATCTTTATTCATTTATTTAGCCAGGAAAACTAAAGGTAATTTTAAAGCTGTTGTTAAAAGAGGCCAAAAGCTGGTTCAGAGATTAGATTCTATGCACAGAGACGAATGATCTACCAAAATCTTAATCCACAAGTTAATTTTTACAGAAAAGAAATGATATTTATGTTGCTAGCACTCTATCTTCAAATGAAAATGTAGTATTTTTTTCAAATAAAATTAAAATACACATTAGTTATGTACAAAACTAATCCTCCTTATACCCCTACAACTTCTGTTTCAGCAGTTCACTAGTGGCCCTGGAGAAACTCAACTGGAAAATAAAATGTCTCCCAATCCGTCCCACAAACCCAATTTCTGATGTGACAGCGAAAAAAAACCAGGATGACTGCTACCTAAATCCAGTTTTTCAACAGGGTGATATAAATCGTGCATACTGAGAAGATGCGGATGTTTAAATGCCTTACTTATCTTCCATTAACAGTCAATTAGCCTGAGGAGAAAACTTTCAGTGGAAGGTGTGGGAGGAATTTTTAGAATGCTTACTGGAGGCGGATCAAAAAGTAATAATGATCTCCACGCCAAGATGCCTCCTACTCCCTAAATCCCCGTGAAATCTCAACAATCCCTGAGTTAAGCAGATGTGATTCTACAAGCTTAAAACAGAGAGAAGGGAGAAAAAGAGAGAGAGGGACAGAATTAGCATTTTGGAAAGAATTCCCGTAGGGAGGAAGAACCAACTTTAAACATTTTAGAATGGAAAATAATTGAAACTAAACCAGAGAAAGGTCTTTACAATAGTGATTGCTTAAGATTGTAATTAAAATCAGGAAAACATTTCTATCCTTTAAAAACCTCCAGGACAGTAGTGTGTGTGAAGGAAAAATACTGCAAACCATATCAGTAAACAAAGAATGCTGAAACCATCAAGCCATCTGCGGCTGCTGCCTCCCCCCAGTGAAGACAAGCCTGCAGCCCAGCCTCTGCAGCCACTCAAAATGGTGCACCCTGAGGGGACTCAGAATAAGAAAGGACAGGATACTGGGCCTAGATAGCTAGGCGCTTGTCAAAGGAATGAATTCAATGAGACCAAATGTTTGCTTCCTTCCATACATAGAAAAGCACTAAATTCTTTAACTTGAGATGCCTGGTCTTCTTTACACAACAAGTAATCTCGTATTGTTCCAACTACCCGGTCTTTGTTGTAAAGCTCCTGTGTACCCTGGCTCCTCCCCCACCTCTTCGGAGCAGTCCCTCAGAGAGATCTGAGAGGCTGTCATCCTGGCTCGAGTCCTCCTGCCAAATAAAACATAACTCTCAACTTATAGACTGTGCATTTATTTCAGTCGACAAGTGTAACCCTTAGGAAAATATGCAAACAGGGACATTAGAGGTTTTTCCCCTAGAATCCCATCTCAACACAATTTGTACTTAGCACAGAAAATGTGAGTCAGGAAAAAAAAAAAGAGGAATTGGTATTTTACTGAGGTTATAAATCCAATTTTTCACATAAGATAGCGTTTCCCAAACAGTAGATCACGATATATCTTGAGTTACAGAATGATTATACCCCTTCTATTAACTTTGACAATCTGGTATTGCCCTCATGCTAGAAGTTAGGATAGTGCAGTATGGAGCAGTAGGTAAGAGCTTCAGCTCTGGAGAGGCTAGAAAGCCAGCAGCATGTTCTTCAAGTTGTGTAGGCTCTTAAATGAACTACTGACATATTTTTAAAACCTTTATTTTGAAAAAAAAAGACAGGTGCAAAGAAAATTGCAGAGGGATATAAAGGGAGGTCCAGTTTACCACGTATCCAGCTTCCCCCAGTGTTGATGTCTTGTATAATAACAATGCAAAGTCAAAAGGAGGCAATTATCACTGATACAATTCAGAGTTAACTCATATTTCACCAGCTACACATGCACTCATTTGGGGGGATGTGTGCGTGAACTGCTAAGCAATTCTATGACATATATTTTCATGTAACCACCACCACAATCAAAATGCAGAACTGTACAATCACAGAGGGCTCTCTTGTGTCAATCTTTACAGCCACATCCACCCTCTTTCACTTCCTCCATAAACCCTCCCTACAACTAATCTTTTCTTTATCGTTCATTATTTCAAGAATATTTTATAAATGGAATCGTATACAGGTTAGATTTCATATAAACCTATACATAGTATGTACACATGTATTTTATATATACACTATATACAAAAGTTGGACATTAGGTTGGACTTTTTTCACTCAGGATGATTTCTTTGAGGTTTATCCAAGTTGTTGCACGTATCAATAGCTTATTCCGTTTAACTGCTGAGCAGTATTCCATGCTATGGGTATGTCACAGATTGTTAAACCCACTGAAGGGCATTTAGATAACTGCCAGTTAGGGTCTATTATAAATGAAGCTGCTGCGAACATTTACGTACAAGTTTCTGTGTGCCTATACATTTCATTTCTCTGGAATAAATGCCCAAGAGTACAACTGCTTGGTCCTATGTAGTGTCCATTTTCAATGTTAAAAGAAACTGCCCAACTGTTTTCCAGAATAGCTGTGCAATTTTACATTCCCACCAGCAATGCATGAATGATCCAGTTTCTCCACATCCCCACCTGTATTTGATGTTATTAGTAATGTTTTTTAAAATTTTAGTCTTTGGATAAGCATGCAGTGTTATCTCACTGTGGTTTTAACTGCATTAGAGTGGCTAATGATGTTGAACCACATTTTCTGTGTTTATTGGGTGTCTGTATTCAGTGAAATGTTTATCTCTTTTGCCTATTTCCTAACTGGATTATTTGTTTTTTTAAATGTTGACTTGAGAGTTCTTCATGTAGTCTAGATAAAAGTCCTCTGCTGGATATGTAATTTGCAAATATTTTCTCCTAGCCTGTAATTTTTCTTTTCATCCTCTTAACAGGATCATTAGCAGAGTAAATATTTCTATATTTGATGAAGCCCAATTTATTAACTTGTCTTTATTAACTTTTTTTGGTGTCAAGTTTGACAACTCTTCACTTATTTCTAGGTTATAAAGATTGTCTCCTTTTTTTCCCTAAAATATTATACTTTTATATTCAAATTTGTTATCCACTTCCTGTTAATGGTTTATTAAGGTGTGAGACTTAGGTAGAGGGCATTTTTTTAATGCCTTTGTATATAAAATTGTGCCAAAACTGTTTCTTCCTTAATTGAATTGCTTGTGTAACTTTGTCAAAAGTCAATTGAGTATATTTGTGTGAATCTATTTCTGGTTACTCTATTCCTTTCCATTGATCTATGTAACTTTCTCTGTAATATTACAACATCTATTTCACTCTACTATATACCATAACTATTATAACTATATAACAAGTCTTAACACTAGAGAGAGTGATTTTTCCTAATTTTCTTTTCCAGAACTGCGTACTCTAGGGCCTTTCCTTTTATATACATATTTTAGAATAAGTTTATCTATGTGTACAGAAACCTTGCTGGGAATTTGATAGGAATTACATTAAATTTATATTTCCTAGGTTGAATCCTCCAATCCATAAGCATAATGTATCTTTCCATTTACTCAGGTTTTCTTCTATTTCTTTCATCAACATTTTGTAAGTTGCAGCATACAGCTCTTGTATATATTTTGTTAGATTTATACCTAAGGATGTCCTAGTCTTTGGAAGATTTGTAAATAGCACTACATTTTTTATGTCAGTTTAACATGTTCCTTATTAGTATACAGAAATGCAATTCATTTTGTGTGTGTGTTGATCTTGTGTTCAGCAATATTGTTGAACCCACTTATTCTAGTTTTTTTTTTTAAACTGTTTAGATTGTCTATCTAGACAATCATATCATCTGCAAATAGGGATAGTTTTATTTCTTCCTTTCCAAACTTGTGTGACGTTATTTTCTCCACACCCCCTGCCTTTTCACCTTATTGCATACGCTAGAACTCTCAGTCCTATGTTGAATATGAGAACTCAGAGTGGACATCCTTGCAATCTTCACAATCTTACAGTGAAAACAATCAGTCTTTCACCATTACATATGATGTCAGCTGTAGATTTTATTTGTAGATGCATTTATCAAGTTGAGGAAGTTTCCCTCTTTCTAGTTTGCTGATCGTTTTTATCACTAATGGTATTGGTTTTTGTCAAATACTTTTCCTGCATCAATTGATATGATCATATGATTTTCTTCCTTATCTCACTGATATGGTAGATTACACTGACAGAGTTTCATATGTTGAACCAGCCTTATATACCTAGAATAAATTTCAATTGGTTGTTAGATATAATTTACTCTATACTGCTGGATTCAATTTGCTAATATTTTGTTGATTTTTACATATACGTTTATCAAAGATTTTTGTCTGTAATGTTATTTCTTTTTTCTTTTTTTGTACTCTCTTACTTGGTTTTGGAATTAGGGTAATGCTGGCCTCAAAAATTGAATTGAGAAATGTTTATTTAACTTTGTACAGACTTAATTTTGTACAGATCTTTCCTTATCTGAAAAACAAGGAAAATAAACTTTTAAGTTACTGAAAATATTTAAGAACACATATTCTTACAAGTGTTAAACTAGAATCTGGAATTGGGAAGATGCTCAATGCCTGGAAACCATTTCTATCGATCTGGTACCCAAAACACAGTGGGCAGGCTGGAACTCAGCACTGTCCCTCCCTTCTATATCCTGCTTAGGAGCTTCCTCCAATCAGCATGCTACGTTCACTTATAGGCTTTACCCACGATACTATTGGGAGAACAAAAACTTTCCTCTATCCCTCTAGGTTCCTCTGGCTGGTCTAAGAATTAAATTGACATTAGACGGATTAACAGGAGAAAATCAAATTTAATTTCATACATACAGGAGCCCCACATGCATGAGAGGTTCAGAGACAGAAAAGCAAAATGAGGTCTATATGTCATTCTGAGCTAAGGAATGGGACAGGGGACTCAGCTTCCAAGGACAGGAGCATCCTTCACAGGATGATAATAAGAAAAGCGGTTGTTTGGAAATTATATGTTTGCCCTCTCACATACAGATGGGGACACTTAGATAAAATTTATCTCTAGGAATAACATTTTTTGGGGAAAATCCCCAATTTAAACTCTTGGAGGGGGAGTAGTTTCTCTTGAGCCACAAGATCGTTACTGCCTTTAGCTCAAAATAATCCATGTGTCAAAATGGCACATTTTGGGGAGACCTGTTCTGAAACCCTATAATTAACCATCATATTGCATCATACACTCCTCATTAATATCACAATTAGGGCTTCAAAAATATTAAAGAGTAGAACATTTTATGCAAAATGACATATAAATCTATCTAATGTAGAAACACCAAGATAAATTAGCCAACTCTAAGAAGACTCAAATGAGAATAACACCAACTATAACATTAGGAAGACACTGTACACAAAGAACAAAGAGTATTGCTTAGCACTGAGCTCTAAGTCGTCGTCAGCCACTGTAGCCGCTGACCTACAGTGTACTCTGAGAGGAACTGGGGATGAAAAACTCTGTGCTTTGGGAAAACAGGCCCCTTAGATATGTACCACAGCAAGAATTTTAATGAACCCAGATTCTTACATATTCTCATACATAAAAAGCACTGAAATCATTAACTTGAGTTATCTGTTCTGTGTGAATAGCAGTAATCTCTTACCAAGATGAATGCTTGACTGCACGTATTCCCTGGCCAAAAGCCATATATAAACCAGGCTTCTCCCTCTACCCTTTCCGAGCAGTTTCCTTAGAGCTGCCGAGAGGCTGTGTCTCAGGGTATCGTGCTCAGTAAGGTCCCTGAATAAAACTTAAATCCACAACTCTTAAGCTGTGCATATTTTTCTTTATGCTGGCAACATTAAGAGAAGAATAAAGAAATTAAGATTGAAGGCTCTTGTTATTAAAAGCGTGATCTAGACCCAGCAATGTCACCATAACCTAGGAGTTAATTAGAAATGAAAATCTCAGGCCCCCAGCCCAGATTTACTGAATCAGAATCTGCATTGTAACAGAAACTCTAGGTGATTCCTATGCATATCAGTGATGGAGGGGAAAAAAAACAACAACTTGATTTGGCTGCAGAAGACAGAAATAAATAGATATACATATATGAATATGTGTATTTATTTCAGCTTCTCCAGCTTTCTTCATTCTCTTCTGCTTGAGTTTGGCAACTGGTTCTACTGGCTTAGCTTTGAAAGAAAAGATTGGGAAGCTAAGCTGATGAACTTACTGCTGAGTTATTCACAGTTTTTCTTTTTTCTTACCATTTGTGAAGTTTGGGATTGTCACAATAAATATTATTTATGCCTCAAACTTAAGTACAGTTACAAATCCTCAATTTCAAACTTTAAAGGCTTATTAAATTACTTGGCAAATATTTGCTATTCTTATCTCCAAAGAAATGAACAAAAGGAAGTTAAGTTATTCTGCTCTTTTGGGTAATATATGCCATTGAATGGCACTGGCAGTTAGAAATTTCAAAATGTGCTCTATTTAGGTTCTCTATTCTTTTCGTGAATGAGGAATAACAAGAAAAACTAAAGATATTTGTAGGGGAGGAAAAATAATTTTCCTTCTACCTTTCTGGGTTCTTACTGAGACTGCCCTATGCTAAAAGACAGATGAACAGAAGGAAAACTAACAGAAGTTTAATAACATGTATACATCCTGTATACATGGGAGAGACCCAGGAAAACTGAGTAACTCTCCAAAACAGCCCAAGTAACCACCTTGAATATCATCTCCAGCTAAAGAGAAAACATGTTGGGAGTGGAGGAGCGAATTACTGGAGGTCATCAGGTAAAGCAGGGTAAACCAGGTGACGGTTGTTAAGCAGATTTAAGTCCAAGCCTTCTTGACTGATAAGAGTTTCTGGAGATTTGACCACTCTCTTCCTCTACAGAGAGGAAGACTCCCTGACAAATGCAAGTTTCCCTCATTAATGCAAACGTCTCTTACAAAAGGGCAACTTCTATTTGGCTTTCAGAGCTTCTCTCCTGTCTGCTGTTTTTAAAAAATAACCAGCTCAAAATATCCTTATGACAGAGACATATTTTGGGATGGCAAATTCTGTTCCTCTTCACAGTTTTAGGGGCTGGAAAGCTGCAAAGGGAAGTATAAAGACAGGATATTGGCATATTAAAACAAGCCATCCAAAATATTGATCTAGGATTCTTCCTTTTAAAAGATCTAGGATTAAATTAATTAAATCATTATTGGCATGTTTTGTAAAGGAGTTACAATTAAAATGTATGAACTTAAAAATAATATAAACTGTTATAGAGTGAACTGCATTCTCCCTTTGGATTTTTCTACTTCAAATGTAAATTTGTCTAATTGAAGCAGAATTATTGCTTAGATTTTCTGTGCTCTCTTTTTCATTGTTGCTCTTTTTCACCTTAATCTTATAGTGGTCACTCTGGGAAATAGGAATTAGAGTAGTAAGGTTTTCTAACCTTTTAAGCCAGAATCTCTGTGGAATCAACTAGCTAAACTTTTAGCAGAGTAAACAGCTAACAGATACTTCATGTCTCTCCTGTGCTGTTTGTGGGGAAAGGTGTAGTGTTAGTGTCAACTCTTCAACTAACAGTAACCTTGAAATAGAGTATACCTCTGTAAACTCAACTGTTTTGTTTTTCAAATTCCTCTTCTGTTCAGTAAGTCTAAAAGTGTCTAGCTCTGACTCTATGCTCTTTCTGCAAATGACCCTGAAAATATTTGTGTCAGTATCACTTAGCATTTCCAACCACAGCCTCAATAACATGCTGGGTGTTGATGGGTTTTTAATACTAATGACACCATCTTTTCTATCCTGCAGGGAATCAAAATCATATATCTAACTCCCTTCCCATGGCAGATTTCTCCCTAACTAATACCAGCAAGTTATTCACATCCCAACAGACTCCCATTTAGAGATATAGTATTTTTTGTGAGAAAATATGAGAACTGAAAACTCTGCACCTTAAGCTTAGTCTAATTTTTATATGTCTTTTTTAAATGCACACCTTGCAGTAAAACAAAAATGACAGTAACACCTCAGTTTTGTATAAAAGTATGTTAATTTTAATACTCTTATGCGGTGCTTACATTATTTCTCACAACTCCTGTTTTTTTTTTTTGTAATTGAAACCCAAGTTACTTAAATTTACTATATCCACTTTTACCCTGTTTCCCCAATTTTCTGCTAGACATGAACCAATATTTTTAAAGAAATAAAAGCACACAGAGAACTATATTCAATAGCTTATAATCGCCTATAATGAAAAACTGAATCGCTTTGCTATACACCAGAAACTAACACAACATTGTAAATCAACTATATGTCACAGAAAGAAAGAAAGCAAGCAAGCAAGCAAGCAAGCAAGCAAACAAGCAAGCAAGCAAGCATCCATGCTATATACTTCAATACAAGGCTGCTAAGAATAATGTAACCATGAAGTCTTGAGAGGGATAATAGAGATCAACTTTTGAGAAACTCAAGCAGCATTTTCCACACCAGATCAACATCCACAACAGATAAGAATCCGCTTGTTTCATCAGAAAGAGGAGGCACCCAAACCTTACCAAGCATTCTATTCTGTTGAGAGCACTTTCAACGAATAGAAAGTGTTTGCTTAAACTGAATACTTATGCCTTTGGCCACTGGCTCTTATCTCTTCAAACTGAACAGAAAAGTATGATCATTCTCTGAAGTACAGATCCAGAAATATTTTAAATTCTTATAGGTTTCTTCCTTCTCCAGGATTAAGATCTCCTTTATTATTTGACAGACCTTCAATGTACAAAGTTCCTGGCACATAGTAGGCAGCAATAAATATTTGTTGGATGAATGACAGCTTCTTCAAATCATGCAGAGTGGAAATAAAATTCCCTTCCTATGTTCACTATGTTTCTATTTTTTAAGTCTGAGTTGGAGTCATCTGAAAAAGCTTGGATTTCCCCTTACTCAACTTTACTCCAGTCATTCCAAATTTATTTGAACAGAGGAGTCAATATTTTAGAGTATTAACATGATTTCTGAGCTGTGTCAGTATCAAATTCAATAAGCATGCTTTTTATGATTCATCAAAATCATGATAAAATTTTTGAGGAAGCCAACCATAGAACGAGACAATAGACATCTATCCCTTACTTTCACTAGTATTAGACAAAGAAGCCAGAATGCTCGTGGCCCTATCTACTTACCAATTTTTTTAAGTTGTGCCACAATATATATTATTTGAGAGTATATTAAATCTTTCTAAAACTCAGAAATATAATCCCAATAAGTAAGTAGAATGAGTTTAGCAAGGCTGACTGTTATTGAATTGGTGCTAGTTGCTAGTACCCCTAAAATTCCCTTATGATTACTCTAGTACTTTGTGTTTAATAGTCCATTTTCTTTTTTTCCCTAGAGATGCTCATTATACTTAGTTTATAATTCTCATAATCCATTTTTTTTTTGGAAAACTGCAATCTTAGCCCATCTCCATTTTTTGGTTCGATTCCCATTCTCCATGATTTCTCTAAGATTTCCAAGAACTGTTCCAAGATGTGAGAGAGAGAGGAGTACAGATATAAATATAAACATATATTGCTTACACTATTCTATTAGTTAATTTGTATAATTTGTGTTTATGATAAAATTAAATTTCATATGTAGCCTCTTCATGTATCCCTACCTATCTCATTTATTTTTCTCATTAAAGTAAGATGTTCTATGTTTCTCAATTTCAAGACCATCTTCTTTGATGCAGCAAAAAACTGAGTTCTATTTAATTTTATTTTCTGTAAACATTGCCTCAATTCTGGGTCTCTATTTTTTAAGACCAAAACAAAATTTAAAATCGTTCTGTTTCTAGTACCTTTGGCTCATTTCTAGGTCTGAGTTCATTGACAACAGACTTTGAGATTTAAGTCAGTATTCTTTATTTGCTTGTATGTTTCTTGATTCTTTAGAAATCTAAACTGATAGAATAGCAATCTACATGATTATGGTAAATTTTTAGCTGCTTGTTTTTCTCTTAATATTTCTTAGATATTTTAATACACTTTTAAATTTTTTAAATAAACATTTCCTATCTTCAGTCTATCTCTTTTTATTATTTCAATCCATGGTGTGATGACTTTCATTTCTGTGAAGCTCTTAACTTACTTCCTGAAGTTCACATATCTGATTATACATCCTAATTCCAATTTATGTTTTTTAATCATGATCACTTTGTGCCAATAATATATAGTTCCATGCTCCAACTACCCTTTAGTTTATTGTTCATTAATAAGGCAGAATAGATTTTCAAATTTTTGACTTTTCAGCCAGGCAGATAAAGAAAGGATCAGTTCACCTGCTTTAATTGAATAAAATTTCCAGTCAAAATGTGGATAAGATTTTTCATGCATTTCACATGCATGTTTCCCATCTTTGCTAAAGTTTTGCTAAACTGCTTTCTATCACTCTAATAATCATCACTAGGTTCATTAATACGTTTATCTTGATTAGGTGATTATGCTGCACCAGTAAATTAACCATAACCTATGCATTGCTTAAAAACAACAACATAGAAAATTTGTTGCTTGCTCATGATATAGGCTCAAACAGGCCTGGTGGTGGGGAGAGTCCTCTGCCCCATGTAGTTATTCAAGGTCCCAGGCTGAGAGGATCTCTACTACCTGGAATGTCACAATTCACTGATTCACTGGGCGCCAGCTAGAAAATCATTTGCATATTTTCAATGTTCTGTCTCGGAAATGTTATGCATTACTTCTGCCCATGACTTATTGGCCAGAACTAGGCTGTAGTTAATCCTTCCTAACTGTAAGCATTGGCATATAAGTTGGCTACCTGGTGAGTACCACTGTCCCTATCTGGGTTTGTAGATTAATTTACGTCTATGTACTTCCTTACATCCAACTTCTTTGACTAGAATCATTTCTTAAAATCAACCACTATATTCCAATGATGAACCTTCTTCCACTGAATTTCTGGTATAACCATGAGAACATACCCACTTACTTTCATTAAAATATCAGGTCCTCACTTTTTTTGCATAGTTTTGGTAAACACTTACTGAAGTTGCATATGGCAGTATCTTTACATCTCTATATGTACTTCCCATGCATTCTCTCTACAATGATTATTTATATGACATACCTCCTTCTTTTACAAAATCTAGTTTACAGTTTGCTTGAGAATTCCCTCCTCTGATATTTCACTTTAAATTATTTTGATCAGACAGGAATGTTTTGGCAACTACATTATTCTAAATACTGTAAGATCCAATGTCTTCAACAATAAGAATTTTAAAATCCTATTTTTAACTTCACATCCACAGCCATCTGTTCACTCCTCATAAATATGTGTTCTTTCAAATTTTAACCTTCAATTACAAGTGGCAAATATTTTACATATGTTCCCAAATGCTTCTGTTTACTATGATATTTACTAATTTGCTCATCAATATCACTAGAAAGTCAAGTTTTCTTTATCCACTTATTCCTTTATTCTTCATATATTAGTTAATTTAGCAAATGTGTGTTGAGTATTAACTCCATACGAGACATTGTAATGGTGTTAGTATAATTGCTCCAATATGTTTCAAAATAAGCTGAAAGTGAGTAGAAATTAAAGTAAGGATAGTTGATTGAATACCCACAAATATTTTGTTATCTAATGAAATTTTTCCAAACCAACAATAATGTGAATTTTTAAGTCATTAACTCATGAAAGTGAAAAGAAAGAGAAAAAAGACAACAGCATCACAATTGTGGAAGTCAGAAAGCGTGAAGAGTGGAAATACCTAATGTAGCCAAGAAATCTGAATCATAAATCCATAAAGGGTCAATTCACAGCCAACTCAGTTGTTTTCACAGAATCTTGAAAGTCAGTAGGCAATCGTGGATTGGGAGATACAGGACCAGAAAACTAGATTAAGGAGAACTAGCTGAAAACCTCTTCAAGAATCACTCTAGTATCCAAATTCCTTCTTCTGCTTTGATTAACAAGGTGATTTCTCCTCCTGCATTTTGCAAAACAACTGGATATTTATTCTGTGGATGAAAAAGTTAAAAAGAATAAGTAGCACAGAGTCTCATCATAGGCAAACTAGGTACCATACTTCAGACTGAAGAAACTATGAGCACGCATGCACATGAAAGTGTTGATCTTCCCTCAGTACACTTCCCTCACTGGATTCCTGGGATCATCCAACACTGAAGCCAAGTCTACTCTCCAAGAAAAATATTTTAAGAGGCTTCTATCAAGAATCTTTGTAGCCTAAGAGAGAGAGATGGGACAGGATAAGAAGGGACAGGATAGGAAGGGACAGGAGGGAAAGGAAAAGAAAGCCCATGATAGCATATCCTCAAGTAAAATACCCAGTTAGATCACCCATCGTAAAGCTTCTATCTGCATTTTCTACTCACATGTTCAGTCCTTTCATAAGCTTTATGGTGGTACAGTATCAAATATGAGAAAACAAAAAGAATAATTAGAAAGATTAAAAAGCTACTAATATGAAAGGTGTTGACCAAAATAAACAAAACAAAACAAAACAAAAACATATAAAAAAAAAAAAAAGAAAGAAAGAAAAACTGCATGTGGAGGAAAGAAAACAAAAATAAAATCTACCAGTAAGATAGGAGGAGATACAGGAACTGTGAAACAAGAAAGGGGTCCCTTGACAAAGAAATATTCAGCAAATTTAAAAGGAACTTTTGGACATTAACATTTGGTGTCAGTGCTAAAAAAAAAACCTCAAATGATAGTTGTTGGAAGAAAATGCTAAAGGTATCTCCTAGATATTACAGGAAAGAGAGAATTGTAGGAGAAAAAAGAGCAAAACATTAGAGGACCTTTCCAAAAGGCCCAAATAACATCCAAATAACTAGACTTCTGGATAGAAGAAAAGGAAGAAACTTAAGACAATACATTATTAACATTCATAATGATAATTTCCTAGAACTCTAAAGTCCAGATTGAAGGTGCCCCAAAATTGCTCTGCTCAGGGAAGACAGACTCATAACAAGACACCATCATTTAGGAATTTTTGAAAACTGGGAGCAAAGAAAAGCTTCTGAAAGGTTCTAGAGAAAGAAAATAAGTCCTAAGCAAAAGATCAGGGATCAAAATGGCATTACTCCTCTACAATTCTAGAAGTGACTTATGAAAGAAAGTATTTCCTACCTAAAATTCTATAATGCCCCAGTTTATCAATTAAGGGTATCTGGAGAATAAAGATATCTTAATACATACAAAACTGCAAGAATTTAACTATGAAAACCCTTTCTCAGAGTCAGAGAACTAACTGGGAAACAAGAGTCAATTACTAATATTATACTTCAGAATATTTATTTAGGAAAAAAGTTAATATGTAAGATATTGTACTATTCTATTTAATTCAAATTTATAGCTAGCTCTCGGTTTTGATTTTGATTTCAAGGGTATTTGAAAGTGAAGACAGTATTAATGGCACCTCTACTTTTTGTGCTTTTCTTTTTCTATTTATCTTATTGGTAATTTTTTTTTCATTTCAGTAACTATATTTAAATAAAATTATTTAAGTACATATTCTCCATGGTCCTCAAAGTTCACAAAACTCCTCATAAGGAATTAGAAAAGTTCATTAATGCATTGGGTAGCAGAATCTTACTGTGCATTCTAACGCTTCTGAAAGAGGTTTTATCTTTATTGCCTCCCAAACACTATTGGGACAGTGGATTAAACTATAGACAAACTAGTAAGATAAAAGGTAAAGAAGTTCTGTTGGATTTCTCAAATTGTTTGACACAGTGCATGGTAAACTCTGATTACGGTGAAACCCTTATTTTTCTACCAAATACCATCAGTATGTCTCCTTTATTTTTCTTATACTTGGTATTAGGCATCCATGTAGAAGTGGAAAATATCATTGAAGTGAATGCCCTTTCAATTAGCACTATAACATAGAATCAGTGAAAGCAATGAATCTTGTTTCTTTTTTTCCCACCTCAGGTGTATAGTACCTAACAAATTAAGACACAGTCAATAACTATGAATAGACAAAATAATGGAGTGATAAATGAAGGAGACAAAGGAATGTACTGAAAGAGCCCTCAGGATGAAGAGATCTCAGGATGGTAGTTGCACGTGTGCAAGGGGCAGCCCATCCAGATTGTAACAGGTGAGATGATTCTAAGACTTCTTCATAAGTATTAAATCTTTAGAATACCTGATGCACCAAAATGTCTTGAGAGATGACATGGTAATAGGCAATAGGCAAAAGTTTGGGCTGAATTAGAGACATTCACATATGAAAACTAAACAAACAAGAAAGCAAAATTAACTCCAGAAGAAAAATAAAAGAGTAAACAGGGAAGAAAAAAGAGCTAAGCCCGTGTTTTCTATAGTTGGAACTCAAAGCATAATACTCCAAAACTAAAAAACAAACAAATTCCCCAAAGAGAACAATTAAAAAAATAGCAAGAACTATTAAGAGAATGCCATTATCTAGAGCCATCGAGTTGCTTTTCAAAATAATCAGCTAAAAGAAATAGAAGCAATTGCTGCTGAGAAAGAATTGCAGTGGGATGCCATTTTTCAGAATTAACCTGTACAACTACCTGACACTTTTCACTATGTGCAAGGATAACTGATAAAAGTAAAAAGTAATGAAGAAATTTTAAAAAAGAGGATCAATGTACTTGAGAATGGCCTCTGTTTGCCTGGCACATGCCCCAACCCTTAATTCCACCCCAGGAAAGGGTCTTCATCCATCTTCCTTTGGAACCAACACCACCAGTCATCTTTTCTTCCCAAGGTTAACAACATGATTGTTTCAACCTTCCTGTGACTGCAGACCTCATTATTGTTAGGTTAGAAATTGAAGGGCTAGTTTTTCTTCATTCTGAAAATGTCTTATAATTTGTGAGGAAACTGTACTAAGTCCTTGACTCTTGTTTCCATCTTTTCTCACAGCTTTTCATTTGCCATGCTGCTGAGGATTATCACGAACGTTTTTAGCATAGCATTCTTCCTGTATTTCATCCTGAATTACTGTTGTATCCAGTCTAGAAATTCCACTTGTTACATTTTAAATTTGATTTTCATCAAAACAAGCTTCCTTCCAAGTCCACTAACTCATAACAATCTCAAGCGGGAATAAAAACATAGCACCTGTATTTCAAGTCATTGAAGTGAATAGTTTTTCGCACATAATTCAAGATTTTAAATCCTTCCTCCACACGTCTTCTTTCCAAGCAGCCGGTAAGCATGACACACTGAGAAGAAGCATCTTTCAATCTATTGTCCTTACATTATCTATGTCCAGATTTGCTAAGAGTCTACTCTCACTATTTTTAATTGCTTAAAATTATTATTTTAATTAATTAAAATTAAATTATTTAATTAAATAAATTAAAATATTTTTAATTAATGTTCATTTATTTCTTCTTCTATCCTGAAAAATCTTCTGACTCACTCCCCAGTTATTATCCAATAAGCTGGTAGTATTCAAATCAGATAGCCACTTTCCCGCCCTAACCTTGCCCTGACTTGACTTCTCTGTGGCATTTAACACTAGTCATTCCTCCTTTTACTTTAAATTCTCACTGCATCATTTCCAGGACACTGATTCTTTTCCTGCCACTACAGTTTATTTACTCTCAGTATCTTTGCTGGCTCTTTTTCTTCCCTACTTAATCTCTTTATTTTTACCTTTATCTTTTTGCAAATAGTCTCACCTATCCTGAAGCTCTAACTGCTACCTACATATTATTTACCCTCTTTCCTGTATCTCAAGGTCAGGGGTTTCCCAGGACCTCCAGGTGAGAATTTGGCTGTCTCACAGAATCCTCATTTTGAATTCATCCTTTTACCCAAACTTCTCCTCCTTCTATGCTCTTTATCCTGTTACAGAAATCCCTAGAGAAGGGAGTCATTCTGATGTGCTTTCTATCACATGCCTCTTTACAGGAACCCCACAACTACCAAGACTTACTCTTGTCTTTTCTCTGTGTCTACTCCTTTCCACTCCTACAGCAGATGCTTTAAGGTTCTGTCTTGAGAAAGACATCCCAGCTCTATACCAATTAGTGGAATACTTAAGCAATTTATTTCATCTCTTTAAGCCTCAGTTTCTTTACCTGTAAGTTGGAGATAACAGTCTTTTCTAAATCATAGGATAAAGAGTTAATTGATGTAATATATGTAAATGTTTTTAGCGCTGACACTGATATCTACTACTTGTATTCTTAAGGAGGTAGAAGAATAGCAAAGATATTTATAAAATGTAAAAGAAAAGTTAAAAAAAAGGAACGAGACAAAGAAAAAATAATAGTGTGTTAGAAATGGCTGTAAACTCAAGGTCTGCAGAACATTTGATTCTGTCCCTTCATCCTGCCTTTGTGGCTGTGACCAGGATTCTTCCTCACCTTGACTGTGGCCTTAATTTTCACATGATATTTATGACTTCTTTTCCTTTCTTTGAGGAAACTTTTTTAAAATTAGGTTTTTACAGGTAGATTTCTGTTAGTAATATTTTCAAATATTGTTGTAGTAACTTTTAAAACAGTTGCCTTTCTCAGACTAGCCTAGAAAGTGATTTGCACACTGAATTCTAATTTAATTCAGGGATGTGTTCCCACCTTGCTGATGACGGTGTATGGTAAGAGGTGCCAAGACTGCAGCTTCAGCTATCATCAGCAAAATCAGAAAGAGTCAGCGATGCAAGATCAGCTCTTCACATAACATTTTCTCTTTTTTCTTCCAGGATGCAACAGATGTGAACAGCAGGGAAACAACTTTTATGTTTCTAGCAGAATTCCATTAATTTAAGTCTTCAGAGGACACATTCCAACTTTGTCATTGATTTCCTAATTTCGTTCTGGCAAGTATCTATAATGTGTATTGCCAAATAATAGGTTTATACAGGTATATACTCCACCAAAAGGTATATACTGTGGAAAGTTATATCTGTACACTCCTTCACAGTAAAGAAATCAACTTACACACAGGAAAATCAACGTTTATAAAAAATTATATTGTTCTAAGTGTCGTACTTCAATTTCAAGTGGAGATAGAAAGACAAATTATTTATTATTCAGTTTTACAATGTATTTTCATGTTAATTATCCATTGGAAAAAAATAATGCTACAAAGTGCATACTTTAAACTTGTTCATGCACATTTTAGTTTGTCTTAATTTTTCTATCAGTTCAGGCTTTTTAACTGTAACTGATTCATCCTTCCAAAAAATATTAATGGAAAGATTACAATTAAACTAAAAAAATAGTGCTTGAAGGCTCTGTAACCGTTAGCAATCCCTAGAACATTTTAAGCTACTTTAAAAAAAAAAAAAGACAGAAATACTGAATGTGCTGCCCACACATAAGCATACGGGCCTCCCCAGTGTCTCAAATCACAGGAAATTTTTCATTTTACCCCCACAGCTTCAGTTAATGCATGTAATAGAAATGGATATTAGAAATCTATTCTCATTTATTGTAATATGAATGCAAGCAGAGAAAACAGTAAAAATCTGCAGTGTCTGCACCTTTCCTAGCAATGTGGATTGAGGGAGAGTAGGAATTATTTATGGACATTCTGGCCCAGCTCTGATATTTAAAGGGCTTCAAGGCTTTCTCCATCAAGAATTGCAAGTTTTAAAATGTCCCACAGAGATTTCACGAATCAACCTTCTTAAAAGTAAGGGGAGAAAAATTTGCTTTTCCATGGATTAAAAAGGACTTAGATGTATGATGTTGGTATGAGTCTTTTATTATGCATTTCTTTATGCTAATTTACCATGTGACTTAATTAAAAAGAAACAGAGGTAGTTATCTTTACTAGGAAAGATTAGAGACAAAAATACTCTGGCATTCAAGACTCTCTGAAATCTTGTGTTTATGCCTCTAGTTCTGTGTTATCTGTTCTCCACGTACACAGAAGCACACAAAAACAGGAAAGTAACACAGTTTTCAATAAACTAGCTTACATTTTTAAAAATATGCTGCAGATAGTAGAGTCTGGATTCTTCTAATTAAGGAGTATTTTCCTTGGCCTACTGGAATAAAAGGTAGTTAAACTGATATTCTGGCTTTTCACTGATTATAAACTAGGTCAATTTCTGTATTTCCATTCCAATCACCAGTGGTGACTCATATTTTTCTCATATTGAACTCTAGGACTATCCAGTAATACCTAAAATAAATCTGCCCAATCATCTGAGCTCAGGGACAGAGCCATGCGTTTCTAGTTTAAAAAAAAAAAAAATGTGAGTAAGCTGGTAAGCCTTTCCACCTTAATTCATACAAATGAATATTTATATACCAATATAATTTGCATTGGGAATAAACCAGAAATCTCTATAGAACAGGATATGAAAAAATGGAACAAGTAAGCAAAATATTTCACAGTTCTAGAAAGCAAGCAGCAGCAATGAAGAAGCAGTAATCTTGCGAAAGATTTATCCCGATGATGGAAACTCATGCTGATTGACAATACCCTTAGAGACATCTGAGGAGGGGCTTCGGGGTGGGCAGGTACCACAGAATTAAAATCTTACTTTTCCATGGCCCTTGACAAAGAATAACTACATTCACTGTAATTATCCACCTTCAGGGGAATCTCCCTGATAAGGCATCAGAATCAAAGGGAGACTTCCCCATTACATTACTTTTCACCTATAAACACTTTATATTATATAGTATAAGCTTTTTACTTGTATATGCAATACAGATATGAAATACAGATTTAAACTCTTTCAAGATACCACGTGAGAAGAAAAAAAAAAAGACTTGTAAGAGTAACAAAAATACAGTCCGAAGCCTCTTTGGTGCTTTTGCTTATCAACTTCTTTTCCTCTTTTACACAACTCAACCCACAAAATAAATCCTTGGTGAAAATATAAGGTATTCTCTCCAACTCTGCTGCTTACATATAGTCAGTTACCGCAAATGGCTGTACTTCACATTGGCAGCGTGCATTGACAGTTGTCTGAGCAGATTACTGTCTTAGTTTGTGTGGTTATACTATGTTGTCCAATAAAATATTACCTGGCGAGTGACATAGCCTTAGTTTGTGATTTGGAAATTAGATTTGCCTGTTTTGAAGGCAAATTACTTAACCCACACTATCCATTATTTTCCCCATATGCAGGCATGTCCCTATTTAACAAAGACAATGGAAATATTTGAAGATTGCCTGTAGTGCAAAACAAATAAACACTACATTGTTAGAAAGATAAATGCAATGTAAGTTTGAAACAGAATTATACATATTTAATGGACAAATAAACATATATTTGAAGAGTGAAATCATATTTGACATTTGCAGAATCAAACACAGGTGCAGTAACAGTGTGTGTTTGCCTCTAAAATGAACACATTTCATTTGATAAATCATCGCACAATTTCAGCTTTAACTTTCTGTAATTCTCTGATTATGTATTTTTTAATGCAAAAAAAATTTATAAACGAGGAATAACAAGCAAAAGCCTAAAATCACCATACTTTGTAATTAATGCCTTGAATCCAAAGTTTCAGAAGATAAAGTTTGTAATTGGATATTTTAGCTCCTTATTCCCACTACTAATTTTGGCCATTACTGCCAAGAAATTGACAGTAAGCAACAGTTCCACTTCTCATCTGGAGTCTAGGGCACCACTTTTTTCCCCCACAAATACTTGCATTGATTATACTCAATATTTCAAATGAAAAGCCTTCTGAATTAAACAAGTTCTGTGTTTTGTTGAGTAATGCGTATGTGTGCCTTTATTATGACTCCTTTGCTAAGCTAGTTTCTTTCTGAAGAGTCTATGTGTTCGTGTTGCCTTAGCATCGATGCTTTATCACTTTGCTGAGATAGTTTATGTTTTAGTCACCATGAAACAAAGTAACTCCAAGACAAATGCATTCATATATGGAGCTTTAAAAAATCTCAAGTAACAAATCAAAAGTAATACAAATAGACTTACTCATTTGAGGGAGAAGAAGAAAATAATGAAGAATTCTTCTTTGTTTCCATCCTTATTCTGTTTTGGTCATTACTGCTTCCTCTGCTCAATGAATTTAATATAATCAGATATAGCAAGGATGTGATTTGTACAAACTTCTTTTTGTCTCTCATACAAATGAAGCCTGTGATATGTAAAAAAAAAATGGAAATATAGTCAGGATAATACAAGATGTTGTAAAAACTGAATAAAGTTGTAATAATTGTAAAACTAATTATGCTGGATGTTCCTTGAGTTGAGTCAGTTAAAAATACGAGTGGATAAAATAGTGATAGGAGATTCATCTCTTGGGAGATGAATTTTTAGTCATGTAAAAGTTTAATAGCAAATATTTAATGATTAGTTATAGAATTAATTATAGTTGCATCTCTCTAGGAATCAAGAGGACATCTTTAGCACACATCTACAGAAATAAAACACTGAAATTAAAGTCATTTTCAGATGACATCACCACACGTCAATAAAAATTTAGAAGCAGGCAGATAAAGTTATTCAGTCTATAAGAAATGTTCATTGGATAACTTTGGCAATTTTCAGAGCTCTGAAATAACTAGAAACAATATAATATGGTGCAAATGGCTAAATTAGAGAAAATTCAATTCCAAAAGGCAAACACTGACAAAGACAGGTTTCGGATTAAGTACATGAGAAACTCATTCTGAAAACATATCCCATGTTAGAAGAGTAGTTTTTATTTTAATTTTGTCTGAGTCCTCTGGTCTAAAATATATATGCTATTCTTCACACTCCTAAGCAGTAGACTTTGGCCTTGGGACTGTGGCTCAGCTGAGTACTGGAATGAGAGTTATTAGAGTGGCTGAAGATGGAGTGGATGACTGATGAGGCAATTTGCCCTTTCTCTTCCACAAAAGCTTTCCTGGATCTAACCTTCTATCCTGAAAAGAAAGGCTGCAAAATCTCTGAAATGTGACATTTTCCAAATGGAACAATCTGAGAAAACCAATTACATTCTTACTCACTCATTTTCTTTCTAGCACTCTCCTTTACAGTAACTAAAATCAGAGGTTTAGTTAGAGTCTCAGTAGAGCAGCCAGTCACTAATTGCATCCATTTTCAATTAATGTTTGATGAAGCAAATTTCTTCAAATTTCCATCCAGCCTATGCACAAACCAGTTGCATGTGATCTAAATTCTTAAATTATAAAATTCTGTATGTGCTAAATTTTAGACGTGAATGGAACAGCAAAAGAGAATAGTTTGTGGTCAAGGAGTTTGCAGGATGAATACAATTTGCCCCAAGTGAAACCAGAATGAATATCCATGAGATACTCATCAGTCTTTTTAGCTCAGTTCCTGACAAATGCAGATAGCACAGTGTGAACACGGTTATTTTCCATGTGACCTGGTCAGATACTTGGTAACAGCAGTGGCTGATATTTTTTAGGGAAAAATCTAACAACTTAACTTTAATTGAGTGCACTGCAAGATAGCCACCAACATGATTTTATTTTTCAAAGATTTCCCAGGATGGGAGAAATGTTCATAGATAGACCTGACAAGCATAGTGATTGCTTTTCCTCTGGGTAATAAAATCAAATACATTTCTCTCGCTTTTGCCAGTAGTTCCTAAATGCAAAAGAAAAGCAATCATCACATGAAATACATGCCTAAGGTACATTTCCTGCATTCGTCAGTAGGTACCTATTTCCCTTTCCATTCAGAAGTTTCTTCTGGAAGGAAAATAAAATTCCAGGCTATGTAAGATATGCCCCCAAAGAAAATATCTGTGAGGCTTGGAGGGTTTCTTTTTAATTTGTTTTGTTGACTCTAATCTAGAACAAAGTCAGTTTTTCTCTAATTATGCCAAGTGAGATTCCCTTAAGCCTATTATTTCAGAGAAAAAAGGCTTAGAAACAAGAAAAGTCCTCACAGTCAGTCACCTTTAACAGTTTTTCTCTTTCATTTTCGAAGGTTTAACATAAAACAAGCATTTCAGATAGGTAATTAACTGATTTGAAGTTTATATAAAAAATCCTCATGCTCTCTTTAAAAATTGTATGTCTTATACAGATCTTTTATAGATGTTTTCTCTTTGTTTCAAGGAGGAAATTCAACTAAGTATACCACTGTTTCCTAATTAATATCCATAAGTGATAAAAACAAAATAAAATTATGACCTAGGTTTTGAATATTTTATACTAAATCTCGGGCTGAGAATTAAAATATCTCAAATGCCTCTGGGAAAAAAGTAATGAGTTATCAAGCACTCCGTTTCTTACTCATATTTGAATGGCCATCCTAGTTGGATCTAGGAAGATTTTGAATCTCCAGCATCAAACACAAGCCCAGGCAAAACAGAGTCCTCCATATACATGTGTTTAATGAATACATGGAAAAAACGAATTTTTGAAGTATACATCCAGTTTTTATCCAAATACGCAAATATACTCAATCACACCCCTGCACAAACATCAGGAACTGTGCTAAAATGCAGAGACCACCATGATGAATCAGATACACATTATCTTAGCTCTGACAGACCATACGTTCTAGTGAGAATGAAAAATTGTAAACACATTTTTAAAGAAGACCCAAAAAACCACTTTTGATAAATTCAATAAATAAGTAGGGGTAGGGAGTGATCAGATACTTTGTTTAGAGTTAGGGAAAAGTTTCCTGAGGAAATGACCCTCTAAGCTGAAACCTCAGGGGAAAAAAAAGAGCTTGCCATTGTAGGAATCGCCAGGAAGGAAGGAAGGAAAGGAGGGAGGGAGGCAGGGAGGAAAAGAAATGAAGAGAGGGAAGGAAGGAAAAACATAAAAACTACTTGCTGATCTTGGAACATTCTTACTCTAGAATTACTCTTCCCCAGCAATGTTCTTCCTATGCAAGGATCTTGAGCAGAGAAATGGCAAGGGGTCAAAAGGGAAAGGTGAAACAAAAACAATCCTAGCTTTCACAAATAAAAATTTATTCAGTCCTGAAAACTAAAGATGAATAAATGTTACATGGATCCCAAGAGAAGTTATGCAATACATTTCTAAATATATTTGATTTCACTTATAAGAAAAACTAATCACTTGTAATTAGCATCTGTTCATTAATAACAAGTGTAGCCAGATTTAACTAATTTCCTATACTGATCATGTTGTAAAATTGCCAAGGACAGATTTTTGAACTTCTACAGGGCATTCAAAACTCCTACAATGTGCTTAACTGAGGGAAATATATATTAGGGAATAATGCCAATTAATTTCAGAGTTTTCTTCAGCGATATGCTATAGAAGTGGCCATGCTATTTTAAAGATTAAATAAAAACCCCAGGTAATGACACAGGCATTACTGGTAGAGCATCTATGATATTTGGAAGGAAACAGAGCATTACTAGCCAGACAGAATCTCCTAGGTCTTCCTGTAACTTTTATCTTTGGATCTCAGTTTGGTCATCCGGAGGTATACAGAATACTTTCAGTCTTTCTTCTATGTAACATCCCTCTGAACATTTGAGGAAAAATATTACATTCACATTCAGTTTTTTCCAGATTAATCATTCCTTATATCTTTACCTCTTATTCTTATTTTTGATCATCTGGGTTAAGCTTCTCTACATACATTCCAATTTCTCAATATGCAGTTTAAAGTGTGATTTCCAGACAGTGAGCACAGGATGCCCATTCCAAGGATGAAATGGGCTACCTAAAAAGATGGTCAGCCCTCTGATATTTCACACCTGGAGCTAGACGATGACTGGGAGCTCAGTCACTAGTCAATGGCTCTGTAGTTTTCAATGCCTCTAGCACGTTAAACATCATCCAACAATGGTTTATCAAACAAAGATTATGTAAACCTAAGGATGAACTAAGTATTATATATTTTATCAACAGTTTTGGCAAACAAGTGCTATTCTGGATCCACAAGTATAGGGAAAAATCAGTAAAGGAAAATCAGATTAAATAAAGAAATGATTCTTGATTCAAAATTCTACCAATAATCTGAAACAGTGTGGCTTTTCTCATTGAAGTTGTTCTATTCTTAATTGGTAAAAGCAGCTTCCCACATGCAGTATCTATGCTTTGGATTAGTGTTTTATCTCTATCAAAGCATCTACACTGATTCATTGACTGAGATGACTATACCTGGTTTGTGGGCATGACAAAGCAATTAAAAAAATTTAAAATGTCACTGGACTATTTCTGTGTAAGCTGACTTAACAGACTTTTATTGTGTATTATACTAAATGCAAGTGGGACAATTTTTCAAAAATATGTTAACATTGAGAAAATGTGAGGTTTATATCAAAATAGATCACATATCTTCAGTTTGGTTTCTCAGTTTTTCTCTACCTTGATTTCCTCATCTTTGAAATATATTTTGCTTCTATTCTCATCCTCTTCCTAGTATAGATTGGCAATTACGCTTTATTTTTCATTCGTGAAGGAATAAAGATATGAACGACAAAATGAGTGATTGTGTACACAAATGACTGTATAAATGCAATGAGTATTTGTTAAGCACTTGGGTTTCTGGTGAGAGATAAAGTTCGAGAAAAACAGAGCCCTGAAATTTCACTAAGCAATTCTAACAAATTGGGTATAACAAAGTCAACTAAATTTGTAATAGTTAATAGATATGCTCAGAGGTGTATATTAAGGTTGAAGTGGTAATCGGGAGGTCAAAGGGTTGGAAAGGACACATGATGATTCTCCAGTACAGGCTAGGCACACACTCTCAGAACTACAGACTTAATATAATCCTGAAATCCTTAGAAACATGAGGGAAGGTTATAATAACCATCTCAAGGTTTATAAAAGAATTCTGTACCGTGGGTATTTGAGAATGACTGTGAATTGTTTGAACAGCAAACTGATTATAAGATTGTCCTCATCATAGCAATAACTGAGAACAACAGCTTGATAATAATGCATTTGTGAATTTGAAAGCCAAATACATGCCATGCATTTTACATATGTAATTGCTTTTGTGCCTACAAATACTGAAAGAGAGGTAACTTTACCCCCATTTTTAGGGAATACAAAATTAGTGGTATTTATTATTATTATTATTATTACTTGAAATGTGGGCCCCTCCCCACAAACTAAAACGCCTCCAAAAATAAAAATTACCCATTGCAAATAAAAGAAGTAAATGAAATCTGCCTTGGCGTTTCTCCACCAAAGGAACCATTTCTATGTTTTTGATATACATTATTCCACATTTCTGTCTAGGCCTACAAAATTCATATTTCTTATATATTTTAAAATAAAGTCAGATATACACACATTTGCACATAAGTTTCTCAACACAATGGAATCAAACTGAAATAGAAAATAACTAATCTGACTCCATACTACATCTGTTCTTTTGACTTTAACCTTGGGCTATGTCTTAGTCTTAGTCTTGCTGGTTCTGCAGCTTTTGTAAAAGAATGTTGCCTGTGGCCTGAAATATACAGGACAGCCTACTCTTAAGGCTCTGATCTTTAAGGATATTAACACTTCTCCATTCTTATAAAGGTAACAAGTTGCAGACTAAAAAAAATTACATTTGCTTTGTTGGAGGTTTACAGGGACACCATGACCTGACCCATGTGGACAGCTGTAAGAACAAAGGATTCCAAGAACAAAGAATTCCTATATCAAGAAGTTTGCAACAACCAAGCCTACCCTCTCCCCTTATTAGTATAAAAGGAGTCTGAATTCTGACTTTGGGTAAAATAGTTCTCCAGGATGTTAGTCTGCCATCTTCTTGGTTTGCTGGCTCTCTGAATAAAGTCATTATTCCTTGCCCCAACACTTCGTCTCCCGATGTACTGACCTGTCATGCGGGGAGCAGAACAAGTCCAGACTCAGTAACAAAACTATTCCTTGATGCTTTTTAAAGCTAAAAACTTTTCATGTACATCTTATTAGTGTATATATAGAGATTCATTACTTTTAATTGATATAGTACATTGCATTTATGTTCAAACTTTATTCAACCAATTTTCTACTAAAGTCAATTTAGGCAGATCGCAACTTTTATTAAAAACAAGACTGCTACAAATGCTGCAACATATATTTTTCTACTTTTTGTTTTTCATACTATTATTTTTGTAGAACAGTTTCTTAGAATTATTGGGTCATAGAGTTTGGGAAATGTTTATAGATAAAAACTGCCTTTTAAAATATTGTTCCAATATATACTCCTATCAAAACTCTACTGGAGTACCAATTTCTCCCCAATCTTTTCAAAAATAAATGTCATTAAACTTTTCTTTTTTAATTTTGCAAATTTGCTGGAAAAACAAAAGGGACAATGTTTTTGTTTTCAGAGAGATAGTTTAAAGTCAGTAAGCAGGTAATGAAAAGGTCCACGTTCTAACCAGGGATATAGAAAACATGACAACTAGATTTGTCCTGAGATGATTTTCAACTGATATTTCAGCAACAGACAGTGTGATCATCAAAGAGCAGTGAACAATGAAATAACAACAACTTATTTGACTTTTGATTTCTCAGAATCTTTCAGTATCCCTCCCATTTACTTCTTTTGGAGAGGGTCAGAATAAGGTCTTAAAACACCAAAGTATGTGGATATAATCTTACTCTCCCTCTCTCTCATTAAAAGCATTCATTTTTACCCTGGAGAGGCTTACAATTTAATGATGAGTCTCACATGTAAAACAAATAAAATTTAAAAAGTTAAACCCATATGGATGGCACTGAATAGACTTCATGGATTCAGAAGAAGTAAAGTAGGATAAAGTTTGATGAGTTACAAAGCCCTCAGTTAACAGGACAACTGAAGACTGGTTTTGTTTTTGTCATAGAAAGCACCTTCAGATCTTCATGATTATTCCTGCTATCATAGGCAGCATTACAGGAAGTAAGAAAATTGTGCAATCATCAGCAAGTAAGCTAAACTCATTGTAGCTAGTAAATTAGGAAAGATAAGAAAGCAAAGTTTACCACACAAATAGAAACTGATAAAAGAAAGCAAGCAATCACTTTCCCTCAACACTGGTCACCAACAAAAAGTGCAAAGGAAAGCATTAAAGATCTGTGCAGTTTTAGGACTGCAGCCGTATTTACCATGCACTGTATCTCTGTTGCTGTTCTGCTGACAGAATTTGACCTTGAGAACCACCTTTTAGAGATAATAATAATGATTTATATACACTTAAAAATCAGAGGAAAACTTATGAGTTTCACACGAAGTTTGTATTTTCAGAAAATTATTTTCAAATACAATATTATCAAGTAGAGGACACAGGAAAAAATGTATGTATCTTTGAAAAATATACCTCTATTATCCAAGTTGAATATTTGGTGGGGAGTAGAAGCAGTCAAAAGCCTAAGCATGTGCAGTATTTTAACACATGGACATAAAAACATACATATACACACCTAGTTTTAGCTGATTCACAAATCAGTCACGTTTACAATATGCATGAATTTATTCAGCTCTGTTTCAAATTTGAAGTCTCCTTGGGGCTAATCTGATCCTGACATTATTCTTTCTCTGGGCACACAGCTGAAAAAAATCCGCTTCTGGTATGTCAAGTTCTCATGCCTGAGTGAGTATCTGACTTGATAATCGACTAAATACCAAGACTTTCTGGAATGGAGTATTTGTTTTCTGAATGAAGTCACTTCAAGTCCCACATCTGAATCTGGGTTCTATAGCCAGAACTTCTTAAGGGCCCAAATCTTAATTCTCTAAGAATCTGTGACTATCACTTGCTATGAGATTCTTACTGACCTCTTACTTAATGATCTCAGTGGTCAAGGTGAAGAGTAAAATCATACGGACCTTTGAGTATTTTAAATTTAGGAAATGTAATTTGCTAAAGAAAACTTTATTTCCCGAGCTCATACTCTTATAGTATCAATACAGGCTTTTCTTTTTTAATTATACGGAGGTGCAGATTGCTTTAAAAGGGGTACAGCTTAAACTCTGAAGTAACAGATGAGTGATTCATTTCACAGTTCCTAAGTAAAGACTCTTAATAAGAAGGTTCAACCAATCAGAGCTGCTGTACAAACTAATGCAGCTCATCTGGACAGTTCTGCCTCCTGGTCTTCATAGAGACCATTAAGTCATGTAGCCATGGAAGTGCCACTGACAGCCAGCTTTAGGAGGGAAGGATTTAAACTTCATCTGTGCCTCCACTTGCCTTTGGTGTATTGTGCCAGGGAAAAGTTCTCATAATTTTCTGGTTCACTGTCTACTTACAGAAACCGAAAAGACCCTTTTCCAGAAAGATACAAATTTAAATGTCAAGCTAATAATGTAACAATATAGACTTAATACTGTGGACCTAATCCAGCACAAACATGAAAGGTAAGGTAGAGAAAATTTGGGATGTAGGGAAGAGACACGTGAATCAGCATTCACAGGTGATTAGTTGGGAAACCAGGTAAGGCCTAAGTAGTGTGATGCAAGCTTATGTTAACACTGCCTTGGACTTCAGACCATTCTCTTCCAACGAGTGCAGGAGTGTGCTTTGAAAAATTAAGAGGACTGAATGGAAAGAATATATTCCAAACATGCACACTACAAAGAACATAAAACAGGAAATGCCCATATAGACTGTAAAGCCTTTCTTAGGATGGAAATAATTCCACCTTCTCCAAATTACTTCATTTCAAGTGGCTGGTGTAGGCACATTCTTTATCTTCAGTACTAGTTCATTTATTATAGGCAGTCTAACAACTGTCAGATATTTTAGAAATAGTGCTAATATGGACACACACTAGAAAATCTTTAAAGCTTAACAAGAGGAAAACTTTATAGAGTGTGAAAAAATCCTATTGCATTCATATCTTCATTTTTCCCTTGGTGATTTTTATGTTAGAATGACTGCTGTGATTTTAATACTAACACAATCTGTTCAACCAGACCTAGGAGAGAGAGTGATTAGAGTTTTAAAATAATATACAAGATTCTTTATTAGGAAGATTTAAGGTTGTCAGAAAATCTTTAAGTTGGAGCTATTTCACTCTTCAAAGGTTTGCACCCTAAGTATCACTTTATTTGAATGCAATTGATTGAAGATAGAAGTGTAAACAAACATGTTTATTTATTATTTTTTGCATTATGTTCTTCCTGACTTGTGGGTATTAACTAGACACAGAGGTAAATTTTTATTTTATTTTCATAAATAATCCCTTATAAAATTCCTATACAATTGCAAACGGTGGGTAAAGAGGAAATTGAGTACACAATTTTTTTTTTTAATTACAGGCTACCTAGTTTGGAGTGAGAACATCCCCAATAAAGGATACAGCTAAAGGATAAATTTCTTGATTAAAACAATTAATTAAGAATTAATATCATTAAGCAATAATCACTGAGTCAAATAAAATAGAATCTCACATATACCCAAAGTCTATTTGTGAATAGTTATGATGTACAAGTGATGCTAGAGGAAAGGAAAAGTGATGAATAGATTTGCATGTAAAACTTGCCTCTGCTTTTCAGGAATTTATAGTCTAGTAAGTTTAGGAAGAGTCCAAGCCCTTAAAAATGTATAATTTAGTAGAGTGTTAAAATTAACACAAATTAGACAAATAACAGTCTAATGTAGTATAGCAGAAAGCACATGTGCTGTAGAAATTCGAAGACTGGTTGGTTTGTGAGAGGAGGCTTCACAGAAAAGGTGAGACTTGAGGCGAGTTAAAGGAATGTTGAAGGTATGGAAAGGCTCATGTCAGTAGAAGAATCTTTCTTCAGAGCGGGTAGTAAGGGGTAAAAGTACATAACCCCAAACATAGACATGGACAGGAGGGAATTCCAAGGACATACTGAAAGATGACTTAGGTGAGCTAGTGGGAATAAGGCTGGATAAGTGGATTATGTATCTGTTTATTACTATGTTCAGTCATGTGTAACAGAGACTTAATGGCAGTGGCTTAACCAAAGAATGGATTTTTTTCCTATAAAAAACAAGGAATCTGGAGGTGGACACCTTAAGGATAGCAGGGAAGCTCTAAGGGACTATTAGATCCTGGATTCTTTTCTATTTCTGTTCTGACATTCTTAGTCTGCTGGTTACAACATAGTTCCTGCACTGCCAGCAGAGTATCTGTGTTCCAAACAAATGAAAGGCAAAGAGAAATCTACCTTTTCTGATAGTTTCCAGTAAACTCATCCTTTGTTATCTAAAGTCATGTCACTTGGTCACCTCCATGAACAAGGGACCTGAGAAAACATGTTCTGTTTTATTTTTAACTGTTCACAGGGGGCATACTTATGCATCAAAGAAGAAATAGGGGGAAATGTATATTCGGAAAGCAAAATGCAGTATCTGGTTAAGAAAGGTCCAAAAGTTTAAAAAAAAACTAAAGAAGATGCAATGTGATAGGTAGTAGTGAACTATTATAACTTCATTTACAAGGCAATTTGGCAGAAACCCAGAGCTTCATAAAACTGAGTTTGGCAGCAGTGATATGGAAAAAAGAGGCAATCATGGAAGGAGGCTGGAGAACGATCTAGAACCATGCTGCAGTCTCACAGAAAATGTAAGGAGAGCTTGTGTTTGTTTACTGATAGAAAAAAGGAAATAGTAGAGGAGAAATTTCCGTATCTGAGCAGGATGCCATTACACAGGTGTTGAAGGACAGAGAAAAGTAAAGATTACACATCTTCCAGCCTGTGAAAGTTTTAAAAAGTATTTGTAAGACCAATTTCCTAATTTGAAAACTAAAACATAGGAAAGGTCAGAGATGTGTTCAACTTTACAAAGCATCAGTGACACAGCCTTGACTGAATTCATTTTCTAATTCTCAGTCTAGTACTGTACCATTTTTGAATATCATTTCCATGATATACTATACATATATACACACATTTTAATAAGAATTTATATTTTATACATACAGTACATCCTTTGGAGTTGCATGAAGATTAGGAATCTAGAGTCTAGGAATTTTGGATTATTTTATTATATTTCTTATATTACAAAACAGTTAGTGTACTTGTGCTACTATATTACAAGAATACTGCTTGAAAAATACATTTCTAGCCCGCAGAAACAAGAAGTAAACAAGATAAGATGTATAAGCTTCACATAAAAGATCAGAAAGTGAAAAGAATTATTCTGTACTGATACTGAGAATATTTCATTTGCACATTTATCACAGAAAAGTTGCTACAAGCAAATAAATTATTATAGAGGGGTTATTTAAGAAGTCTTGGTGTTGACTGATAAAAAGCCATTCACTCTTATAGTATTTATTTTGCTAAAGTTTTAATCTGTGTTCACCAGCCCTATAGTGCTCTTCCCACACCTAAAACTATCACAACCACTTACTCCAAAGAGAGAAGACATTTCACAGAAGATGTATCTTGCTATCTAGATCTTTCTGCTACAGATTCCAGCTAAAACAGTAAAGGACTACTGATTTCACATCTTCATTTCCCATCTCCCATCAAAACCGAACTCTGCTATCTCCCATTTGTTTAGGTCTTTCCTTTCTTCTTAGGTCAATAAATTGGGGTTAAAATGTTTACTTTCAATAATGACATATTATCTCCTCTAAGATAGTATTTCCTTTTAATCATGTATTTTAATGGAACAACTAAAATGGCATTTCAGACTTTATAGGAAAACAGCAATTGTGCATCTCTTCGGTTACTATTGCAAATAACACATCATCATTTATGCAATTAACAAATACTTCTAGATTATCTATTATATGTTAAACACCAGAAATACAATTTCAAGAAAAATAGCCATGACTCCGGTCCTCATGGAGCTCAAAGTACAGTAGGAGAGTAGGTGTTAACCACACACAAAAAAATACAACATTCCAAACTATGGTAAATTCTGTAACTATGAAGCAAGGGCTTCTAAAAAAAATTTTTTTGAAGGTGAGATGCTGAGGGAACAAAACACAGTGAGAGATTTATTCCTAAATGTTTCTTTTACCAAAAATTTCAATTAATGGTCTTTTCTATTTCTGGGATTACTATAAAACTTATACTTTGATACAGACATCTAACATTTCTATCTAAAACAGTCTTTCCTCTAATTGTGCAATTCACTCTGAAGACTGTATGGATTGTTGTTTACGGAGTTTAGAGGAAAGGGACCAATAATAGAAGCAGGGAGGTCTTTTTTTTAAGCTCATGCTGGAAAGAATTATCCTAGAAGTGATACAGCATATTTTAGGTCACAGTTAAAAATTTTTCCAGAGCATAAACTCTGGAAAGCTTAATTTTTCCACTTGTTCATGAATGATGCCTATAATTTTCAGAAAACCCTGTCTTTTTAATTTTGAGTGAGTTCGGAGAAGTGAACAAGAGGCTATACACAAACCACACAAATGATTAAGGAGTTGGCAAATTGGTCTTTGAGTAGTGATAAAATTAAATAAACTGAAATAATTTAGTTTGCAGGAGAGAAAATTTAGTGGTAATATATTGATAGTTTTCAGATGTGTAAAAGATTAGTAAGGAGGAGATGGTAACCAGATGTTCTTGATCTCTACGGTGGAAAGAACAAGATTAAATCAGCTTAAAGTTCAGCCAGAGAGATCAAGGATAGACATAACTTTCAGAAAATAAGGGAATATAAGCCCAACAGCAGACCGCTAAAGGAAATTATGCACTCTCTGACAACTGCTTGATACTTCTTAGATACAGATCTGTTTGAGGGTTCCTTCTGTCTTATTTCTCTGATTATTTGCATTTAAAATTGAGAACAAGATTACTCAGGAGGAGGTTAACTAAAAACCAAACTAGTAGTAAGACTTAAGCAGCCAGAGGAAGAAAAGCAACAGATTTGAAAACAGTAACAATGATTTCATATTTACCTCAGGAAGCAGAATGGGAGCTGAGTTCAAAATCAACTGAGATCATGTCTTTTTTTTTTTTAATTGAAGCACAGTCAGTTTACAATGCTGCATCAATTTCTGGTATCCAACACAATACTTCAGTCATACAGGAACATACACATATTTGCCTTCATATTCTTCTTCACCATAAGTTAACACAAGATGTCGAATATTGTTCCTTGTGCTATACAGTATAAACCTGTTGTTTATTTATTTTATGTATATTAATTAGTATGTAAAAATCTTGAACTCCCAATTTATCCCTTCCCACTCCCTTTCCCCTCTGGTAACCATAAGTTTGTTTTCTATGTCTATGAGGCTGTTTCTGATATGTAATTAAGTTTGCTTTTTTTTTTTTTTTAGATTCCACATATAAGTGATATCATATGGCTTAAAAACTTAGACATACTATAAACCTCTTAGAAGAAAACATAGGCAAAACATTATCTGACATAAATCTCAGCAATGTTCTCCTAGGGCAGTCTACCCAGGCAATAGAAATAAAAGCAAAAATAAACAAATGGGACCTAGTTAAACTTAAAAGCTTTTGCACAGCAAAGGAAACTATAAGCAAACAAAAAGACAACCTACGGAATGGGAGAAAATATTTGCAAAAGATGAGACTGACAAGGGCTTAATTTCCAGAACATATAAACATCTCATACAACTTAATAAGAAAAAAATTAACAACTCAATCCAAAAATGGGCAGAAGACCTAAACAAGCAATTCTCTAATGAAGACATACAAACAGGCACATGAAAAAATGCTCAAGATCGCTAATTTAGAGTCAGAGAAATGCAAATCAAAATTACAATGAGGTATCACCTCACACCAGTCAGAATGACCATCATTCAAAAGTCCACAAATGATAAATGTTGGAGAGGGTGTGGAGAAAAGGGAACCCTCCTACACTGTTGATGGGAGTGTAGTCTGGTGCAGCCACTATGGAAAACAGTATGGAAATTCCTCAAAAGACTAAAAATAGACTTACTGTATGATCCAGCAATCCCACTCCTGGGCACATATCCAGAGAGAACCTTAATTCAAAAAGATACAAACACCCCAATGTTCACAGCTGCACTATTTACAATAGCCAAGACATGGAAACAACCTGAAGGTCCA
The DNA here is from genome assembly GCF_048564905.1 of Vicugna pacos. NCBI lineage: Eukaryota > Metazoa > Chordata > Mammalia > Artiodactyla > Camelidae > Vicugna > Vicugna pacos. The sequence continues at coordinate 36,088,323 of NC_132992.1, read as the reverse complement.
TGGACCAATGACTGGATAAAGAAGCTGTGGTATATTTTTACAATGGAATACTACTTAGCCATAAAAAATAATAAAATAATGCCATTTGCAGCAACATGGATTGACCTGGAGAATGTCATTCTAAATGAAGTAAGCCAGAAAGAGAAAGAAAAACACCATATGAGATCATGTCTTAAACCTCAATTTCTTTACTATGGAATCCAAGATTATTTGGAGGTTAACTCCTTCCTAGCCACCAATACAGAAGAAATCTGATTCATGAACTCTAGGTATCCGAGCAGTTCTTCAACAGAACTTGGATCTTGACAACACAAAACATATGCCCTTAAAGTTGAGCCTTTTAGAAACAAATTTGATAATATGAAACGAATTTATTTCTCATTCCTCTATAAGTTGATGGTTAAGAACTGAAGTAAATGGAGCAAAATAGGACCATAAACAATTTAGGGGCAACAAATGGAGATTATCTACCGTCTTTTGAAGCTTAATGTTAATAACAATGGCAATTATAATATTATGTACTTGAATACCAGGCAGTGTGGTAAATATACATTTAATCTTCATGACAACCTTATGAGTTGAGTACTCTCGTTACCTTTTATTTATACATAAATAAGCTAAGACTTAGATTAAAAGGTAATTTGCCCAAGTAAATGACAGTGTTTGAATTAAGCATGAGTCCTTTTGATTCCTGAGGATAAATTCTCAATTGCTTTGAAATGCATTTACCAAAATGCAGTAATGTTCACAACTCTGTTGTAGAGGAATTTCCCAGGACAAATTCCTCCTGTCATTCAGGTGCTAAAAATGACTATTTCTTGAAGGAATAAAAGGAAAGTAAAATTGTAATTTATTATGATTTACTAGTTTAATGTGTGTTCTAAATTAAATTTTGTGAAATTAAGTTATTCAATTGATAGGATTATTACTTGCCAACTGCCCACATTCGAAAAGCTTTATGGAAATTGATTGAGATGATGGTTTTAATTACTCTAATCCACAGCACAAGAGAGACATGGCAAGAATTCCAAAGGTGACCAAGTTGTAAAATGGAAGCAGTAAGCAAAAGAAACGGATTAAAAAAAAAACAAAGACTACATAAATATATGAAAAAGCTTATAAAAAACTTTTCTTTTTGATTTCATATCTTCTCCATAAACCTCCCTATATTCATTCTTTATTATTATCACTATCTTTAACTAACCCTTTTAGAAAATTACCTAGAATATTTATTTTTTATAAAACTAACTTCCTTACTTTCTATATCTCCACTATTTAGTTATATTTACAGACTATTCTTAGATTAATTTTCTGGAAATATGGCTATAATAACACTCTACTGCCCCAAATTTCTTGATGGTTTCCAATTGTCACCATAAAATATTATTATATTGTCATTATTGATAATTAACCTTTTCTTTTACTGATCACTTTCTATGTGCCAACAACTGAACACATTCTATCTCACTTTATCCTCACAAATATTTTGACATCTATATATTATTATCATTATCTTATAGATGAGAAACTGGAGCTTAGCAATGTTTCCGTAAATTGCCCAAAGCCACAAGACAGAACTTGGATTCAAACAAGTTTTTGCTCTGCTCCTATTGGAATAAACTCCAACTTCTTTCTTCTGGCATCTTAAATCTTAAATAGTATGTCCTAATGCCCTGAATTTCATAAACTCTTCTTCAAGCATTGACACATCTTCAACACAGCAATTTTCAAGAGTTTAGTCTTGTCCCTCCAACTGAAAGAAACTGAACATTTCCTGAACAGTAACACTACTATGTGCATATTTTTGTCATTAGTCTCCATATTTGTTTGAATTCTTAGCTTATCTCTTTTTGAAGGCTAAAACATTTTATAACAGCAAAATCAGTATCTGACTCAACTATGCATGCAACAGAGACCAGCACTGTGACTTCCTGAAGAAAATTGTTATATTTGCTTCTGAATGAACAAATGAACTAGACTTATTATCAGGGTTTAGTTAGGCCTTAGAAAATATTGACAGTAAGAAGTGAGAGATGCAGAATAGTTATTAAGGAAGGAAGCGGATTTTCACCTCTGAGGATCTTAGCAAACAGTATAGATTTTTATCTTCCATGACAATTTCCAAGTGGTTCTATCTGAAGAACGGGGATGGGATTTAAAAGCTCTTAAAACTTCTTTCCAATCATTTAACTTTATGAATGAATGAAGAAATTTGGGTCCAATGAAATTAAGCAGAAAAGTTAAAAGAAACACAGCTACTAAGAACATATATCAACATTTTCATCGTTTCATTCTTTTTTGTTGTCAATCGTCTAAAATCCTCAGTAGGTTTAGAGAAATGTCTAAAAGTTTGCCTGTAGTTTATTCCCTCAGTTAAATCTTCAGGGATAAGTTTAGCTGTCCATAAAATTTTTACATCCATATTTGAGTTTGGAAAGAAAGGAAGGGAAGAAAACTGCTCATGTGACCTTATTGCTTCTCCCTTTCTGTTAAAGGTAAAAACACAACCATAGGGTACAGGAAATAAATTAACTATGTTAATATCGGTTGTAGTACCCTAAAATAATTTGTAATGCAGGCCGAGGCTATGAGGAAGGCAGGAGTTAATTTCACTGAAACTATTTAACCCATAGACTCCTTGCCTCTTTCTTTGAGTAGAGATATTGCTACAAATGTAGTGCCAAATGATGGTGAAGTAATACTAAACACAAATCTCTGCTGGGTTCCTGATGGGAAAACATGCCTTAGTCACAAGTAATAAAGTAAATACAGAAGCTGCAAAAATCCATCACCAGAGAAAAACAATAATTTAAATGAGTGATAAAAAAGGCATTTCATCTATTCATGATAAGAAACCACTGAACAAAACAAATTAGACACTACACCAGAATGGCTCAATGCCCACAGAAATTGCAAACAGCTTATGATGACAGAGAAAGCCGGAGAGACTCAGAAATGAAAGAAGAGTGTCTCATATTAAGAATTCAAATATTCTCTTCATGAAAACCCCACCCAGAATCTTCTACTCAGTTCCTGGATCTGTACACAAGGAATACATGGCCATTAGTGATGGAAATTGTAGATGGTACTTTGGATGATAGAACAGTGCCATCAACAAGACATAATTTGTCATACACACCTGGCAGAGTATTTACATTATACCAGTCTCTCCAAGTTAATGCTTCTTCAGGTAAAATTTAAACAGTTGGACAAAATATGGCATGACCTTTTCTATTTAGAATAATAATTGTTTTTATAACCATGGCTTTTGGCAGGTGGTTTATGCTTGAAATATTTATTATAAAAGCAGTTTCTATTATGGAAAATGAAGAACAGAAATATTTTATTAGTAGTAGTAATAATAAGGTATGCTGCATTGTAAGTCAATTTCCGTTCCCAGACAAAACTCAGATCTTATAAACTTCTCACACAGTAACTGTTAAAACAACATGTTATTATTCTTTTGCTTCTATTGCTTTGTGATTTTATTAGTATTTATAGAGAAATTCTCACAATCTCAGAATTTAAAATAAGAAGTTTAGAAACTGCAAGTTTGTCATGTGATCATATATTTGAAATAAACTCACAAGATTAATGGATAATAATTTAGAGTACATACTGAGTTGAAGATGTACTACATAATAAGATCTAGGTTTAGGTGGTAATTCATGTCTATTGAGTAAGTCACCATGGGTGGTTGTTGAGTATGAAAAACAATCGTGACCAGTTGAGGAATAAAACTCTGGGACTTTTTAATAATTTATTAACATGGAGAAAAATGATGAGAAAAACTTCTGAGAAAAAACTAGATGATTCAGAAGTATATTCCTTTGTCCATCAGCTCCCCATTATTCCCTCTGCCCTCCCACTCAGAAATCACCATTCTATTCTCTGCTTCTATGAGTCTGACCATTTTAGATTTCACATATAAATGAGATCATACATTATTTGTCTTTCGTGTCTGGCTTATTTCACTTAGCATAATATTCTCCAGGTCCTTCCATATTGTTGCAGATGGCAGGATTTCTTTCTCTTTTTTTAAGGCTGAATAATATTCCATTGTTTGTATCATATCTTCTTTATCCATTCATCCACTGATGAAAATGTAGGTTGTTTCTATATGTTGGCTATTGTGAATAATGCTGCAATGAACATAGGAGTGTAGATATTTCTTTAGAATCCTGATTTCATTTCCTTTACATAGGTACCCAGAAGTGGGATTGCTGAATCATATGACACTTCAATTTTTTATTTTTTGAGGAACTGCCATTTTGTTTTTCACACTGGCTACATCTGTTTACATTCATATCTGTAGCATACCATGGTTATTTTGCTTTACATCCTCTTCAACACTAACAATTATTATATTTTATAAAAAAAAATAGCCATTTAAAAAAGTATGAGGCAATATTCCATTGTGGTTTTGATTTGCATTTTCCTAATAATTACTGATACTGAACATATTTTCATAAATCTATTGATCATTTGTATGTCTTCTTTGCAAAAATGTCTGTTTAAGACCTTTTTCCAATTTTTATCAGGTTATTTCTTTTTTTTTGCTGTTGAGTTGTAGGAATTTCTTAAATATCTTAGATACTAACTCCTTGTCAGATGTATGGTTTGCAATATTTCCTCCCATTATGCAGACGGCTTATTCAGCTTATTGATGGTTTCCTTTGCTGTGAAGAAGTTTTTTAGTTTAATGTAGTCCCACTTGTTATTTTTGTCTTTGTTTCCTGTGCTTTGGTGTCATGTCCTAAAAATCATTGCCAAAACCAATGTAAAGAAGCTTTTCCCTTATGTTTTATTCTAGGAGTTTTGTGGGTTTAGGTCTTACATTTAAGTCTTTAATTCATTTTGAGTTAATTTTTGTATGGTATAAGACATGGGTCCAATTTCATTCTTCTACAAATGGATATCCAGTTTCCCCAACCCTATTTATTGAAGAAACTATCCTTTCTCCACTTTGGATTCTTGAAGACCTTGTCAAAAGTTAGTTGACTATATCACCATATGTGGGTTTATTTCTGGGTCTTCTATTCTGTTCCATTAGTCTATGTGTCAGCTTTTATGCCAGTAACATACAGTTTTCATTGCTATAATTTTGTAATATAATTTGAAATCAGGAAGTGTGATACCTCCAGCTTTGTTCTTTTTGCTCAGGATTGCTTTTGCTACTCAGCATCTTTGGTGGCTCCACATGAATTTTAGGACTGTTTTTTCTCTCTCTGAAAAATGCCATTGGGATTTTGATAGGGATTTAATCTGTAGATTACTTTGGTTAGTAAGGATATTTAAACAATATCAAATCTTTGAATCCATGACCATGGAGTATCTTTCCATTTATTTGTGTCTTCAATTTCTATCACCATAGTTTCACACTTTTCAGCATGCTGATCTTTCATCTTCTTGGTTACATTTGTTCCTAGGTATTTTATGCTTTCTGATACTACTGTAAATGGGATTGTTAACATTTTTTGCAGACAGTTCATTGTTAGTATATAGGAACACAACTAATTTTTGTAGGTCAATTGTATCCTCTAAGTTTACTGAATGTGTTTATCAGTTCAAAGAGGTTTTTAGTGGAGTATTTAGGATTTCCTATGTATGACTATGTCAACTGCAAAGCGAGATAATTTCGTCTTCCCTTTTGATTTGGAGAGTTTTAGTTAACAGATACATAAATCTTCAAGTATAAAGATCTACTGGACAGCATAGTGCCAACAGCTAACAATACTGTATTGTATACTTAAAATTTTCTAATAAGGTAGATCTTACATTAAGTGTTATTTCCACAGAGGAAAAGATAAAAATATAGGGAGTGGGAGGAAACTTTGGGAGTTGGTGGATAAGATGATGGCACTCATGGTGGTGTTATTTTCATGGATGTATACTTATTCCCAAAACTATTGCATTGTATATATTAAGTATGTTCACCTTTTCCAAGTTCAAAAAAAGTAAATGAAATAAAAATAAAAATTAACAGAAAGTGAAAAAAAAAAAGGAAGAGAGAGTTGCATCAGAAGTAAGGTAAAACATACAAACTAACCAACTAAAACAGAATTAAGGGAAGGGAAATTCAAAAGTCACGTAAGTCAAAGAAAGGAAATAAGGGCTAAAGCAGCTTTGGAAATTAGGAGACAATTTAAGAGATCTTAGCATCAGCAAAAGCACTGTGCTACAGAACAAAAGGACTAATTATCCTTAGTGATACTGTGCTGAGAAGACAGTAAGAGAACAGATTAAAATGGCAAACTGATTACAAAAGCATAACTTATAGTCTTGAATATCTAGCTTCAAAAATACATTATTTTTGTAAAAAAAAAAAATCTGATGCACCCCAATGTTCACAGCAGCACTCTTTAAAATAGCCAAGACATGGAAACAACCTAAATGTCCATCAACAGATGACTGGATAAAGAAGATGTGGTATAGTTATATAATGGAATACTACTTAGCCATAAAAAAGAATAAAATAATGCCATTTGTAGCAATATGGATGGACCTGGAGATTGTCATCCTAAGTGAAGTAAGCCAGAAAGAGAAAGAAAAATACCATATGATATCACTTATATGTGGAATCTTAAAAAAAAAAAAGACAAATGAACTTATTTACAAAACAGAAACAGATTCAGACATAGAAAACAAACTTTTAGTTACAGTGGGGCAGGGAGTGGGAAGGGATAAATTTGGAGTTCTAGATTTGCAGATACTAACTAATATGTATAAAATAGATAAACAACAAGTTCATACTGTATAGCACAGGGAATTATATTCAGTATCTTGTAACTTAAGGTGAAAAAGAATATAAATGAATATATGTACATGTATGACTGAAGCATTATGCTGTATATTAGAAACTGACACAACATTGTAAATTGACTATACTTCAATTAAAAAAATATATATACACAAAAATAAAAAGCACTGAAAATTCTAAATGCTTTTTAGCTTTGGGGAAAAAATCTGAATTAACTGTGAAACAGAAATAAGCAAAGTATTATCAGAAGACTAGAGAGTCTGAGAAAGCACTATGAGCTGGGTAGGTCAGCCGCTTTCTGAACATTATACTCAAGTGTTGGCAAGAGAATCACTTGCAGAGGGTGGGTGTAGCTCAGTGGCAGAGCACGTGCTTAGCATGCACAAGGTTGTGGATTCATTCCCCAGTACCTCCATTAAAATAAAAAAGAGAATCACTTTCCCTTGATACTGGAGCAACAGTTGTAGCAATTTTCAGTGAAGGGAAAGGCCACTGGCAAGACTCTGGAAGAACAACAAATTCTAATACCCAAAAGAAGACAAAGTTGTAGTGTTTAGTAGCACGTCTCACCATTACCCATGACCCACTGAGTCAGAGTTTGAGAAACTAGTTCTGCATCAAAAAATAACTAGGGGAAAACTAAAAAACAAAAGATAAGCATACAAGCAAAGTTTTAAAAATATTATTAGAGGAGCACCAAACTCAATAATCAGAAGTACTAACACAGAAAAGTTATTAGAACAATAACAAAAATGTAAAAACTGTAAATAATAAATCTAATTACTTAAAAACATTAAAACCACAATACTGCAGTTATAAAAAAAAAAAGATTACAGACTCCAGAATTAACAACAAAGTTATTTGCATATAAATACATTAGGTACAGCTGAAAAAGCTTAGCAACTTAGAAAATTTAAATGGTAGTCTCTGGAAAAATAAGATGCAAAAACCAAAAATGATAGACATAACTAAAAAAACAAAATTTAGATTCACAGAGATTAGTCCCAGAAATTCCATCTGCCATCTATGATGTGGAGAGAGTAACAGGGAGAAAACAATGAAAGTTATATCAAAGTTCTTTAAAACAAAGCTATATTTCCCCAAATCAAGAAAGTTTGTGGTTTAGAGCAGGAAGATAGGGAGACAGAGTACCCTTAGTTTCAGAACTTTCAGGAGTAGCAAATTAAAAATCTAGACATGAAAAATATTGGTTTAAAAATTTAAAGTGGATAGCTGAGTGAAACAGCAGATTAGAGATAACTGAAAATATAAATACTAAAGTAAAAGACAAATCTGAAGAAATTTTCTAGAGTCTAACATTAAGATATAAAGTAACCAAATTAAAGACAGAGTAAGAAACATGAAAAACAGAATGAGAAGATCTAAAGAGAGATTTTAGAGGGCAAAAAAGCTAAGGTAAAAAATGATTTGTAGAAATAATGGCTAAGAATTTTCCATAACTCCATTATTGAAGAAAACATGAACTTAGATTTGAGAAACAAACATCAGCAGGATAGATATCTAGACAGATATTCATGTAACTCTAGGAACCAAAGACCATGATAAACTTTGAAAGTAGCTGAAGGGAAAAGACAGATTATCCATAAACAAATAAAATTCTACAGTGGAAGCAAATATTTAACACAAAGGTCCATGAACAAGAATTTTATAACTCAGTGATTTGTTTTATTACCAAAAAAAGAGATATCTTGAGTGTCTATCATCAGTAAATGTAGTAAATACGTATCTGAACACATGTCTAATCTCACACTAAAAGCTACAAAAATGAAACAAACCAACCAATCAACCAACCAGAGTTAAAAGTATCAACGTAATTTTTGTGCAGAATTACAGGTATTTATACATGAAAATAAAGTAATTATCTATAAGTAAGAGCCTGGACATTTAGGGATATCTAACTTAGATGAGTGAGGTTTCAAACCATGCAGGCCTATGCTGTCTGAAAGAGGGTGGGGTTTAAAAGGTTCAGCCAAAAAGTTAAGGTTACTCTGTTTTCCTCTAGCATAGCCCAGGGGAGGTAGGTGCTGGCCAGCTGACACAAATGTTTGGTTACCCTGACAGACTCCACCCTACAGTGACCACAGAACCATCTGGCTTGCAGCACCCCATAGCCTCAAACATTAAGGTCATTCAACAAATACTCCTCCCAATTACATTTAATTTGAAGGGGAAATGAAGAAGGAAAAAAATCAAAGTGAAATAGGAATAAATGTTGAGGATTACATTATCATTATAATTTATTTTTTGAGAGCGGCATCAGCATATGTACTTGCTTAGAAGAAAAAGTTGCATAGTGGATGGGGACAGGCCATAGAAGGCTCTTTGGCTATAGAATAAGTAGACCTAAGGAAGGATAACACTTCCTCTAAAATGAGCAGGGCAGACAGAACAAAGGAACTGAAAAGTAATTGAAAATGCCATTGATATTAGAGCACACCACTGAGAAAGTTGATGTATTATATCTACTTTTTCAAAAAGTGAAGTATAAAAATAACTTGTTATGTTGAGGAGCAGGGGTAGAGATTATGAGAAAAGCAGTAATGTTGTTCAATAGCTATATGTGAACAAAGAACAAAGCTGATCAGTGACAAATGCAAAGGTGGCTGAGAAATGCTGAAGGCCTAACTGAAGATAAAGATAATAGATTTTAATGACTCAATCAGCATGGTATAATTCTCTAGAAAGCAGCTGACAGTTTTAGCCCAAGGCTGGGTGTCACTAGCATAAAGGAAAGACAAAAATAAAAAAGAAAATAAAAAAGAAAAATATGGGAAATGAAAAAGTTAGCTAGAAAGTGGCTGACAAATCGATTTATAGAAGCTCTACTATATAAGAAAACAAGTGAAACTGGATAAAGGATGTAGAGCTACACTATGTGAAAATGAAAATATCTAGGAAATGAAAATCCTGATATGATCAAAGTGATGGAAATAAAGAAGTGAGAAACTTCCAAGTATAGGAATAGTGTGACTAGAAATTAACTTCTCTCTCACATAGTTATTCTCAATCTCACCACCGTGCTGTTTTTAGCACCTATTCCTACTTGGTATGTTCTTCCTTCCTGAGGACTGGGATCTTATTTGTCTCATTTACTGATGTATCCCCACCACCCACCTAGACTAGCTACTTTCACAGCAAGAGTGTTCAATAATTATTTTTGAATATCCGAATAATTACTGGAATTAGGATTTCATCGGTGCTGCTATGAATCTTGGTATGGGTGATGAACTGGATGAAAGGGTTTACAAAAGTAAGACGACTTCATCTGAGAGAATTACAAGGGAAACACCAGTGGTAAAGTTGGATGGAGTATCTCATTCTTAAAAGACACAGTATGGTGTATTAATTTACAGCTAGGCCCCTGGAATAAATTTTAAAGAATGGATTTGGTGCTGGCTCCACAATGCATTAGCAGTAGGATACTGCACAATGACCTTGCTCATTGTGAGTCCTCATTTTCTCATTCATAGAAAAGATTTAGCACCTTCATAACATTTTTTTGAGGATAATTTAGATAATAATAAACATATGCCTTGTATCTGGCATACAGGAATGCACATTTTATGCCAGGTATTTTTAAATGCTCCTCAAATCACTGTGATGTAATCTATACCCTCTTTTTATGCAATATATTTTATCAAGATATTAAAGATTCCAAGTTTAATCATTTGCCAGCTCGACAAGTCAAACATTTGTACGTACTGAGCATTAATAATGTTTCTTTCAGCATTTTCATCAAGGAGAAAATCACCATGGCAATGATACTGATAGGCCCAGCTAGCTGTGCCCTGTATAAAAAGATGAGTTTTGCCCTATAGTGCTGGTGCTGACACTATTAACAATGTTCAGTAAGACCAAAAAGCTCACAAATCATTTCTGCCATGATAACTCTGTGTCTTTAAACTCTGATGTATCTCATCGCATTGGGACATAGTATAGTGTTGTTGGATTTTCCAACATGCTTATAGCCACTCTAAGAAAAAAGATCATGTCCTGACTCCTGAAACCATCTTCTACAAGGGCTGCTGTATTGAAAGGACAAGTGCTGATCTTGAGACGACAAAGTAGGAACATCAAACTTTGATGGCTGAATAGAAATTTTCATTTTAAATTTCCTTATTTGCCTCTTATAAACTACTTTGTCTTTGTAAATGGAAGGATTTAAAATATCACCTAGAACATGTTTAAATTGTTTCATACTTTCTGCTTAGCCAATCAAAAATAATGTATCTAAATAATTCCACGTGAAATGGCATGCATGCAAGTATAGTCACAAATTCTTCATAAAGGGTGTTTCACACTGTGAATCAAAGTATAATTATATAAAAAGGAATAAAAAGATTCCTCACTATGACCATTGGAAATTCATGCTTCTCTTGTTTAAGAGCCTTAATTCATTGCTGGAAACCTCACCACTAAGTGAAAAGTTTTGAAAAATTTCATATATAGATACAGAAATAAATTCACAGATAGAAAAACATATTAATTGACAATAAAACATGTTTATATAAGGAAAAACAATTTGCAAAAGAATACAGATTTTAAAAAAAGTTATGCTATATAAGTTTATTATTCTTAAGGAAAAGACTTGATAGTAGGTATGAAAAATAGATGGAAAGCCGCCGTTCTTTTTTTGGATAGTGCATTCTTTTACCACACCATTTGCATCACCAGTTTTTCACCCCCTCTGTGACTCATGGTTATCCTGCACTCAAAGTTCACTTAATACCTTTAGAGCAAAACAGAAAAGGCAATCAAACATAAGAGCACTTTGAAATACATGAAAATTGTTCATGTGCACAAGAGATGCAAGAGTAAAAAAAAAAAAGATGCTATTTCTTCATCCCTTTCACTGGCATACATATAAAAGGAAAACATTTTGGGTTGATCCAGACATGGGACACAATTCGATTTTTTTTTTCTACTATTTTTCTAGGAACTGTTTTGTCAAGTAAATTATTGAGTGCGTCTTTGTCTAAAATTAAAATTTCAAAGTATCACTTTTTATAGCATATTAATTCAGTGTGCCTTTAACTGAAAAGTCATCACACTGGAACAAAAGGAGATTTTATTGAAAATATAGTAAAAATATTCAAGAGCTATTACGGTAAGTAGTTAAGTGAGCAGGCATTATGTTAGGTAGGTCTGTTATTCTCTGTTTTTAGCTTTCTATACTTTTCTGAAAGGGAAAATTGAGTCATAGACATTAAAACATCTGCAATATTTTAAGGGAACACAGATTTCAAAATACTGAGCTCTCTGAAAACAGTTAACAGCAACTTTTTCTTAGCAGAAACACACACATAATTACTAATTTAACAGGCTGTTCATGGTGGAAAAGGAACTGTTTTATCACATGCTTATCATATCTGCAGACATCAGAACTGCAGAAGTCAAGGATATCTTTGTTTTCAGTATTGACCCAGAAAGTAGTGAGAAAAGGCTCACAGTGCTGTTTGAGGACTGGTGCTAGCTAAAGTACAGTTACTGTTTTAAGTTTATCTCAAGATTAAATGTGTTGCTTCCCGATCCCACCTGGCGGTATGACACACTTAGAAAGGCAGTGATACAAGGGGTCAGTTTTGCTTTATTGGTTTACTACCAAGAAGACCAACACGGCCAGATTAGAGATGTGACCCAGCTCCATCTTAATAAAGACGTGCACAATGTTTCTTACAGGCAGGACACAGTACAGTCACTGACCTATGAGATTAATACACTGTTTTATTCTTGGGACCCAAGTACTTTCAGCATCGTTACGAAAGCACAAAATCTGCATGTCAAATTAATTTGTGCTCTCTTCACCTCACATTGATTAAGACAAATTAAGTTTCACACACATCACCTAGGGCAATTAATAAGTAGTAGTATCGAATTCCATTACCTTCCCCCGCTATAATTCTTTCAGCTGCTCTTTCCACAAGGCCTAGTTAATAGAAGCCTGTAGTACTCATTTCAAAGCAATCATGTGAAATGAAGGTGCTCACAGCATGTCTCAGATTTTCTCAGTGCTGGAAGATACAGTTTGGAGACACTTGTGTATTTTATAGCTAAATTGTTTCAAAGATGGATCCAGTAATTAGTTAAACAAGTGTGGTCTTAAACATTTTAAATATTCTATGAATTTGCATGAAGAAAACCCAGAGGCATATCATCAATCCCTGGATTGTATTCATTTACATAAAAAAACAAATGTAGAGGTATCACATCAAAGCAAATCCTAATATGAACAAAATGTGAAGTTTTAAATCGCTCTACTTAAAATATTATGTTTTCTATTGCCTCAAAAGAGAGTTAATGAAGGAGGAATTTTGCTGAGAGTCTATATTTTAAGTGTTCTTATAGAAACTCCCTTTATGTTAAAGTTTCATAAACATAAATACGTGGAGCGATACCATGAGAGACCTATAATAAAGCATATGTTAAAATATCAAAGGGGAAATATATTTTATTAATTTGTTTTTGTATTTTACGATAGTCAGAGAACATGAGGATGATATGGTAATAAAAAGTCAAATTAACCGGTTTTATAAAGTTATAAACAAAAAAAATATTAACCTATGTAAAACAAACACTCTTTAGCCATGATATTTGGGAAGTATTTGCTAATTAAATTTGGATAATATGTTATCTTGTAAGCACAGAATTTGTTTTTAAGAAAAGGTGTGTGTGTGTGTGGGGGAGCAGTTAAAAAGGATTCCCTCAGATTATCAAAGGTAAAATCCAGAAATGGTCTCCAGTATATCCATAACATAAGCATCACAATACTGATACTGTGGGATGTCTATGATACTGTGCCCTGTATTTCCATCTGGAAACTAAGCTCAAGGACCAAACCAATGTCTCTCATTTGTTTGTCTGATTATCTTCTTTTTTTCCCTTGATGGCTTGTAAAATGTTAAATCTCAATAATTATCCTCTGCATTCAGTTATAAAACTAGATGTTCATTTATATTATGCTGTGTTACGGACCGAATGTTTGTGTCCCCCTAAATTCATATGTTGAAGTCCTAAACCCTATTGTGATAAATTAGAAGATGAAGCCCTTGGGAGGTAATTAGATTTAGATAAAGTCATGAAGGTAGGGACCCACTGTGGGACTAGTGTCCCCACAAGAAGAAAATTAAATACAAGTTGTCATTAAATATAAATTAAGAAAAATATTTTTCTCTGCCATGTGAGGATACAGCTAGAAGGTGGTCACTGCAAACCAGGTAGAAGACTCACTAGGAGCTGAATCTGAACATACTGAAAACCAGTGAGCTGTGCGCTATGAAAGGGTAAATTTCATGGTATGTGAATTCTAGCAAGCTAGACACCTATCTAAAAGAATTAGGGAAGATAAGAGGAAGGCAGTTACAGCCGTGTAGTACTTGCGGTTAGATCCCCCTATGATTGCTTCAGTCTCCGTAACTACAGAAGAGCCACGGCCGCCTTCACTTCCTGGTCATGGACAGCCAACAAACTGCATATTTATAACAAAGAACAGACACTATTTGCTTCGTCTGAAGGATGTGACGTCAAAAAATTAACATCAGTTAACACTGTATAAGTCAAAAGCAACTTCTGAGTAAGAAATATGGCTAAGTAACTTCATTACATCAGGATACCAGATGAAGCTGTCAGCAGCCTGGTTGGATCCACCAAGGAGAAAAGGAAGCCGGAAACAAGGAAGGAAGACTGGAAACACTTACCTGCATGCTCCAACTTTGGCTGGTGACTTTAAACATTTCCAAAGAACTCTCATGTCTTCCTTCCCAGCCTCAGAGCTTCTATGGGAAGAAAGAGGATTTCTGGATAGGAGACAAGAAGAAAATGTGCTTCATTAAGGATACAAAAGCAACCTCCAAAGCAAGAATCAATAAGAGAGAACAAATGAGAAAGGAGAATCGAAAGTTAAAGATTTCTTACACTGTTTTCATTTGTAGTTTCATATAGTCTACAACCACAGCGATTGTTTTCCCTGTCACATAGTGTACAGTGAATTGCAGAACACTATCTTAAAAACAGTGTTATATGTGTATAAAATACCTAAACTGTTTCCCTACTAAGTTGGTCAGAATAACCTGTGAGCTACTATAACATGGATTCCATAACCATATCTCAAATTTAGTAAGTCAGAATGTCCAGGAATGACAACTAGTTGATGATGATGAAAACAACAACATCAATAACAATAATAATAAACTTTGAGAATGACTTTTATGATCATCCAGGTTTGAAAATCACCAGGCACCATTATGAAAGACAAGACACACACACAAAATAAAGTACATACACCTACAAAGATGTAACTTAAAGTATGAAATGTGCAAATTAAGGGTATAGAGACAAGAAGTGGTCTCCATCATAAGTGGCTAGTTGGCAATGTTGCATAAGAACTTAGGTTTATTAAAATAGTCCTCTACTAGCCGAGCTCATTGCTTCCCTTTGTCTTCAGCTCACATAAACAGTCCAAGAAATTTAAGATATAATGTTACACAGTACAGTAGTTTCTTGCATTAGCTTTCAAATCTCTTTAAAACCAAGGGCCAAAAATAATTTCACTTTTGTACATGATAAATATTAGAAACAGCTTAAAAATAATTTTTAAATCTTCATATGTATTTAAGAATTTGGAAGACCATTTCACCAGAGGAAAAAACACCAAGCAGGAAATGGTGATTGCGTCTAGGGAGTCCAAGGAAGGTGATATGGGTGTGTAGCGTAGGAGGGATACTCATACTGTGTAAAGTTGTGTAATTTTAACTTTTTTCAAAAATTCAGGTTCATAAATTTGGTTTTCATATTTTTAAAGGAATACAGAAAAAAAGGAATAAAAATATAACTTACTAAAGAAAATTTAATAGATTAGTTTTTATTGATATATAATAAATTAGCATAATTTTAGCAGCTTAAAAAACATAAATTTATTATTCCACAGTGTCTTTGAGTCAGGAATCTAGTCATCTCTTAAATGGGTCCCCTGCAAGAATCCTATTAAGGTAGTGGCCAAGGCTGGGTTCTCCTGTGGAAGATAGTCTAAAGAAGATTCTGTTTCCAGATGCACTTGGATTGATGGAAAACTTCATTTCCTTGTGATTACAGCCCAAGAGCCCTTTGCTTCCCATTGGTTGGAAGGTGCCTTAAGTTCCTAAAGGTCTCCCTCAGTTCCTTGCCAACTGGGTCTTCCAAAATGGTTATCTACTCCTTCAAAGCCAGCAAGGGAGTCTTATATAAATAACATAATCATGGGAATGACATCTCATTATCTTTCCCATATTCTACTGATTAAAAGAAAGTCACAGGATGAGTCATGACTGAAGTTTTTCTGGATCTTGTCGATGTAACAGAGATTATATTTTGGAAGGAAAGAATTTATTGAGACTCAGTTTTGTGTCAGGTACTCTGCTAAGCACTACAAAATATTTGCATATAGTATTTCTTATGGCATTCCTATAAAACAGGTACTCCCAGTGCTACTCTATGATGAAGAAAGACAGTTATTTTCCTTGTGTAACGTAAGTATTAAGTGTTAGAGCATGAATTTCAAGCAAGAACTTCTTCTAATCAAAGATTTTCTCTTTCCATTTTACTGCTTTACTATAGTGGCAGGCTAGAAGCTAAAAAACCATTTCATTTGTTCACTACTTCGAACAAGACAGTAAATGTTGAAAGGGCCGAAGTGTAAAGAAAGGGATGTGGAAAATAAAAACATCAGGTCAACTTAAATAAGATTTCACAATAAATAGAGCTAATTCACTTTATATAATTCTTAGTTACTTAACTGTAAATATACAACTTTGACACTGAAGATATTCCTCAGAAATGGGCCTTGTGGATTATGTAGGTCAATTTCCAAATCTGGGTTTTCTAAGGAACAGTTTAAGAATTACAGCTTTCTCCAAATGGACATTTCCTTGACAGATAGTAATAAAATCCACTTGGATATTTAATGTTTTCCATAATTGGCAACAGTAATTTCTATAGATTAATTGCTAAGAATTTTCATTTCCCATAGGTGGTAGCAAAAAAACTTCAACAGACTTCATTACTAGCAATATTAGTTCCAATCTTCTATCATAATGGCAAAGTACTACTTTTCTGATTCTATCAACAGTTTTCTGATTCTACTGAGTCCATCTTTTGAATCTATTTAAAATGCTTCCAGGAGGAAATGAGTTAATTTATTTTGTTAAAGTACAAGTATAAGTGTAAGTAAAAGTATATTTCAGTGCCATTTTATGAAAAAGCTTTTAGCCTTACCATTTAACAATGAATAAATGAAAATAAAAAGCTAAGATTAAAATAAAAAATTAACGCTTGTTTTAATTGGTATGTTTAGGTGGTCAATATATCACTGTCAGAATTGACAACATAAGGTAATACTATACTGATCAATAGATTCTCTTATCATGCACTGAATTCTCCTTTTTGTATATGTACAAGAATGCATGTATGTGTAATATCACATGCAATATTATCTGATTAAATTGACTCTCTCAAACTCTTATTTTAAAGGTTTGCTCACTTTTTTGAATTTTCAAAGCGGTCAGCGAAAGGGCTCATATTTGCATTTTAAGGAATGCCAAAGATTTAGTCAACTGTAAGCTGATTTTTACATACCCTTTGAAACAGTGGAAACATTTTCACTCTCCCAAGTGTAACATTTAAACTCTACTTACTTAAATGCTGAAAAAAAGGAAGAAAAAAAAAAAAAAGACTTCAGTTGCAGTTACCCCTAGGTTAATGTTCAATTGGAAAGATGTTTTACCTTAATGTGTCTCTGTACTTGTTTCCACCTTTTTTTTTTTTTGTAGAACCCCCCTTTTCCTACCTTTTTTTATAACATTGGTTCTTGAGAACCCAGTGTATTCTGAAGAAATGGCATATTTCAGAGAAAGCATCCTGTATTTTAAGACAGGATATTTAACATATTTGCCTACCTTTAGGTGTCCTGCTTTATGTATCAAAGGCATGGGAGCAGTTCAACATTCAAATATCTGCTTTTTATAACCTTTCTCCTAGGATATGTTCCAAAACAATGAGGTATATTGTTGACAAAGAATTAAATGTAATAATCAGGCAATTAACCAAGAGTATTTGCATCACTACATAAAAAGACAAATTAAGAAGACTACCATGGTACCCAGAAGCCATCTGTTAACCAATGTCAAATTGATGATAAAGAAAATTGAGTTCCCTTGGCAGTTGGTTTTTCTCCAGCTGCACGCAGCTATAAAAGAGCCATCAAAGACAAATCTGCATTTGTTGTTAATTCACACATGCAGTAGATAGGCACTTTAGAAACCTCTAGTGACAACTTTTTATTCTGAAAGTTGATGCTAAGATTCCCAGAAAAGTTATACATTGGACCTTGGATCAGCATTTAAGACCATCTTGGCAGGGTAAAAAGAAGAGGACTAGTACAGTCTCATATGTAAGTGAATACATACAAATACAATAAAAACACATTCAAAGCATGAAATGAGTGGATCATTTCCAAAGTAATCAACCATAAAGGTTAGTTATCCCCTACATATGCACCGATTTATTACTGCACATATCCTAATGTGAACCTCACTTTAAGGAAATCTTCATGACAGAGCAGTACCAGAAAAGAATCATAAATTTGGGTAAATTTGGATTATTACTAAGCCCTGATAAAGGCTAATGTGAAAGACTTAACTAAGGTGCCCTCCAGAATGATTAAAATACTAATGCTCAATGGAAACTGAAGAAGTTAACATAATGCCTTTAAAGAAGCTGGGATCTGGAGTCAGGCAAAAGTGATGCTTTAAATTCACACTTCATTTGTTAACAGTTATATGACCTTGGACATATTACTTAATCTGTTCTAGTGTGTGTATAAAAATGAGAATGATAATAACCTTGCAGGGATGTTGAGGGGATAAAATGAATTAATGGGTGTCAAAACTTATTTCCATCAAATAAAGCATTAAATGTCTTATCAATGGATTATTGGAGCAATACTAATTGCTAAGGACTTTAAGCTTATTGTGGAAAGGTCACTGGGCTGAAGGTCAGGAAATCTAGCTTGCTCTTCCAGCTTTGCCATAAATTAGCTGTGTGACACTATACAAATCATTTAAGTTCTCTGGACTGCAGTTTACTCTTTCCTAAATTGAGGTTGGGATGGGCATGGAATTAAAATGCCTCTATTAACTCTAAAGTCCTACAAGTACTTGAGTTGGAATTCAGAAAGAAATGTAGAATATAAAATCACAAATTTGTAGAACACGGAAATCACTGCAATCATTGCCTATGTGTTTATTACTGATTTTCTTTCAAAGGGAAAATTAAATAGTGGTCCATTTGAGGTTTAAATTTCTTATATATGTTTTTATTTAAATGCACTTAATTTTAAGTAAATGTGTTTAGATTAGTCCATAAAGCTGCCTAGTTGAACCAGATTAACCCAGAACTGTGTTTGACTTTTCTTGTCCTAGCAGCTTAGAATTTTAAAGTTGAAGTAGACAAAAAAACAAAAACAACCCCCCCCAAAAAAAACCCTACTTATTCATTCTCCATTTTACGGCTGAAGAAATAAAACAAATGAGACATAACTTTGAGAGCAAACTGGTTCCAGAACCCAAGTCAAGTCTACTGACTCCTAGGCAATCTTTTTCCACATTGTATTTCACTATTTTTACTTTTTTTTTTTAACAGTCCTGAAAGTGCATTCTCTCTCAGCCACTTTCTCTTCCTGACACCATATCTAACTTTGTTAACTTTGACTGAAATTACCATATTCAGTTTACTAGTGCAATGTTGAACAAGTATTTCACAGTGGATGTGATCAAAATACAAATGTGTTTGATCTCCCACTGCCAGTTTAAAATCCACTACCGTTATAGGAAAACTCAGTAACTCTCATCAGTTTTCAGTTCTTTCCGCAGTATCAGACATTCAACAGTTGTTTCAAGTTATAGCATAGTTTCAATTCAGAATTATTAAATGCTACTTCAAAATAGGAACCAATATTTACATCTTCATTGACAGATACGTCTCTTCTCCTCTTAAGGCACAGTTAACTTCTATTGCCATGAGTTAGCTGCTGTATTGAACCTAAAGAATAGTGAATTTAGAATGAGAGAAAAAGCTAAAAGCAGAATTGTTTCTATTTCGATAGTTACTGCTAATGCAGCAGCAAGTTTAAATTAAGTTTAAATTTTAAGAAAAACATGCAGGACACTGTAGAACTCTGAACATAGAAAACAAATAAAAAGGAACAATTAAAAGTATGTTACAAACCAGGCTGGTTTTGTCCAATGCAAGCAAGGCTCTGCACGTACAAAATGTTACCGAGCATACCCAGTTGAAAGGCCAGTGGTCCAATCCAGTCTTAACCAGCTCAGCTTGAAGTAGACACAGCTGACTCCAAGTTTCTGGAAAACAAATCGGGCAAACATCTTATTGTTTAGGCTACTTGCCGCTTGAGGACATACAAGCATTAAAATAACCTTGATTAGTGAAGGCAGGTAAAATGGATTTGACTAATCAATACACTGAGTTTCAAGTAAAACACCAATCTTTGACAAAGAAGCAAAGTCAATACAATGGAGAAAATATGGTCTTTTTAGAAAACGGTGCTGGAACCAAAAAAATGAATCTAGGCACAGACCTTACATCTTTCACAACATAGATCTAAATGTAAAACATAAAATTATAATACTCCTAGAAGATAAGGTAGGAGAAAATATAGATGTCCTTGGGTTTGGCAATGATATTTTAGACAACATCTAAAGCATGATCAATAAAATAAATACTTGATATGCTGGACTTAACTAAAATTTAAAAAACTTCTACTCTGTGAGAGACACTGTGAAGTAAATGAGAACACAAGCCACAGACTGGGAGAAAATATTTGCAAAAAATAAATTTGAGAAAGAACTGTTATTCTAATTATACAAAGATTTCTTAAAACTCAACCATAAGAAACTAAACAATCTGATTAAAAAATGGGTCAAAGACCTTCACAGACACCTTACCAAAGAAGATACACAAACAGCAAATAAGTACATGAAAATCTGTTCAACATTATATGTCATCAGGGAAATGCAAATTAAAACATCAGTGAGATACCACTACACACCTATCAGAATGATGAAAATCCAAAGCACTAATAAGATCAAACGCCAGAGAAGAGGTAGAACAACAAGGACTCTCATTCACTGATGGCAGAAATGCAAATTGCAAAGTCATTTTGGAAGAGAGTTTGGCAGTTTCTTAAAAAACTAAACATATTCTTACTATATTATGATCCAGCAACCACACTCTTTGGTATTTATTCAAATGAGTTGAAAAGTTATGTCCACAGAATAATCTGCACACAGATGTTTATGGCAGCTTTATTCATAATTTCCAAAAACTAGAAGCAACCAAAATGTCTTTCAGTAGGTGAATGAATAAACTATGGTATATCTAGATGATGTAATAATATTTAGTGCTAAAAATAAGTGAGCTATCAAGCCATAGAAATACATAGAGAAATCTTAAATGTATATTACTACATGAAAGAAGCTACATGCTGTATGACTCCCAAAATATGATGGTTGGGAAAAGGCAAAACTATGGGGACAGTAAAAGAATCAATGGTTTCCAGGAATTAGGGGAGAGAGGGATAAACAGGCAGAGCACATAGAATTTTTAGAACAGACAAAACTATTCTGTATGATACTATAATGGTGGATACGTGTAATTATACATTTGTTAATACCCACAGAATGTACAACCCCAAGAGTGAACCCTAATATACACTATGGACTTCGGATAACAATGATCTGTCAATGTAATTCATCAGTCGTAACAGATGTACCACACCGCCAGGGAAATAGTGACAGTGAGGAAGTCTGGGGCAGAGAGGACAGGGAACATGAGGGAACTCTCTACACTTTCCACTCAGTTCTGATGTGTATATAAAACTGTTCTAAAAAGTAAAGTCTACTTTTTAAAAGGTAAAGCAGAAGAATCTAACTTGATACATTTTTTAAAAAGTGATTTTACAGAGAAATTGAACTTTTTGTTAAGGTAATTGTGTAAACAGTTTTGGGCACATTCAGCTGAAGGTGAGAGTAAGTTTTGAATTAATTTTTAAAACAGGTGCATATCTGACTACAAAATGAATTACACTAAAAAGGGAGGGAGAACAAAAACAAAGGTGTTGATTGTAATTCATGTAAGGCTATCAATCTCAGGTCTGTTTTAAACATTGTCTAAAGATGAATAATCACTAACCAAAATATAGATGATCACATCAAGATCACTCACACCAATGTGACTTTTTACAGAATATGAACCAACATAGATCTACTTTACATTCACAGACTAAGTTAGAGATGATGATATCATAATTACTAGGCAAAATTTATTATACAGAAAAAAGTGTGAAAGTACCATAAATGGTTAGAAACAAAACGTGTCATTAAGCTGTGGAGATTCAACATTAGGATGTTAACTCTCAGACAGCTTTAAGAAACCATCTTTATTCTTTAGAAGCTAATATAATGGTCAAATAGTGAAGTATTGCTAAGTAGGAAGTGTATCTACCACTGAAACTTGAACAACAGGGGTTTGAAAGGCACGGGTTCACTTACATGCTTAGCAAATGGCTGCAAACCTTTAAAACATAGGGAGTTAACAAAGTTAGTAGGAAAGGGGAAAAAATGACCAGAATGGAGTTAAAGCAGTGTGCCAAAGAGCCTCCAGTAAACAGCTGAAGTAAATAAGTAAGCTGCTATGACAAGATTTAGGAAAAAATGTTCCCTGGGAATTCTAGAAGCCAAAAAAAGACTGTGGCTTCGATGTTACTCACAAAGAAACAGTGAGATTATTATTCCTCTGACTTTAAGGTCTTTACTGCATAGGTTGTCCTGATCTGGCAGGCACTGATAATGTGTGCTAGAAATACAAACTGGTTGCCCTGATATGGGAAGTGAACAGGTTCAAGAGACAATGTTCTGTCCCTTGGTTTATTATAGCGCATGAAGAGCTCCTAATATGATACAAGAGATTATACAGGAAAGGCTAAAAAGAATATCCTGATTAAAAAAAAAAAGAAAAGGATACCTACAGATTTTACACAATCTTAGAACTTCTTTATTCCTTAACCTACATGATTGAGAAATTTTAACATGCTTAAAACCAACATTAAAGAGTTGCAAACCAATGCTCAATCATGGTTATTTTAATAAGTGAAATTAGGGAGTAACAGCCAGAAATGAAATTACTTGCAGATGAAGACACAGACAAGGAAACACTGCCACCCGTAAAAATAAATGGGGCTGAAGCTTAGGTATCTGGTACCACCATGTGATTCCTGCACCCAGGCATGTAAAGAAAATTGAAGTGTGTTTAGGCAATTGATGGAGACCAAGAATTTAGACAGCATGATGACTGGGTACATCTAGAATAGTGCCCCCAAATAGGGTCTCTTCATTTTGCTCTTCTCATGGAATTTCTGCTTTGGCAATTAAGACACCTGCATAAAGTCAAGGTACCGTATCTTAAGTGTCTCTATCCAATTTTGCCAGGCTATAGGTAGCCATTTTAGAATGACGTTTACAATAAAAATGAGTCAAGTTATTGGGAAATAGAAACACATGTCATAGAAAAAAGAAATAAAATAGCTCTGCACAACTGGTACCAGGTACAGGCCCATCTTAGTGAGACTCTAAAACTTCTGGAGTCATATCAAATCATCTAAGGCACAAAATCAGAAGCTGGAATGAGTTTTTATGTTATAGAATAAGTCAACAAGTATTTGAAAAGCCAGGACAACGAAAGGCGTATCTTAGCTTTTTTCAGTACAAGAACAAAGAGAGGATAAATTTGCTGAATCTTCTTCAAATGAATATTACACTCAAAAGAGCAAAACAAACATGTAAAACAGACAATTCCAAGACAGAGAAGAACATAGTAAAAGATCACCCTGCTACCTGGTGTATAGATGTCACAGTTAGTTATAAAACAGAACTGAAAAAGAAAAAAAAAGTGGTATCATTGCAGAATCACCAAGAATCATTGTTCACTCTATTTCGGATCTAATGCAAAATAGAAAATGTATAAAACAAATATTATGCAAGCAATTTAAGTTCTTTTTAGTTTAATCATTTTTATGCATATGTAATAAATGTACATTTTTCCCAATAGGAAGAATTTTTTTAGTGATGAAAAGATACAAGGGCCTGCTTTTTGTCACAATATGTTTTTTAAAACATCTTTAAAAAAGGAAAAAAATCTTTTTTTCTTTCTCTGTATATAGTGAGTTCCTATTTATAGAAATGGCCATAAACAAACAATGAGATGTTAGAGACAGTCTGCAGTGTCTGAGAGGTTGGGATAGGTGAACTCTAAGGTACTTTCCAAATTTTTGTACTACCAAGTGCTAAGAAATTCACTGTCATCCTTATCATCACAAGGAAGGATGATATTTATAAATGCCATGTCCATGTTAAATATTAATGTATATAAATTTAGGCAGTAAACTCAAATGGGCTGCTTTTGTTCTAGTCTCAGAATAGGCTCATAAGCATAGGGTAACTTTAAATGCCTCAATTCTCTGCTTCTTTTATTCCTGTCTAATTATGTATCTGTTAAGCAAATAAATCTAGGCTTTAAAGTGAATATAAATGATAGCAAAAAGATGATGCAATTATATCATCCTTAATGTTTATATAAAGTCTTGATAACTTGAGATTTTTAGTGTTTCACATAGTTAGCAAGCCATATGTTTGTCATTAATTTTAATTAATAAAATGACACATAGGAATATTTTATAAGAAAGAACAAATGTTGTACAAGAGTGTCTCTTCTTAACCTCTCTCCAGCTAACCAAAGAAACACCACCAACATGAGCACCTCCATACTGATTTCATTGCTTAAAAATGCATGGTTATAGTATTATGGTGGAAGAAGACTAGAGAAATTTGGCTCATAAAAATTGTGAATAATTTCCAAGATATGTTTAAATGGGAACCTTTATGACCAATAGAATTCTGTAATACTCTGCCTAACATGAAATCCCCTTTTTTTTTTTTAAGTATAGTCAGTATACAATATAGTGTCAATTTCTGGTGTACAGCATAATGTTTCAGTCATCCATATACATATATATTCCTTTTCATATTCTTTTTTCATTATAGGTTACTATAAGATATTGAATACAGTTCCCTGTGCTATACAGTATAAACTTGTTGTTTATCTATTTTATATATAGTAGTTAGTATCTGTAAATCCCGAACTCCCATTTTATCCCTCCCCACCCCCTATACCCCCTGGTAACCATGAGTTTGTCTTCTACGTCTGTGAGTTTATTTCTGTTTGGTAAATAAGTTTGTGTCTTTTTTTTAGATTCCACATATGAGTACTATCATATGGTATTTCTCTTTCTTTCTGGCTTACTTCACTTAGAATTATGATCTCTAGGTCCATCCATGTCACTGCAAATGGCACTATCTTATTCTTTTTTATGGCTAAGTAGAATTCCACTGTATGTATATATCTTCTTTATCCACTCATCTGTAGATGGACATTTTGGTTGTTTCCATGTCTTGGTTGTTGTAAATAGAAGGACCATAGTCAAGACATTTGGTTACTATAAAAATACTTTCATAGAGTACAGATATTACTGTGTTTATTATTAAATTATTTTCTTAAATGTAAAAGATACCCAAAAGCACTTAATATTTTTGAAAGAATGAATGAAATTACCTCTTAATTATTCACTGAAATAGCATACATGATCAATTGCAATCTCCCCTAACCAACTCTCAAAACTGGTGGACAAATACACAGATACAAAAAAGGATATATTGTTTAACATATCTGTACAAATTACAATGTACAAAATCCTAGAAGCAGACTGTAATTTCCAGTGGAAGGGTCTGTAATTTCCTATGTTAATGTTTTGTCCTTGTTCATATGTCTAAAACTGGAAATTTTATTATTTGTCAACATGAACTATGATAAAGAATATATTTACAGGCAAAGGCATAGGTTGATAAATATGAGGCAGGAAGTACAGGCCTTAGCCATTACACTAGAATTGATTCTCAAAACAAAACTTGAGAGATTATACCTTCAGAAATTACCAAGGGCTTCTTTTAATACAAGTTTAATTGTACATTTCTATACATTATGTTGTTGGACATGATTGAAATTCCATGGGCTCTTCATTGTTTTAAAATTGCAGGCAAAGTATTTTTTAAGCCTCCACATAACAACACTTTGATTCCTATAGAGTGAGGATTGTTTCAAGAAACGGTGGGTAGAAAACAGAAATAGTCATAGTTTGAAGAATCTAGGTTAATACTGAGCCAAGGAGACAGCAAGCAGCTAACTTAAGGAAAATGAGAAAGAAGGGATTTAAAATAAATTTAATTAAACTAAAACAAACAAAAACCTCACAATCATGACAAACAATAGCACTATCTTGTGTTCACCCAGACCATTTTATATATACCAAATGAATTGGCAGAAATTATTTCATTAATACACTTAACATTTGGTTTCTGATATGGACTGGAAACAGATATTATTCCTGCTTAACAGTTGCTAAAAGTTGCAATTTTAAAAGCAATTCAGTGACTGTCTGAGTAAAACCAGAATCTAAGCAATCATGAATTTTAACTTACTAATCTATTTCCTAGCACGCATTACCAATATGAAAGGTTTTAAATTTCTTCCCCTGTTCAACTTGCTGAACATTTCACTATTTGCTGGTGTCAGTTTATTTCTGAACAACGACAGCAATTAAAAAAAAAAAAACTCCCAGTGCAAACCATTATTCTTCTTTAACTTCTGAGGACTTCAGTGTAAACAACATTGCAAAACAGACATAAGGAAGACTGCTATTATCACAGGCTGAGAACATCCAGAAAACAAAACAAAAGATGCTATTACTTTTCAACTCTCTTGAAAAGAAAATATGTAATACACATCTCAACATCAAATTGATGGAATAATACATACTGATTTGTGAAAACGATTTAAAACAGTCCCCTAACATCATTTTTCATATCAGATCTTCACTGAAAGAGAACACTAGCATAAATCACCTTATTACAATAAAAGTCAGTGATTTCCTCTCAATTTAAGACAGAAAGGCAGTTACTTGGCTTCACTGTGGCCATCACAGGCACACCCAAGGTAGCCATCTCTCGAGTCATGTTGTAAAACTAAACAAAAAATAAATAAATAACACAATTGGCACAATGACTGATGGCCTCAGGACACTCCACAATGACAGATAGATAGATAGATAGATAGAGATAATTAATAGAGATAGGTTAAAAAATGAGTATCTCCTTTTGATTATGTTAAGTAATTGATGCTTGTCAAACAAAAAACTATGATATGTATCACTATTTTTTCAGCATCAGCAGAAGGAAAACAGGAAAACCTTAGCAGGGTAGAAGCAGCCTACCTGCTAAAAATACCGAGTTTGCAAAGGACAATGCTTTCCAGTAATTATTAGCATAAAGAAGGATGGTCTTACTGTTCCCAAAGTTAGTGACAAACTGTTAGTCATCATGTGTCAAATCAAAACATTCTAAAACTATCTTGATCTCGCTTCTAAGCCAGCCAGCCTGTCAACATCTGAAAATCAATGTTATCAGAGATCTTCTAGTGGGAGGATTACTTAACAGGGAAATCTCCACAGTCATCCTTGGCACACCTGGTCACAGGAACGCTTGATTTACACAGCTGCACAGTTGGGGTTTGTGTTGAAAAAGATTTTAGCAGATGAGGCATAAAATTTGAAAAAGCCACGGAGAAGGGTAATATGAAAACCCTCTGTTCTGTAAACATCAGTCTTCTTCAGATTTTTTGCATAAGTCTTTCCAGCTAAATAGAGAAGTCACAAAGTTCTGAAAGCGTATATGAGGATGCAGGAAAACAGATTAGCTATCACAAGTTGACATAAATGCTCATCATTTATATGTTTCATTATACGTAACAGAATTGAATAAGCACATTGGCCAGGTAATACTGGGACAAAAGACACAAATACGAATGTTAGCGTATGAAAACATGTTAGGGACAGATTTAGAAAAAGCAAAGGTATCTATACCTTACTTGGCAGGTAAAGTGAGAATTAGAAATATAGGGGAGGCCATCCAGGAGATTCACCTGGCTGTGCTTGTCTTTGGACCCGAAGTGCTGTGTAAATTTACTGTATTAAAAAAAAATGGGATAGAAACCATGATTTTGCTAATGTATATACTGTGCATGGATTTCAATCAGCATTATTGTATCCAGTTAAATCCCAATTACTGAATAACTGTACTATATCCCTTGGAGAGAATATTAATCCATAAAAAAATTTAGGAGTATATTTTAGAAAATGAACCAGTTTCTCTTTCAGTTCATTTACCATGAACCAGTTTTCCTTTTTAAACAGTATTATTTAGTTAATGACATCACTTCTTTATTGCACATTTTTAGTGCAAACTATTAGGAAACACTAACATACTGAAACCTCTTGTTTCACCACCTCAGTGCTAATAACGTTACATAGTCACATGTATTTCACCACTTTCCCCTAGAACTTTACTACATTCTGTATTATTTTAAACACACGTGCACATTAATAAAGACAACAGCTTTAAAATCTTTATTTTAGGACAGAAATAGAAGCCTAATTTATGTCAAAAATAAAGATAATAAACACACCTACTGAATAGTTGTCAAGTATAAATCAGATCTTGGATAAGCCAATGATGTAGAAATTAACATTTTCAACTCCTTCTCAAAATAAAATGGTGAAATTTGAATCAACTTAGACTAGACACCAATTACTTCAAGTATCCTTCCAACATATTCCAACTTTAAATAACAATTCCTCTTAAGTCTCAGAGCAATTTACTCATACTTGTTTTATGAAAAAAGTTGTCTTTCAGTTATTCCATATATTTAAAATGTACTTTATCTCTCTCTTCCACTCCTCTATAATATTTTAAGGACAGGAGTTTTAACTGATTTAATTTTTAAAAGACATATATTTTAATAAGCAATATTTTTGAACATGAATGATGCAGTAGTATTAAGGTATTACGAGATCTTGCCAAGGCTATCATCCTCTTCTGGGACCCCATATCAAGCTTCTTACAAAGTTGAAAAAAATTCAGTTTCTTGCGGTTGTAGGACTGAAGTCCCTGGTTTCTTGACCTATTACTCCCTTCAAACTCAAGCAAACAAGGGAGCACTGAATTCTTTTTGTGCTTTGAATCTTTCTAAATCCTCTTCCTGCCTTGCCTTGTACATTAAGGAATCATGTGATAATATTGTGCCCCTGCTGCCAGATAATCCAGGATAATCTTCCTGTTTTAAATTCAACTGTTTAGTAAACTGAATTACATATACAAAATTCTTTTTGACGTATTAAATAATATATTCAGCCTGGCGATCAGGGTGTAGAGTCTCATTGGGAGCCAAACTCACCTGCCATATGCATCTTGCCCAAAATTTCATCATCTAATATATATTTAATATGTAAGTAGACTTTTATTAGATTATCATTCCTAAACATGACAGTATAGTCATTATTCACATTCACATTTCATTGTGAGTGAGTTTAGTAAGAAATTTAACTTTTAAAACCTGAAATTTGTCTTAAGGAATAACAAGTGTAGAGATGAAAAGGAAAATAAAGGATGACATGTAATTTTATAGCATCCCTGAGGTATTTCTCAGGGGAAAACTAAAGAGTGGCCTGAGTAGAATATTGAAGTGTGGCATTTTGGAAAGGGATGCTAGAAAATAGAAGAGTGAGTGAGACAGAGACAATGAAGGACCATAAAGTAGCTTTCTTATGGGCTGTGAATGATAGTAATTGAGCTAAATAAGTTAACCAGAACTTAGCTGTTCCTCCTTTTTTTTTATCAGTAACTCAAACACCACACACATCCACCCCCACACATGCCTAAACAGAAATAGAGGTATAAGAAAATATCCCATTAAGTTTCTGAAGATAAGAAACCTGTTTCTTTTCCCTGGAGCACTATGTAGCATTTTCATAAAGTAACAGCCAAGTTGGGGTTGAGGGAAAGGAGCATTTAGAGTAGAAGAAAAGATACAATATACAACTATTTCAAATGGTTTCAAAATACCCCTTAACTTCCAGAAATAACCTTGTGTATTCACTTATTGTAATGCATAGTTAAAGAAAGAAATCATTTTCTGTTGGGACAAATATTAAGTTCACAATAATCCAATCATAACCTTAACACAGAGAAGACCAATCTGTGTTTCACTTCACAGCACCATAGTATTTAATCTTTTTCTATTGATAGTTAGTGCATGCAATTTTCATTAGAAGAGTTTTAAACATCAAAAGTAACATTTGGAGGCAGCAGTAGATTCACAGCAGCTCTTTAATATTTGGTCACTTCATAATTAGATTATAACTTTACAAGAAAACACATAGAAGGCACCAGGTCACAGCTTTAAAGTTATAAAATCAATAAAATCATCTAGGGTGTGTTATTATTTTGAAATCACTTATAAGCAGTTTCATTTTACTACCAAACATTTTTATAATTTCTTTCCCCAAGACAAATGTGTTCAGCCTGATTTATGTTTGTCTTTGCATTTAATCATGTTTGCAGTCCTTTTTTTGAATTTACAATTAATCCTCTTTACATTTATGTAACACTATTCTAAACTTTTTCTCCCTAAATTTATTTTAGTGGGTAATTGCTTATTATAATTTTATAATGTTGTAATTATTATATATACATAGTGCTTTGAGGATACTGGCAGCAGGTATTTTATAATTTTATTATCTTATTGCTCAAACATTTGCAAATAACATATTCATTAAGTTTAAAACATGTAAACGTGACAAAAATTCTAATGCTGTTCAGAAAACCACTGCATCAGAAATATTTTATGTAAATGAAAATTAGCACTTTACATACTACTGACTAAACTGCATGTGATAAGCATCTGGATTTAGTCAGCTTCCTCAGATAGTTAACAGATCTGGCATTTGTGCAACCACAAAGATTACACAATGGACAGGTGAGGCTAAAAGTGTGTGGACTGTATGTTTTGGTAGTGGTGTATTCTAAAGGAAGAAAAGAAAATAGAAGTTTTAGGAAAACAATGGGTCTAAGAATGAGGAACCCTGTAATAGTTCTTCCACTTATTGAACTCACCAGCATATCATTTAAGCGCTATGATTTTGTTCAGCATGTGTGAGAACGTGGGGCTGCACTAGAGCTACACCACTGTACTTCCTAGTTCTGAAAATACAGGAGTCTATGGATTGAAGTGTGCTCTGTCCTTAAACTATTATCTGATTGTAAGACAGGTAACTTGGCAGAAAAATTAACTCTTTTAAAGCACTACTATGATTTAAAGGAAAATCACACAAATAATGATTAATAATGCAAGTGCCAAGAGTTATCTTTCTGCCCTAAGTTAACTTTCTGTCCTAAGCAGTTTGATTAATGTCATTGCTTCATTTCATATCAGTGGAAATATTTTGAGATAATTAACAAGCAAATTTGTTATTTAAAATGAGAACAGTAAGAAATGATAACTAGAAAGAATATTAAACATTTATGCAATTAGTTATAGGAATCCTGATAGGAGGAATGAACATAAGCAACACAGGAGTTCTGACAGGTGGGAAAATGAGGGGCACAGAAAAATGAGAGACATAGAAAAAAAAGTTTAGGAAAGTTCATCTCCTAGAGCTGATTAATTTGCCAAACTTGGCCAAGGAGTTTCACTTATTTCTTACTAAAGAGTGGTTATAGAACCAAATCAGAACTCCTGTATGTTTCTGGTTCAAGACAGTGAACTCAGCACATATGTCTCTTTCTCCTCCTTACCAAAAGCCAACTGAAATGGCAGATACAAATTTTAAATAAAACACATACAAGCACTGTTAACAGGAAGACCAATAGATAAATCTTAAAACCAGATGAAACAGAGTAAAGAAAGCCATCTTACAAAAAGGAGATGATGAAAACAACAGACATGAGAGCAGTGCTCTTCAGTGGAAAACAAAAGATTCAACCAGCGTACAAGCCTAGTGGCAGTGGTTACATGGTGTGGAAGTGTGAAAAGGATAGACATCACTTAAATAATTTAAAGCCTTTCTATGCAATTACAGGACTTAGGCTGTCCTGACTGTCTATATATATATGCAAGTCCTACACTGACAGATATCCTGGTTACTCCCAGATCAAGCTAAAGAACTCTCAGAAGAAACTGGACAACCTATCAGGGAGGACTAGGATTCTAGTGTAGGTGTTAGCATGCCAGATTTTTTCCCTTTTTATTTAATTCAATTTTACTTATTCATTTTTGGAAACTAGAATAAAAGCTAGCTTTTCTATCTATTCCTTATTCACATGTCATTAAAAAAAAAAGCCTATCCAAAAGAAAAACAATTTTGGGAAACTGACTGACAGAAAAGTAAAGGAAATTAGTATCAGCCATGTGTAATATGAGAAATATTTAAAGATGTGCCTCAGCTAAACATTAAAAGTAACAAAGAACGTATATTATATAATATCAATGAAAAAGTAGGTATAATATGTAAGTCTAATAAAAAGAACTCCAGTCCAGGATGACAATATGCATCTTACAAAGAATTTAGAAAAATTTAGTGTACATTTGTCCATCTTCCCAATCTCCCCCCTCCCCTGCCCCGTCCCCTGCTTCCAGCATGTGAACCTTCTATTTCATTTGGGAAGTTTGTTAATATGTTATCTTTAGGGGAAACTTTTTGGACCAATGTCAATGCCTAGTTAATACCACAGTTAGCTCCCCAAACAATGCATTTTAGTGACACTGGGTATAGTATTGGCTTTTACCGTGGACTAGTAATGTCAATACATTTTCTCAGGGATTTTTTCAAGTGTCTCTATTATCAGATAACACAATTGTTGATGTTGTAAATCCTTTAGACTATGAAATAATGGTTCTTAGAACTAACAAGCAAGTCACCAGATACAAAGTCAATATACAAATGTTAACTGTATGTTTATATACTAGTAATAAACAAGTAGTAGTCAAAAGTTTTAAAGTGCCATTTAAAATGGCTCCTAAAATAATAGGTATAAACTTAACAAAAGATGTACAGAATCTGCATGCTGAAAACTACAAAGTATTATTAAAGAAAGCAAAGAAGACCTAAAGAAAAAGAGATACACCATGCTCATGGGTCATAAAATTCAATATTAACATAGTATTTTTTTTCAAATTTACCTATAGATTTAATACAATCCAACTGACCACAACAAAATTATTATAAATATTGACAAGAAGATTCTAAATTGTATACTGAAAGGAAAGGGAATTAGAATAACAAAAACAGTTTTAAAAAGAAGAGCAAAGTTTGAAGACTCACAGTATCTTATATAAAACTGTAATAATGACAACAGTGTGGTATCAGTGAAAGGAAGGACATGTAGATCAGTGGGACAGAATACCCAGAAACAGAGAAACACAACTATGGTCAACTGATTTTTGTCAAATACGCAGAGGCAAGTAAATGGATAAAACAAACTTTTTAGCAAAAGCTGCTGGAATATTTGCATATCCACATGCAAAAAAAAAAAAGTAGATTTGACCAGACCTCTCATCTTATGTAATAATTGACTCAAAATAGATCACCAATCTAAATGTGAAATGTGAACTCTCTGAATATTCTAAAGGAAAACATAGGAAGTCATTTTGGTGACTCCTGGAATACGCAAAGGGTTCTAATATTTAATATCAAAAGCATGATCCCCAAAGAAAGTACTGATACACTGGACTTTACCAAAATTTAAAATAGTTTTCTTTTTCATGAATGATGCTGTTAAAAGAAATTTAAAAACAAACTACAGCCTGGGAAAAATATTTACAAAGCTGAGTGATAATCTCACAACGAACATGGATCCGTAGAACATAAAGAACTTTCAAAACTCAAAAACAAGGAAACAAGCCAATAAAAAAAGAAAAGAATTGAAAAGACACTTCACCAAAAAGATATACCAATGGCAAATATATATATGAAAGAATATTCAGTATCATTAGTCATTAGGGGTAATGTGAACTAACAAAAAAGAGATAGTACTGCACAATTATTAACCTCAGCAAAAACAACTGCAAGCCACTGATGAAGCCACATGCACTGGTCTGCAGAGCAATTATAAATTCTGTAGATTTCTAGCAGCAACACAAAAATGGTACAGCCAAGAGTTTCACATTTTCTTGTAAAATTAAACATATGCTTACCACATAACCCAACAATCTCCCTCCTAGGTATTTACCTAAGAGAACTTACATTCATAAAAATCCTGTATATGTATGTTCATGGTAGTTTTATTCATCTGTTCCCAAAAGTAGAAACAACCTAAATGCCCTTCAGCTTATGAAAGGATAAACGAACTTTGGTGAATTCATACAATGCACTTTTGCTCAGCAATAAGAAGGAACAAATAATTGATACATGCAACAATATGTACATATTTCAAATGCATTATAATAAGGGAAAGATGCCAGGTTCAAAAGGCTATGTGCTTCATGATTTCATTTGTATAACATACTGGAAAAATTATAGAGGATGAGATCAGATGATAGATGTCAGGTTTTAGGGATGAGGAAAGGAGCTGATTACAAGGGACAGTGCTGGAGAATATTCTGGTTGATGGACTTGCCTCATATCTTGCTTACTGTGGTACTTACCCAACTCCATACATTTGTCAAAGATCAAAGATAACTGCATACCAAAGAGAGAGAAGTTTACTGTATGTAAATTTAAAGTGTGTCAATAAAAATTAACATGGACATTTTGAAACATATTACTTAAATTATTAAACATTATCGATAATAGAACTGGAGAGCAGGAAAACTGTTTATATTTGATTTAGTAAGAGAAACAGTAATACAAATATATTATTTAGAGATCTAGAAGTAATCAAGAAAGTTAAAGAGAAAATGGCTATTCCTGAGAAGGCGTAATGGGGAGAGAGATATATACATATATATTCTTATTAAATTATTTATTTATATTGTTAACTGACTATAACTCAATTAAAATAAAATTTAAAAAAGCAATAGTGATTCTTACAACAACAAAAAATTATTTATTTATTATATACATAGTACATATAATAAATAAAATGAAGTATGTACTGTTTACATTTTATAAGTGTATTCATAAGAATTATATTGAGTTAAGATGATAGAGGGTATAATCTTAGATCAATATAGTAAATTGATCTAATTTAATGATGTGAGTTTAGTATTTATTTTATATAATCCTACCACTGTCTTCATAGCATGTGAGGATAAACCATTTTTTGTTTAAAGTTTATTTCTGGATCTGTTAGATCCCAAATCACAATTATTTATGAATCTTGTAAATAAAGCAAACAGACAATTTAAGGAACATTTTTTATACAACTATATCTTACTCTTCTCTTGTCAGTTTGTGCTGCATGCTTCTTTGCAGTTTGAAGAGTATTCCATACGAGTACTTGGGGAGTTCTGAAAAGTTCTAACAAATAGTAATCAATCTGCTAAAAGATGTGTGTCTCATAGACTTTGTGCTTGACATAAAATTCTCACTACAGCAAAAACATGGCTCCCACTACAAATGACACAGAGCTCCAGAGCAGGCTGATAATACAAGCTGCTATTGGGAAGCACACTATATATCTTCATCCAACTGTTTTAGTACATTTCCCTCTTTAAATTCTTAAGAAACCCTACCAAATATTATTCAGGCCCTGATACACATATTCTTGTCCTTTCTCAATATACCAACTTTCTCATAGCAAAGATGGTTTCTATCATAAGGTATTATTAAATAAGTTACCACTGTCATGAGAAACGCTGAGAAAACTGCCTGTATTTTCTAGGTATTTACTTTGCACATGTCAACCCTACTGAAAACAACTTTCTGTCAACTTTCATAAATGGAAACCAAGGATTATCTATTGATTCTGAAAAAGATTGCTCTGACTACTAAAACAAGCAAAAGTTATAAGACCTGATAAGCTAAAATCATCGATCTTTTTATAAAAGCTTCAATTCTATTTTTGGGAAAGGTATTTTTTATTTGACATGGATTTTCTACATTTAGTACAGTTATTGCATGCATTTACTGAATTCAATTAATTTCATGACAAAACCAGAAGAAAGATCCCAAGTGTGGCATTATGCAAACAATACATTTGTTGAGAAATGATACACAGCCCCCTTTATCCTATTTTTTATGGTATAAGGCATGCTGATTAATATATCAGTATTCTAGACCTGTCTTTTTATTTGAACAACATTACAACAATAAACCAGAGATGGAAAGCTTATTGAAGGAGGGGGAGGAATTACATTCCAACAAAGAAATAGATTTCATTTTAAGTACCCAGGGGGTTATTTTACAAGAAAGTAGAAACAAATTTAAAAAAAAAAAAAAAAGCTTGGCAGTGGCCTTTATTTCTAGAATATTGCTTTCTCAATATAACCCCCCGTGAGGCAAAAGTAATATTAACAAATAATAAAGTTTTGCTGTAATTCTTAGTGTTTTAATAAACATAGTTATAACATGCCAAGTAAATTAAACTCCTTAATCTTTTCACCCTATTTTACTATAACACTGCATTGCTGTACTTGGAAAATGATCATTCCACAAACAAAGTTACTGATCATTTTAGACTGATTAAAAAGAAAAAATTTTCTTGATTCCTCATGATCCTTAAACTGAAGTTTCTGACTAGGAGATTAAAGCTTAATTATTTTGATGTACCAGTTCAGTGTTATCAATCTGAACTCTTCACCACTTTGAAAGTATAAATTGCTTGATTTAAATAGGTGAATGCTCTGTCCTTTCCTTTTTTGAAGAATTCACATTTTCAATTGCTAAATGAAAAATAATAACTTCACTAAATGCTAATCATACTTTCTGCTGACAGACATAGAATAAACCAGGAGATTATCAAGAATACTAAGGGGACAGCACTATGCATAAATCAATACTGCCTCTACCTATATCATTAATCTTCTTTCAGACATAAAACACAACGTGTTTTAAAAAAAAAAAAAGTAGACCACTTTGAGATAAGGTTTAAAGCGCTCTCTCTATTTTAAAATTTAGTTTTCTTTGCTAAACTACTTTAAACTGAACTATTTTAAGTATAAAAATTAATCTGAGGAGAGTCAGTACCCCCTCACTCCATCACTGTTGTCTCCTCAGTGCTGCTTCACAGAGGTAACCCCATCAGTTTCATATATGAACTTCCAGAAATATTCTATGTTGCACAAATATTGCTTTATAGAAATTTCAACATGAAACTACATCTTGTATCTTTTTCTTGAAAAAACACAGCTTACATATTGATCCTTATAATATGCATATACATATAATATATATATATATATAAAATACATATAGATTTAGTATGTTATTCTGTTATGTAAATGTTCCATAATTTATATAAATTGTCACTTAGGATGTGTTCAGAAATAGTTAAGTCTTGATTCTCATCTCAGTCCACTTTGTTTTTTAAACTGAGGTGTACTTGATTTATAATATTGTATTAGTTTCAGGTGCACAACAGGGTGATCCAATGTTTTTATTGATGATACTCCATTTAAAGTTATTATAAAATATTGGCTATATTCTCTGCGCTTTACAATATATCTTACTAGCTTATTTATATTATACATAGCTGGTCCATTTTTATTTTTCCTTATGGTGACTTTCCTTCCATACCCTCTTCATTCCTACCCTGCCAACCGTGCACAAGAGAAAGGAATCTCATATAAGATTGCTTGAACTCAAATTTTGGCTGCACCAGTTTTTCACTATGTGAATTCTGGGTAAATTATTAAGCTTATCTGAACCTCAGTTTATACTTCTGAAAAAATGGTATAATAATGCCTTGTAAGTTTTATAAATCGTAAGATTTATGAAACATATTTAGCATAGCCCCTGGCACATTCCTAAAGGATTTATAAATAGAGTGGAGATTAATACCCTTAGACCCAGAAGCCTTCTGAACAGGAGGTAAAAGCATCACTATATGTGAAGTTTCAAATATAGTATCCTCCAAGTATCTAGAGACCTGGCACTGACCAAGCCTATCTACAGAATGGATTTCTTTTCCCTGGTCTCTTCACAGTAGCAGGAATTTTCCTAACATCTGCGTAACTACAATGAGCAGGTGAGTCTTGTTACAAAAGGATACAACTCTAAAAATGATAGGCTCTTTCCATTTAGAGGAAGTTAAGTTGCCAGTATCATTTAAATTGCACAAGACCTCATGTGCCCAAGTAATGTCTATATTAAAATTCATTTACATAGATCAAGCAGCCCAATGGACTGGTTTACATTCAAGTAGCTTGTATGCATAAGAGTTAACACTTCTCTCCCTGCACTGAGAATTCAGCTGTGCCCTGTAAAGTGATTTGTCATTGCTTTATCCCCAGAACTAAACAAACAATCCCCATTGTGTTTGCATTTAACTGCTCTGTAAGTAAACGAGGGTGTGTGTGCAGGGTGTGTGTGTGTGTGTGTGTGTGTGTGTGAAATTTGGCCCCATTCCCTTCTGTATGTATATAACTTGGAGAGAAGATAAAATGGAATCTAATTCTCTTGTTCTCTGAGTAGTCTTGCTCCTTGTGTGGCACTAATATTGTATCTTACATTATCTCATTTATTTTCACAACATCCATGAGTAAAGTGTCTATTATTATTATCCCCATAACACAGAAAAAGGATCAGAAGCTTAAAAAGCACAGAAAATTTTTTCAAGGTCATAAAACCATTAAGTGACAGAGTTAGAACTCAAATCCAGTTTTCACTGACTTCAAGGTCTTATTTTTCTACCACATTGTATTGTTGCTAATGAATAACTAAAAAGGTTCTGTGTGAAACTCACTAAATTCTCTAAGGGTCTTAACTAAATCAGATTAAAAAAAAATTTTTTTTTGCCACAGGAAAAAATCCTACATACAGGGGTCTAAATGTTACGCTATGCTGAGCAGTATGTTAAAATGTAAAACACAGTAACTGTTGACATATTTTCAAAGATATCAGTCAGGAAGGTGACAAAGCAGTGGTTACAGGCCAAACACAAAGATGGACCGACAAACACTGAGAATGAATAGAGATGACAATGCACAAAAATTCACATAAAATAATGTAGGTGATCAAATTACTTTAAGATCTCTAATTAGAATACTGTTTTTGCTCAAAATGGTTGTATATTTGGCCAATCAAACCATGCATTTTTTTAATAATCACCTTTGCTCTGTAATCTAAAGAAAATATATAAACACTGGTAGTCCCCAGGAAGTAACAGCCCTCTAGGCTATTGAACAAGACTTTTGCATAAAGGAATTAAATGTATAAACTTGTTCTCATGAGAACTTTGCTTCACATCGGTGCTTCCAAGCTATGGTCTAATCTTAACAATACTAACTTACAATGTTCAAATTGCCTTCACATTCATTTACTTACTTGGGTCTCACAAGAACCCTTTCCTGTTGACAAGGTGAATACCACTATGGCATTTTTTGAGATCATAGCATTGAATGAAGTTAATGCATTTGCTCAAAGATTCTTTTTTCCACCACTGAGAAAGAACACAATTTCCTCACCAATAGCCAGATGTTCTTCTACTGATAATGGCAGTGATGGTGACAAAATAAGAACATTACAATAATACAACAGCAATAATAATAGTGTTGAATTTCCAAACACGTATGTGAAAATTCCTCTGCTGTGGCCATGATGATGTTTTACCTTATCTAATCCTCATTATAATGCTATGAAATAAATATTATCTTATACAAACCAGGAA
Organism: Vicugna pacos; assembly: GCF_048564905.1. Classification (NCBI taxonomy): domain Eukaryota; kingdom Metazoa; phylum Chordata; class Mammalia; order Artiodactyla; family Camelidae; genus Vicugna; species Vicugna pacos. The sequence goes on along the minus strand of NC_132992.1, from coordinate 36,048,729 downwards.
ACTGAGGTTTGGAGAGGTTTAAATAACTATCCTAGATAATATAGTTAAAAAGTACCAGAGCAAAAACCTAGATGCATCTCAAGGTAATACTGCTTATTAGAGACATAGGTCAAAAACACTGTGCTGGTCCCTTCTAGTTTTAGTGTTCAAAATAGGATAAGGTCTGTGTTCTATTTAGGACATGAATTATTATTTCCTCAGTTTCTAATATTAAAGTCCTATGTCATTATTCTTTAAATATCATAAAATTCTAGTTCACCTTTATTAGCACAAGGATTTTTGGGGTGTTTTGATGTAGTTGCTTTGGAATATCTTCTCCTCTGATCATAGTAACAAATGAGTATGATTTTTTTTTTTTTTAAGGCAGAAGAACATTTTCTTCCTCACCTTTGTAAGTTCTGTTCTCTCTGTATTTCTCTCCACATTTCCTCAGGTTTTGCCTTCTTTCTCTCACCCCTTGATCTCTCAGTCCAAATCACTGATATACTCAATTGCAAATACTCCTTTCCATCACAGTTCAGTCAATAAACAGCTGTTAAGGATCTAAAATACTTGACTACTTTATTAAGTGCTATGAATAAGGCAATGAATGAAATTAACATGGCATCTCCCCTAATAAAAGCATTTATATAATGACAATGGCATTAAGCAGAAGCATTAATAATTGAATAATGGTCAAAAGGCAGGATGGAAAAAAAGGAGGATGCAGGATGATATGTGAACTTTAATAAGAAAGATTCATCTAACTAGCAAACTCAAGAAAGGTCTCCCTGATGGAGTAATTTTTAGCTGAAATTTGAAATATGAGTAGGAATTATGCATATGAATAAGGTTGGGACATACCCAAAGGCCCTGAGGCAGGAAGGTACTAAATGAAGGTTACTGGTGCTAAAGTTTAGTAAAGAAGGATGAGAGAGCCCACTAGGCTACAGAGGTAATCAAGTGGTGTGTATACCTTATTCATGATAATCATTTTATTTATAATTGAAAGTAGTAACTGAAAGATTGTAAACAGGGAAGGGTTTTCTAGTTTAAAAACACAGATGGGGAAAAACTGATTAGAAACTCCTAGACTATATTTGAGAAGACTGGTTATGCAAAAGTTACAAAATCTTAGGGAAGAAATGCTGGTAGATAAAATTAGAATGGCATCAGTGGATATGGAAAAATGGAACAGATGATCAGGACAGAGTTAAAGCACTTAGTCTACACACAGTAATTATCACAAGAATGAAAGAGCAAGAAGAGTGAAGAATAAATTCAAATATTTTGGCATAAGAAATTGTATACAAATTTTTAAAAATTTCTTAAAGATTAAAAATAAAGCTTAAAACATGTTCACTCTAAAATACCAAAGAGATATGAGGAAATTGATTTTTAAAACCTGTGAAACAAAAGAGAAGCATGGAAAACCAGGCTGTGATACATTTATACAACTCAACAATTAAAAGAAACATTTAGTGCATGCAAAAACATGGATAAGTCTTCAAAACTAACATTAAGCAAAAGTAGCCAGACATAAGTCACAATATTAAGATTTCATTTATGTAACTATCTAGAATAAGTAAAACTAATTTATAGTGTTAGAAACCAGGAATGGTTGTCTAGGGCAGTGGGAGTGGGAAAAGGTAGTCAGAGAGACAGTTAAGGGACAAGATGAAGCCTTTGGAATGGTGGAAATTATCTAATATTGATTGAGGTGGAGATTAAACAGGGGTAAACATATATATAAACACTGATTGAACTGTATAATTTAAAAAGGTACATTTTATTATATGCAGCTTACACCAAAAATTGATTTTTAAAAGATAATGTATGATATCAGCTAATTTTATGATTTTTTTCCAAAAGTTAAAAAAAATCAGTTAATTTTAAGGTAGGACTAAAAACAGTGTTTAGGTAATTGAAAATTCACTCCTAGAAATAATACTCTCAAATAACACACAGAAATGAAGTAATGATATATTTAATTGTATTGAACTGTTGAATCTGAACCTTCCTTATGCTTCTACTTAAAGCTGAAATATAGCATTAAAGTTAAAATTTTCTACTCGGCAAAGACACTGTCAAGAGAAAGAAAATACAAGCCACACACTGGGAGAAAATATTTGCAAAACACACTTCTGTTAAAGGACTGTTATCAAACTATACAAAGAACTCTTAAAACTCAACAACAAGAAAACAAACAACCTGATCAAAAAATGGGTCAAAGATTTTAGCAGACATCTCACCAAAGAAGATACAAAAATGGCAAATAAGCATATGAAAGGATGCTCCACATCATATGTCATCAGAAACACAAACTAAAATAACAATGACAAGGTACTACATACTTATAACAATGGCCATAATTCAGAACACTGACAACATCAAATGCTGGTGAGGATGTGAAGCAATGGAAACTCTCATTCATTTCTGATGGGAATGCAAAATGTTACAGCCACTTTGAAACATAGTTTGGCTGTTTCTTACAAAGCTCAACATATTCTTCTCATGTGATAAAGCAGCTGTAGTCCTTGGTGTTTATTTGCCCCAAGGAGCTAAAAATTTATGTCCACACAAAAACCTGCACAAGGATATCTATAGCAACTTTATTAACAACTCCCAAAATGTGGACAAAGCAAGATGTCCTTCAGTAAGTGAATGCATAAATAAACTGTGGTACATCCAGACAATGGATATTTAGTCCAAAAAAAAAAAATGAGTTTTCAAGCCATGAAAAGACATGGAAGAAGCTTAAACACGTATTATGGAGTGAAAGAAGTTAATCTTAAAAGGCTACATTCTGTATGATTCCAAGTACATGACATTCTGAAAAAGTCAAAACTATGTAGATAGTAAAAATCAGTGGTTGCCAGAGGTCCGCAGGGAAGGAGGCAGGAATAGGCAAAGCATATAGGATTTTTAGGGCAGAGAAACTACTCTGTATGATACTATAATGGTGATATGTGTCATATATTTGTCAAAATTCATAGAATGTGCAATATTAAGAGTGAAAAAAGTCTTTTAGAAAATAAAGTCTTAAAAGAAAAAAATTGAGGTTGATGACTATTATTTCAGTTCACTGGATATAATTGAAGAATCTTGCTGCTAAGACTGCAGTAAATGATCTTTACTATATATTTTTAAAAGTTGTACATTATATATGATTTTTCACTCAAATCATCTGCTTACTATCCCTGAAAATGTTCCGTATCTTTACAACTGTTTCAAATTCACATATGATTATTAATCACCCCTGCGTATCCAGTGGTATTCAGTTATTCCACTGCCCCATTGGAGGCCTGCACTGACTTTCATGTGCAGATATTACAGCAGATATAACTTTTCAACAAAATATAAATTTACTTCAGCTGTGATTAATAAATACAAAGAGTGAATGTCAATTTTAATACTCAAACAGTAGCATTTAAAGGATTTTGGTGAGTTCAAATGGGATAATATTGCTTTTGGAATACTTCATAGTGTTTTAAACAGGTTTATATAGAATCAAATGGTTTGACTTTATGTAAACAGTTGCATTGTGTTCACACTTTATGTAGAAATCATCATGTGACCTAACACCCATCAATTTCTGAGGGGCTCCTACGAAGAGGACATCATTTGCTGACAACGTAAATACATAGTTTGGTTATCTGTCAAAACAAAGAGTCATCAAAGTTGAAAAGGAAGAGAGCAAATATATAACACAAGTGACATACAGCAGGCTACTACTATGAGGGACCTGACTGCTACAGTTCGATGCTTGATTAAAGCACAAGATGAATAGGACTTGTCTGATTTTAATTTTTAGACTCTAGGGTTATTTTCCCCATATTTACCACTAAGAATATTCATAAAATAAAGCAATGGACTCATGCCCAGAAAAGAAAATTAAAAGTCCAACTTAAATTATTCATATAATTTAACATGGAAAATGAAAAAGAATGGCAGCTGGAAAATAAAAGGAATGGAAAGCTAATAAAGGTGTCTATCCTCATTAAAATATGTTTTGTGGGAAAAGAAAGAGAAAACCGGAAGTTGCTTATGTAAATATAAATGTACGTACCTTTTACTATGAAAACCAATTCAGAAGGATCAATAAATTGAATTATAACCACCACGAAATCGACAACAATAAAGATTTAAATAACACCAGATAATCTGGTGAATACAAAACTGTTTAGACTTCAAGATAACTTTAAGAAAAATAAAAGCATATTCTATCAGTTTTAAATAAGATGATGATTGGTCCATAATAAAATGATGAAAATTCACACCCACAGAAGAAAATGTTACAGCTGAGGACAAGATAATCAGTGTAATCACAAATCTGACAAAGCCTCAGAAAAAGAAATTATCTACACACCTTTCTTCCTTTAGTACAAGTAACATCTCCTACTCTATTCACCCCAGTCTATAGTTAACCAGTATAGTTCCATAAGAGAGAATGATTACATCTTTGTCTCAGTGGGTGAAAGTACCTCATCATGCATTAGTTCTACATCCATTAAACCGTCTGACCCTGTAAAGTTGGGTGAATCCATTTGTGATTCAGACAAAAAGAAAAAGCAACTTATTTCCAGGTAATATTCATTCATTTCATATTTTTAGGGTTTATTCTTTCATTCAAAATATCCATAAATAACTTTCATGTTCTAATGCTCAACTACCTTAAATTTTATTCTAAGACAACAGACATGCAGATTGTAATCCCGAAAGAGCAGATGGAATGTCTGTTTTGTTTACATTTGCTACAGCAGTGGGACTGGCAAAAAGCTCACAATAATATATAAAATTTTTTTCCTTCAAACTTTACTGAGGCCATCAGGGAAATGCAAATTAAAACCACAATGAGATATCACTTCACATCTGTTAGAACGGCTATTATTAAAAGATGAGAGATTGTAAGTGTTGGTGAGGATGTAGCGAAGAGGGAACCCTGGTACACTGTTGATGGGAATGCAAATTGGTACAGCCAGTATATAAAGCAGTATGGAGGTTTCTCAAAAAATTAAAAATAAAAACTACTATATAATCCAGCGATCCCACCTCTGGTATTTAAGCAAAGGAAGTGAAATCACTATTTCAAAGAGCTATCTGCACCCTCATTTTCATTGCAGCATTATTCAGAATAGTCAAAATAAATGGCCAACGCCAGATGAATGGATAAAGAAGATGTGGCATATATATATACACAATCGAATGTTATTCAGCCATGAGAAAGAAGAAAATCCTGCCACTTGTGACAACTTGGATAAACCTAGAGGATATTATACTAAGTGAAATAAGTTGGACAGAGAAAGACAAATACTGTATAATTTTACTTATCTGTGGATAAAAAAAAAAAAGGACTAATTCATAGAAACAAAGTAGAATGGTGGTTGCCAGGGTCTGGGTGGTAGGGGGAACAAGGAGATGCTGATAGAATGGTACAAATTTTCAGTTATGATTAGTGAATGAATGAATAAATAAACTACCAAACATAAAACAATTAAATTGCAATGACCAAATATTCAAAGAATAAGTAATTTCAATTCCACAAACACCTGTACTTGTAAAAGACATTAACTACTCTATTCATTTTTGTGAGGCTGGTAAAATCTTGATGTCAAAAATCTAACAAGGAAAAAAATTTTAAGTAAATCTCACTTATATATTTATATGCAAAAACCATATATAAACTACTAACAAATTAATACTCATTACATATAAAGGAGTACTGATGAATGCAAGGATAGAACTAGATATCTAAATAGTATATGTTACAATATGAACAAAACATAAAAATCTTATCATCATTAATCTAAAATTTTGATAAAATTCAGTACACATTCACTATTTAAAAAACATACCAAACTAAGAATTGCAGGATCTTTCTTACTCTTATAAAAGATATTTTCAAAAATATAGTAAGCATTATATTCAATGGTAGGATGTAGATAGAGCAAGAATGTTCACTGTCTCCACTTTTATTGAAAATTGTATTGAAGTACTTATTCAATAGTATATTGAGGAAAGAACAGTATATTGAAGAAATAATAGTATACTGAAGAAAACTGAAGCTTAAAAAATTTAAAAGTGTAAATATTGATAAGAATACAATTTTACCTCAGATCATATAATTCTCTATGCAAGATCCTCAAAATTTTTTCAGCTAGATTACTGGAATTAGTAACAGTTCATAATATACACTGGTTTTAAAAACTAAGTATTCAAAAATAATCAGATTATCACTTCTGGATATGATGCACTAAGATGATCTCAGATGATTCCAGATGACCCCAGAGCAGAAAACAGTATAAAAACATGGACATAATGCTAAAGCAACTATTTAATTGTCCTGCAGTGTGGACAGAAGCAAAAAAAGACTGTGGTTAGGAGGGCATACTTTCTTAGAGAGTGGAAAATGGGTAGCTATACATTTAGGTTACAGTTTCCACAACTTGCAGGCTAAAGCATGATCTGTAAGACATGCATAATGGGAGCAGAGGGCACACTTGGAAAGACTATACTTTTTCTGGTCTGGGAAGATTGAAAAGTGAAGCCAGGAAGCTAGGAACGGCAAAGATAGTAGGGGAATCATGAATGGAAAACGGACCAAGAGGGGAATCTTCAACATTTCTACCCATGTCTGTGACTGATCTCTCAAACACACATGTGTGGAACAAATTCAAGAAAAATTAAGAAAAAAAAAAAAAAGATCTGAACTAGGACCAGACTTGTTCCCCAAGAAACAAAATATAAAGATCAAGTACAGCCAAGAAAAACATTTACTGAAAGAAACAAAAACATAGTCATTGGAGAGTAATAACAGAATTAAGAACCCACACAATGTAATATTCATAATGCCCAGGATACTATCCAAAAGGTCATGAAATACCAAGAATCAAGAAAATGGAACACAACATCAAAGAAAGGAAATCAACTGACTCTAAAAATAAGGGAATCCAGATGTTAGTACTAACAGAAAGAATACAGAAATGGTTACTATGTCCTCAATGAAATAAAAGACCACGTCTTCAATGAATACAAAATTCCACATAAGAAATGGAAAATCTCAGGAAAAAAAATGATGAAAGAACCAAATGTTATTCTAGAAATGACAAATAAGATAAATATATAGAAAGAAAGATAGAAGAAATTCTTGATTTTGTGGTAGGACAATATTTTTAAGAGTACACAAATCACAGGAAAAATAATTTAGAATTCATTAAAAATGTGCTTTAAACACACTGAAATAATGAAAATGCAATTCACTGGGAGAAAATATTTATAATACGAATGCCTGATAAAGGGTATGTAATTAGAACATGTAGAAAACATTTCAACTAAATAATGAGACATACTGCCCAATGTGACAAATGTGACATTTAAACAATGAAAAAGAAATTTTAAAATATATATATCCAATAAGTAGACATTAAAATCCTCAACATTCCTAGATATCAGAGAAATCCAAAATAAAATCGTAATATGATACCACTATATACTCACTAGAATATCTAGAATTAAATGATTGACAATAACCAGCACAGATGCCAAACAAGTGAAACTTCCATCGCTGGTCAAAATACTAAATTTATCTATTATTTTTTATGGCTGAGTAGTATTCCATATACCAGAAATTGATACGACATTGTAAACTGACTATACTTCAGTAAAAAAAGTAATAAAAAATTAAATTTAACCATTCAAAAAGAGTTTGGTAGTTTATTATAAAGTTTAACATCTACTTAATATACAAACCACTTTTATAAAAACTAGAAATTTCACTCCTAAGCATTTCCCCAAGAAAATTGAAAATATATATGCATACAAAACTTGTACATTAATGTACATAACAATTTCAATAATTATTACCCCAAAATGGAAGTAGCACAAATATCCATAAGTAGGTAAAATGATAAACAAATTGTGGTGTAACCATACAATAAAATAATATTCAACAACAACAAGAAATTGACTGCAGATAACCAAAACAACTTCCAAAATTTTATATGGAGTGAAAAAATCAAGATGCAAAAGAGTATAAATTGTATGGTTCCATTACATGAATGTTTAGGACAAGTAAAACGAATCTATAGTAGTAAGAATCAGACCAGGGGTTGCACTGCACCGGGCAAGGGTTGACTGTGAAGGGAAAACTGCAAAAAGCAAAGAGTCACAAAAGAACTTCTGGAGTAATGGAAATATTCTAAAACTTGATTGGGGTTTTCAGTACAAGGCAGAAATACATTTGAAAAACTCACTGAACTGTTCATTTAAACTAAGTGCATATTACTGCATGTTAATTATATCTCAATAAAGTTGACTACAATGAAACTTTGATTTCACATTCAAAATTTAATGTAATTCACTATATTAACAAAATAATAAAGAAAAAGCACATAATCATCTCAATAGACACAGAGAAACCATTTAACTAAATCCAACACATTCTTTCCTGATTAAAATATCTCAGTAAAATAAAGGTAGAAGTGAAGTTCTTCAACCTGATAAAGGCCATCTATAAAAAAAAATCTAGAGCTAAAATCACTCTTAATGATGAAACTGCAAATGCTTTTCCTCTAAGACTGGGAACAATGAGATTAGCGTAGGTTATAGTAGTCAGGAAATTTTTCATGAAATCATAAAAGAACAATTTGAAAGGTAAATATATTTTGGATGGTAATTCAGACAAAATAGGATTAGCATCAGCTATAATTATATATATGTATGTGTGTATGCATATGTAAACACACACATATATGTATAATTTGTTCTAAATGCTTTAAGGACACAAATTATAATGACAGGGAAGGGTGTGGCTAAATGTGGTGTGCAGGCTTAAAATTCTGTGAAAAATATGAAACTTTCTCTGTAAACACTGGGGAATTTTGATCAGAGAAGTATACAGAAACAATTTTAAAACTATTTTCCTTTAGTTACTACCTATTAGAATGTGAGACTAACATGGAGTTCTTTTTGTAAAGTCAAAATTAACATGTGTCTATTTGTAAAATTATTTCTAATCTTCAAAGTAAATCAGTGTAAATATACTCTGACACTCCAACTGTTCAGTCACCCTTCCAAGCTACAAATTAAAACATTGGATATTTGAGTTGATTTTTAATAAATTACTATCCTAAATACCATTAGGATAGTTAAAGACAGTTAATATTGCAAAAAAACAAGTAACTATATACCTGGAAATGGAAGCACATGACACATACACATATAGACACACACTGACTCACAGATTAAAAGCCAAGTAAATCACTTATTTACCACTGCCAAAACTGCCACATAAGTATATGTGTTAGAATTTAAAGTTTGCTTGAACTCCAAAAGAATAAAGATAATGGTTATTTGGAGGCAAATCTTTCTAAAATATAAAAGGTACTTCCTCTCCATTAAATAAAATGTTTAACGCAATTTCCTCATTTACTGGTGATTCAGTTCATTATGATCAAAACAGTCACCATTTCACAAATACATATAGGCCTAAAGACTATTCCAGAAGAATATCCTAATTAATATTCTGTTTAAAATATTCTCCAGAGAACTAAACAAGTAGAACTACTTGTGGACAGCAAAGGAAACCATTAACAAAATGAAAAGGTAATGTATGGAATAGGAAAATACATGTGCAAACCATGTACTGGATAAGGGGATAAAATCCAAAATTTATAAAGAATTCATAGCAAAAAAAAAAAATCTGATTTAAAATGGACAGAGGAACTCAACAGATATTTTCCCAAAGAAGATATACAAATTTTCAACAGGACATGAAAATGTGCTCAATATCACTAATCACCAAGGAAATGCAAATAAAAACCATGATGAGATATCATCTCATATACGTTAGAACAGCTATTATCAAAAAATAGAAATTAACAAATGTTGGTGAAGTTGTAGAAAACGGCTGTGCATTGTTAGTAGGGATGTAAATTGGTGCAGCCAGTATGGAAAACAGAACAGAGGTTTCTCAAAAATTAAAAACAAAGCTATCAGATGATCCAGCATTCCCACTTCTGGGTATATAGCTCTCTCCTTAGTACTCCTTAACAACACTAAATGGTCTTGTCCTGCTGGAAAGGCTTTTCACATATTACAAGGTGGAAGTTTTTCTCTGAATTGTCAAATGATCAGCAATAACTTCCAGGTAAGTAGCTCCAGATTATACACTTTAAAATATGAAAATAATGACATTGTATGGTTATCCTTGTTTTTGTCCTTTTTCCCTAAGGTTAGAGAGTTGCAAATTCTCAATGCTCATTTAAAAGAAAAACTAAGAATATGAAGATTTTGTACTTTTACACAGGGTTATCAAAATTCCCCTTTTTCTTTTCTTTATCAAGTTTTTACATATTGAATAATATTGTCAGGAGATTTTTTTAAATAATTTTAATCATGTCATAAGCTATGAAAGTGCATTTTTTAGTAAAACTTGATTTTAGTTAGTATTTTAATGGCAGAAGAGTGTCCTTGACCCCTACTTTCTATATTTTGGTATAGTCTTAAATTTGCAGCCTCTTTTTCATGTTTTGATAATAGGATTCCACTGGTCTCATAAAATAAGTTGGAAAGTGTTCCCTTCTTATTTTCTGAAAAATCTGTGTAAAACTGGTATTATTTATTCCTTAAATGTCTGGCATAGTTAATCAGTGAAAGCATCTAGGCCTGGAGTTCTTTGTGGAAAGCTTTTTATAATGAATTCCATTTTTATTATAGATGTAGAACTATCCTGATTTTCTATTTCATCTTGTATCAGTTTTTATAAGTTATATTTCAAAGAAATATGTATGTTGCATCTACTTGTCAAATTTATTATTATTAAGTCTTCCCTTATTACCATTCAATATCTATATGATATAAAGTGATATATCTTTGCACTTTTAAGACTGAATTTCAGATCATTATACAAGATCAAAAGAGAGGGAACTTGATTAATTCAATTATTTTCAGTTTCTAAGCATTTTCACTCAAAATGAGAAATGAAAAATTAAGAAATGGATTAGAAAGATTGAGATTTTATATATATGAAAGTATCATACTTCTATATTTTATACAGTATTTGTTTACTGAGTGAGAAGTTTAGATATATAAGAAATATTTTTTAATTATTATACTAAATATAATAATTTCAGTTAAAAATGGAAGTTCCCAACCTCCTGTTGGAACTAATAACTGGCAATGATAATACGTACATGTATAGGCAATGCCAGCTGGATGACATGATTTCTACTTATTTTTTATTGACTTAGCAATTAGCAATCACACAAGGTCCCACAAAGTATTATAAACTATAACTGAAAAAACAATACTAAAAACAAGTAAAGACCTCACATATGATTTATCCTATGTAGTCTATGAGAACTCACTTAATATTTGTGTTTACTACTTACTATCTTAACTGCAGAAGTAGAGACAGAAGATTTTAGCAAGACACAAGAAAACAATAATCAATTGTTTTTGAAAACAAAAAATTTTTAAAGTGCACAAGATACTGTCTCCCTCATTTCTAACACAAGATGGCCCACTAAGCTTTAAAAATAATTATTATTTTGGAAGGCCCATTAATATCTTGCACTGATGATGTTTAGACCCCAGTCTCCTTAGAAAAGATGGACAATTTTGCTGTTGTTGTAGTTGTTTCTCTCATAGATGATTCTCTAAATTTTCAAGAAGCATGCATTTAAAACTTTATGCCTGATTCACACACAAAAAACAGAAGTCCCTTGCAAAAATCTGTCTCCTGATGCTTATGTTTTCTCTAATCATCATACAAAATACCTCTTTCCAAGTGCTTTGGGGAATATTAATATTATACCCAATATGAAGTATATGAAAGGCACCCCAAAATTAAGCTACATTCAGCCAGCATCAATGACAATGCCAAATTTGACAGGGGGTTGGCACTTATTAACACATACCATTAGTAATTATAGCATGAAAACATGTTCTTGTCTTTATTGCTTTAACATCTCTTGAATAAACAGAACGGAATTACACAGTACAGAAAAACTTTTCCTTATGCCATGAGAATCCTCTGTTACTACACTTAGAAATAAGCCCATCTTCTAATTTTTCAGTGAAAGGTTTCTTTGAGGGATATCTTGAGTTTTCTTCAGTTTTTTCCTGCTTTGCTTAGCATTTCATGTAAACAGTAGACCCAATAAAAATTTTCAGTATCTAGAGTAAATATTCATCTAATTGCTTTGATAAAAAACACTTACTGATCATCCTACAGTAGGCAAAATCAAAGACAGTTCCAAGTACAGTCATAAAGTTTTTACTCCTTTTACTCGTTAAGAAAGTAAAAATCTTCCTCCAAGATTTCTTTAGATTGCCCTACCAACCAGAAAATTAATATAAGGCCACCCAAAATAATTTTAAAGTAGCCCACTAAGTTTTATTTTTCACCACAAAATACTATTCAGCTAGAAATGTAGACTTTTTTTTAAAAGAAAACATCTTTAAAAAGCTAGAAAATCAATCTTAACTATGACCAGGAACGTTATTTAATGCTATGCAAATCCTTAGATAAAATCCTAATATGTCATCTTCATTAATAACACTCTAAAAATAGCATTGCATATGCATTGCAAATAATGTACAGATGATTTTTCAATCATCTTTATACCAAAAAAGTATTTAATTTTAGAGACATTAAATAGAATAGGCCACCATCTTCTTTTCCCTGTGGATTATCGAGTGCTTCTGGGAACAAAAGAAATAAAAAATGCCTTTTTCATATACCTATTAATAAAATAGGGTGATTGCTTAGGTTTAGTAGTGAAAAATTCTCCTTTATTGGTTAATTTAAATGCATTTTAAAGCACCTTTTGATGTTAGATTCTAGTTTAGACTGAAGATAAATATGCTAAAATAACTCTTCAACACTTGCTATATCAGAATGACATCAGTTACAAAATACAGAAATTGTAGTTAAAATGGCTTAAACAATAAGTGGATATATTATCTGAAGAAACAGGAAGTTCATATATCAGGAATATTCCATTGTTGGTTAATTTATACTCATCGTCAAGAGCAAGGGTCTTGTTTCTTCCATCTTTTTGTTTTGACTTGTTCTTCATGATTATATGATGTCTGCTGTAATTCCATATAGAGCTAACAACATCCAATAAATGAAAAAGGGATATTTCTTGCTGACTACTTTTCACACCAGTGGAAACTCCCAGCTTGAGAAAATTTCAAATACTTTGTCAATGGCTAATAATGATCCCATTCCCTATCTTAAACTAATCCCTAGCAAGAAAAATATAATTATCATAAATGACTTAAATAATTGATCTGCTCCTTGGACTCAAGATACTATGATGTTTTATAAAACACACAGCCAAGTAACAGATTTCTGTATCAAAAGAATTAGGTTGGTAAACAAGAGGCTTCACTACACTGCCCTGAAAATATTTGTTTCTCAAGCATAACTGTTTCTTGAAATGGTTTTCCTTTTCCTTTCTTAAACTTCTTCCAACTCCAATATTGTCTATCTTTTAAATTCTTTTCCAGCCTTCAAGAGTCAACTGTAAGTTAAAAACTACATACAAATCCTAACTACATTTGTGAAAAATTATGACAATAAATCATGAGAAGATTGTACATTATTTTGTTCTGAATGTACCAATAGTTGTTTGTTATTTCAGAAAATTTCTTCACCACTGGCAATTTAGCTCATAATTTTTGGGTCATCACCACAATATAACTGTATTAGTTTAGACTTAGAGTGGACACATGCAGTGTC